>NW_025953558.1:0-103115 GCF_022495145.1 Xylaria bambusicola | reverse complement strand
ACAAGCCAACCTAATCTGGGGCAGCCAAAGGAAATTTTTTCGAACGACGGCTTTTTCGTATTTCGCATCCTGATAACCAGGTATTTTCTATTCATTTTTTTTTTCCCCCCCCCCCCCCCCCCCTCCTACATCTGAAAAGAAAAGAAGAAGAAAAACATGACAAGAAAGGGACTAACGGTGATGCAGATGCTCGACCTAAAAGAAACTATTGACGACGAAGTGCATAGCGCATATGATGAATATCTCAAAATGGAATCGCACATCAAGCTTTACATTACCGAGATGGAACAAGCTATCTGAAACTCTTCAAACAAGCACTTCAGGTACGGCTTACCTTGCGCTATGAGACACGTGTTATGAGATTATGAAGAAGGCTATTGATACCATTGCTGGCGTTCACGGGGATTTTGAGCATGCGTTGAACATGCTTGATAGGCATGTTGTACTGGCGGCCTCTGATTTCAAATAGCTATTCCCCGGCCTGGGAGATAGAAATATGTGATTCGAGTTGGTCACTCTGTTTTATAAATACTTGATCATTACAGCCAATGTTGCTCCACTGTGCTCTTTGGAAGCGGAACCACCGACCTAAGGCTCTACCAATCTCAACCGTCCGACCAGACCAAGCACCCTCTTCGAACTTCGGCCCTAGTCTTCGTGCCCCCCCTTTTAGTATAGGCAATGTCTCCTGTAACATTTCTTCCAGGGCTATATCTTCTAGATCGCTCAGTGGCTCGATGACAAAGGCTCTCCAAGATAGACGATGGGCCAACCCCACCAGAGCCGAGGTCGTATTAATGAGACCTTGTGCGCTCCATTCACTCGTGTCACGATGCAGATTGAGTAAGCCATACAAAATGATATGTGGTTCGCCATCTCCTTCCGAAGTGAACGGCGGGGCTGGCACTCTAGATTCATCTGGTGAGAAGGCGGAGAGATAGGCGCGTAAGTGAGTGACGGTTGGCACGTAGACTACGTGGATATGACGAGATGCTGCGATCTGGTAGAGAGGCGAAGACAGGAGCGCATGTTTCCCTTCTGCTTCCTCTTCTATCGAGTCTTGGTGCTGGCTGGATTCTCCTTCACCAAGTTCTTGGTGGTCCCGGTCGGTTGGTGTACTCCTGTGCCATTTTCTCGATATGTCCTCAGAGGCCGCTGTCAGAAAATCGGCTTGTGAAGAACATATAACGAGCGTCGTGGGATACACATGGCGTCTCAACACGTATAAGAGTAAGTCGGATGGTAAGGCAGGGGATAAGAACACTGGGGTTGTCATTGCCGGAACGGCTTTAGTTCAGGATTTCAGTGCTTAGTTTCACCCTGGCGGGTAGGCACGACGATAGAAAATGTCAGTAGGTTCTCATATTTCGGTTATGTGTCAATTCCAGTCCATTTTGAAGATGCATTGGGACTGGGCCAGCCGTGAGCTCGCTCAAAGAAGTGACCGGCCAATGCGCCGGTGCTCTGCCGGTACCGTGACCCGGTGCGCAAATGTTACCAAAACATGCCCCGCCAAATAGTCCTAGACCGGGCTGCACCTACTTAGATAGGCACAACTACCCTAACCTACCGTAGTACCAAAGACAGGCGCCTCAGCGACGTCACTCTCATTCTTCCCACTGCACCCGACTGACGGACAGGACATCAACGCGAGTTGGACAGCAGCTCTGCACGCTGGCTGCGGTCACGCATGTTTGGAGACCATGGAATCAATATCTAGAATCTCCGACCTGCTCGAGAGCGGTAAGAGCAGAAATATCGACGGCACACCAGATTTCATCCGCTGACCTGCTGCTCCTAGCTCGGGAGCTCACTCTCGATGCCGCCCAGGCTGCTCGGAGCACCCGTGTCACAACAAGGTCGCTGCCTACCGCCCAACTTAAGAAGCTCCTCGATAGTCGAAATGATCGGGAGATCTTGGAGGGACTACGGCGTGTCATCGCGGTATGCCTATCTGCCGACATCGACCCTATCTCCTCCAGCATATCTACCTCGTATCGACATTACTAACATAACCCTGCGCTAGATGATGTACCGCCAGCAGCGAACTCTTCCATTCTTTTCTTCAGTCGTCAAGAATGTCGCCTCGCCGAATATAGAAATAAAAAAACTAGTTTATATATACCTAATTCATCATGCCGAACAAGAGCCCGATCTGGCTCTGCTATCCATCAATACCATACAGAAATCCTTGTCGGATACGAACCCTCAAGTGCGTGCTCTAGCTCTGCGCACCATGTCTGGCATACGGGTTCCTGTCATAAGTCAGATCGTATCCTTAGCGATCAAGAAAGGGGCCGGAGATATGTCGCCACATGTACGCAAGGCCGCTGCCCTCGCCATCCCTAAATGCTATCGCCTCGAACCCAATACCCTCCCACAATTACTGGATTACCTGGCAGCGCTTCTTGGCGACAAGCAGTACTTCGTCGCTGGCGCAGCTGTCACTTCCTTTATGGAAATATGTCCCGAGCGGATAGATTTGATCCACCCGCATTATAGGAGCCTTGTCAAGAAGATTGTTGACATGGACGAATGGAGCCAGTTCGCAATACTGAGAATGATGACATTATACGCACGCAAGTGCTTCCCACGGCGGACAAGAAACGCTAAATCCAAGGACGTTGCGGTTGATCTCCAGGATTTCTACGGCGAGGATGGATCGCGAGACGAGACGGAAGCAGAGGGCGAACAGTTTGTAGTTCTTGATCCCGATTTAGCCCTCCTCCTAAACGGAATCAAACCATTACTACAAAGTCGAAACTCCGGGGTTGTCATAGCTGTAGCACGATGCTATGCGGAAATTGGTACATCCGAATATATAAAGACAGCCATCGGTCCCTTGGTCGCTTTATTGCGAGGGGCTCAGGATATCGAACAAATTGCACTTTACAATATTGTGTCTGTGTGTCTGGCGCACCCGGCTCCATTCGTCAAGTATGCGTCTCATTTTCTCGTTCGTGCTACTGACACAGCCCCAGTATGGGAGCTCAAACTCGAGGTTCTTACCTTGATATTTCCTCATAGCCCACCGCAAACAAAAAGCCTGATTCTCAACGAGCTAGAGCACTTCTCTCGGGGGACCAATAAGGCACTAGTCCGTGAAGCTGTTCGTGCTATTGGCCGTTGCGCTCAGGGAGATCCAGCTACAGCACCCCGTTGCATGCGGTTGCTTTTGGGACAGATAACAAGTCTCGACGGCACCCTCGCCGCAGAGTCGCTGACCGTTATCCGCCACCTTATACAGCTAGACCCCGAGGCGCACATGGGAACGGTTGTAAGGTTAGCAAAGAACTTGGACTCCGCCACAGATCCACAAGCCCGCGCGACAATCATCTGGCTTGTGGGTGAATTCTCTGGGCTGAATGGCGAGGACAATATCGCAGCAGACGTCCTGCGAATATTGCTCAAGGATTTCGTCAACGAGTCGGAAGTCGCTAAGCGACAGATCGTCCTGCTTGCTGCGAAGGTATATCTTCATCATATCAATCGAGAGGCAGAAAAGCAGACACAGGCAGAACTCACACCACAGAAAGAAAACAACGAGGAACCTGTTTCCCCTGGCTTCGCCCCTGCTACAGACCACCCCATATCAAAGCTGTGGGACTACGTATTGTTGTTAGTTCGCTACGATACCTCATACGACTTACGCGATCGTGCTCGACTTTATAAGGCACTTCTCGCGGTTCCTCAGCTTGCCAGTCTTATGCTACTAGCCCCGAAACCCGCTCCTCAAGCGCCAAGTCCCTCCGAGACACGTAAAGGATTACTGTTAGGCTCGTCTGCGCTTGTCCTCGCCGGCGGTGGTGCCATTCACGGTCTACGAGGCTACGTAGCCCTCCCAGACTGGGTACAGGAGGGCCATGAGCCGGACCCGAGGCTACGGGTGCAAGACAACATTGGGGCAGAATATACTCCCGAAGGCCGCAGAGCAGTTCCCGCAATCGAGACGCTCGGTGATGCTGGAAGAGGTAAGAGTAATGGGCTCTTTGGAGCGGGCGCGGGCGCTGGTGTCGGGCTTGGGTCTATGACGTTGGATGAGTTCCTCGCTGAAGATGAAGATGAAGAGGCAGAGGAAGAGGAAGAGGAGACAGAAGATGAAGACGAAGAAGACGGAGAGGAAGAAGCAGAGGATGACGGAGATGACTATGCAAGCGAAGATGAAGACGAGGACGAAGACGAAGATACCGAGCATGAAGAAGACGACGAGAAAGCGGAACTCGAAGGGTTTCTCGGTTCTTGAATACCCAGGCGTATAATACCTACCCTCCAGTGTACCTCAAGCGTCCACCTACTTCGAACATAGATATACATAAGGGCAGCGGGTACCTTGGTGCAAAATTGCAAAGTGGGCGTATAGATGAGCTTCGGTGGCTCGTATATCAAACTTGATACATGTTCTCATCGAGAATAAATAACAAGGAAACAAACACCATCTCGTAAACGGCCAGCGAGTGATACGGACATTAGCTCTTCTATTACAATTACCAATATCCGTGTAGAGTATCACGAAAGTAATCACGCAACGGGCTACACTAATGGAATAATGCCATAAGCAGCAAGGGGTAGTAATATGGTATTTTATTTTCCAGCATACAATAAGTACAGGTTTATTCCTTGCCGCCAATGAACCGATAGATGACGGAGAAATCCCTGCCCTTGCAGCCCTCGGCTTTCTCAGCCTCTTCGTAGACTTCACGTGCACGAGCGCCTAATTCAAGCTTTGCGTCCGCCTCTTGGGCAGCCACAATAGCGAGCTTGAGGTCCTTCTTCATGAGGCTGATGCCGAACCCACCGGCGTAATCACGACCGGCAGGCGCCGTCTCCACTACACCCTTGACGGGGTTGTTCACCTCTGAAGGCCAGCAACGACCCGTGCTGACGTTTATGATGTTCGCAAGAGTCTTCGGCTCAAGACCCCACCGGATGCCGAGGTTCATGGCTTCGGCTGTTGCGATGTTGTTGATGGCGAGAAGGTAATTGTTCGCAAGCTTGGCGCTGAGACCTGTCCCCTGTGGACCGCAGTGCAGAACCCGCTTGCCCATCCGCAGTAGAGTTGGCTCTATCCTAGGTAGTAGCTCTTCTGTAGAGCCTAGCATGAAGGTCAGCGTACCGGCTGCGGCACCCACGACTCCCCCCGACATTGGGGCATCGGCGAATTCGCCCTGGTGCGCGTCTGTAACCCATTTAGCAACTTCGCGTGATGACGACGGGTCTATGGTCGACGAGTCAATGAAGATTCTGCGCTTTTGTGGGATGCTGGCTCTTAATATCGCCGAGTAAACGTCCTTTACATGTGACGGTTCAGGTAGCACCGTTATTAGAGTATCCTTTAATAGCAGAGTTAGCTTAGAGGTTCCGATCATGTTGTAAAATAAGAATCAGTATGCTTCTTTTCCTTCAGAGGATTGGCTTTATGTATATAAATAATCACAATAAGGCCGGCAAGCCGGCCCCAACTTAGATCATAGATAGAACATGTTCATCATGGAAATAAAGGGAAACACCCAAGGTTACAGCAGTAGCAAATAAGACCACTTACAGCGTCTTTGGCAGCGTCCGCCACATTGTCCGCCAGCTCTACAACAGCGCCGCCCGACTGCGAAGTCCGCATGTCCTCAGCCAGCCGGTGCATCGCGTCCTTGTTGATATCGAACAGTCTTACAGAGTCGGAAGGCGACAGCTTGGATTGTAGATTCTTGGCCATCTGGTAGCCCTGCGTATCAACGATGGTCAGCGGAAGATAAGATGTCGGGTGAGGTATTGCAAGAACATACCATTTGGCCAAGGCCTATGAAGCCATAGCTGTGCAGTCTCGTCGAAGACGCCGAGAAGGCTCGCTGCTGAGTACGGAAAGTACTCACGAGCAAACGACGTGTCCTCATTCTGGACACGACAAGGATGCACGTTGCTCTGATACCCAACCCAAATGTGTATTCATATGCTTGGACGCATCCCCAGAACGGTGTCAACGCAACGAATCTTACTTCGAAGTCAAGGACTCACGGCGCCAGTAAAGCATTGATGGGGGCAAGCTAGCAAAGACGAGGGAGCCGAAAGAATGCAGATCCCCAGCTTTCCCCAGGTTGCTGCTGGGTTGCGGGCTCGCGGGGTAAGTACTTACCTACCTCCTGTTACCGACCATTGCCGACTCTAAGCACCCAGGAGCCACCTACCGTGATTTGCCGGAGGCCAAATTCAGCGGTCACGCGTAGGTTTGGCAAGCCCAGCAGAACCAAGTAGGGGACGGAACCCGAGGCATATTCCAGCCTTACGTATCCTCACCCACTGGGGGGAGGAGATAGCATGGTGACTATGGATTCTTCTGCCTCCCTTCACGGGAGTATGAAGAAAAGGCTTGTTTGTGATGTGAACTGATGGAACGAGCAGAGGAGGAAAAGTTGCTGGGGAATTGGGATTTTATTGCCTTGACGCTAAATTTTCATGGGCCTGGCAAGCTCGGACCACCTAGCGCGCGCTTAAAAAGCGCAACTTAAGTAAATGGTAAATGTAGACAGTAGGGGCCGTTGCCATGTAGCCATAACCATATACACAGTACGGATCATTTAAGTAATGCAAATAAACGAACAGAATCTTCAAAGTTGAGAGGTAGGTATCCTTTGCGCATGTATACAGAGACAGGAAAACGGTGATAAACCGCAAGATTAAGAATAGTCCATTACATCTTCTCGTACTTGGCATATTCCCTCCTCCCCCGATAAGTAGAATTGGACATCTCGGGCATCAAATGGCCCAGTTTAGGATCACCTACTGCGTAGCTAGGTAATCTCTTGCAATATCAAGAGAAGCATGGCGTATGGTGGAATCAGGAGCTTAAAGGTGTCTCACACTTAGCTATAAATAACCATAGCATATTTACGAATCCCTACCTGATACCTAATAGATCATATCTTGGAAACCTGAGGTTTTGCTCCCAGCGTCAACTACCTACTATCAAGTTCACCACATACAATTTTCTTTTTTCTCTTTCTCGGTGACCCGGGCGTTCATATGAGACGGAATAAATGCGGCACTTCCAGCCTTGCACCACAAAGAAAGCCATCTGAATTCAAATAGTGGACAAAGCGGAGAAGGAAGCGGTGGTATCATCACCTTGGAATGGATGGGTTACCGAATGGCAATGGATTTTAGTAAGCCGCTTTGTCAAAGTGGGAGCAAGACTATTCATGACCAATATTGATCGAATACCGACATACATTCTTATCTCGTCACACGTAGAGCTCAGCATGCAGGAAAGCCAAGGAGATCGTGGACGAGGTTGAAGTTCATCATATATGTCATGTTTCGCTCTTGTCACTCACTGGGTTGGAGGTTGCGAGATTTGAACGAATGATCA
Source organism: Xylaria bambusicola (assembly GCF_022495145.1). Classification (NCBI taxonomy): domain Eukaryota; kingdom Fungi; phylum Ascomycota; class Sordariomycetes; order Xylariales; family Xylariaceae; genus Xylaria; species Xylaria bambusicola. Next base: position 95,758 of record NW_025953558.1, on the reverse strand, counting down.
TTATGTTTATTGAGGACAGCTATCTAACTCACCCAAGCGAGGCGCCATAACGTGAAGGGGTGTATACAAGTGCCGTCTCCTCGAAACGAGGGAAATTCAGCTGGAAAACGAGTAGCTGGACCACAGCTAACAGGGGTATGTATGTGTATGGGTAACGAGAAAATGACAAGTTGGAATTTCCATCTGATCCAGGAGCTGCTAATATCGTATGCCTCCGATATGAAGATCTATAGCAGACGACACCGAATCAAGCTTCAGGAATTATATAAAGATGCGCAAGGGGGTTTAAAATACGCCCATAACGTAAGGAATCAGAGCACTACGCACAGTTAGCAACCAGGGACTGTCTCGTTGCAACAGAAAAGACACTTACCCAATAGCGAGAGTTGCACTCAGACCGACCAAAGCTCGGTTTCTGACGCGCTCTTTCCGCAACTGTACTTCCGTCTTCTCCGTTTTCGCTTTCTTAGAACTACGCTCATCGGACGGTTCGCTAGGTTGCTCCTCTTCATCATCGTCAGCAATCTCAGCAACCTTGCGCTTCCCTTTGCTGTTCTCACTGGATAAGCTATCAGTCTTGGCGTTTCCCATAGATTCAGCTGCTGCCGCCGCAACCATCTCCTTTGCTTTTGCAATCATCTCTGCAGCCTCTTCTACGCTAGGGGGGCCGTTTGCAATAGGAAGCTCGACCTCTACAGCTGTCTGCGTTGTCTCAACACCAGCGTTGAATTGAACTTCTTGGCCGAATTTGATGTGTATCTTGGGTTCCTCCTCGACGAGTGCGAACACAAGCTCGGGTTCTTTCTCAATAGTCTTCATTGTAATGTCTTCGGTGGGAGCTGTAGAAGTAGTATCTTCTGTCTGCACACCATTCGTCTCAGGCTCTGTTTCTTCTTGAACAGGTAGAGGCGTTTCTTCTTGAACAGGTAGAGGCTCGCTAGGAACAATCTGCGCAGGAGGTACTTTGGTCGACCGCTTGCGTGGAGATGCAATGGCTCTCTTCTTGGAAGGACTGGCGGAACGGCGACTACGAGTACTGCGAGGTAATGAGGAAGGGGTGGGCGGTGCTAGCAAAGGCTGTACCAAGCCCGTGAATTCGAATTTAGGAGGCGCCGCGATCTTCTTCGGAGGGCTATCTGGGGCATTTGTGATGGCAATCTCGGTTGGATCCAACAGAGCAGAAATCCAAAGGGTAACACCATACTCCTCTGCTAGCGCCATCGCTTGCTCGGGAGGGATCCATACATTGCCGGCTGTTTCTTCATGGCTCGTGGTAGGTAGTGATTTGATATACTTGCGTTCAGCTTCCTCCTCTGAAGCTTCAGCATATGGGAAGGTTGCCTTGAACATGCCAGTCGCGGAAACATAGCCGTCCTGGCTTCGGCGCATTAGGAAGTAGGAGCTTGGGGAAGACTTGAAGATGCCCGATGTGATCCCCTTCGGTAAGGGGGCCCGAAGATGTGCGTAGTCGAATACGCCCAGAGCTGAGGCATCAACCTCTCCAGCAGCGCTGGCTGCTACCATCTTGGGAGTGAGCTGAGTCTGGCCCAGGCGACGACGCGACACGAGTTCAGCATCTACATGATGTGATTAGCTCGGATCCAACGGCGGACATGCAGCTTGACGTTGTTACTCACAGACTGGGAGGTCTTCGGTCATGAGGGGATTGGCCTTGCTGGGGAGATGTCGCGAGGCTACCATCTTGACAGATATGTCGACTCTTTTTCTTTCTTTCTCGACACGGCTAGATTAGAGGTGCAACCAACACGGCGTGCGCGATGGTCTAGAATTATGATAAAAGAGGAAAGCTGGTTGAAAAGAAGAAAGGGATCTAAATAGAAACGACCTGGTGGTAACGGCGCGGGTTAGCTGATGATGACGATGGTCGAGTCGCGCGGGTCGCGGATTCGAGGGTCGCCATCCATGAGGCGCGACGAGGAGCTCGAATTGCGCGGGCCACCTGGGATGATGGATGTCACTCACGTTCGGGACGGTGGGTCTAAGTTGGAAAGATGAGCAAGGAATTATAAGAAGCCCGCGCTGACAACAAGGCCTTGTCAAGCAGGAGGCAAAAGTGATAAAGTGGAATGATATAGGAGGGGGGTTGAACTGGTGCAATGTGCAATGGCAGCGACAGACTCAAGTGGTGCTGACTTGAGGCTCGAGGTTTGGTTGAGGTGAGAAAGGAAGAGAGACGGGACGGGATCTTGAGGTAGGTAGTGTGTGATAGCCGGCGCAAACTGATGGGAGTTTTTTCTGCCAGTAGGTACCTACTCTGTACACCAGCATGCCAATAGGTACACCAATACACCGGTATCTGACCAGTAGGTACTTACACCTAACAGCTAGAGGACTGCTGTAGGACCTTGTCTGGACCTGCTAAGCTTGCTACGGGCTAGGATACCTTGCTGTGCTTAGTACTACGAAGTACTACCTAGTAAGTACCTACCTAGGTAGGCAGAATGGTCTGGCTGGCGTGTTTGTGTCGAGTTTGGCCAGTGCGGTTCAGAAAAGGGAAAAGGGCGTGAGAGATGGGCTGGAGAAGGAGATGGGCTGGTGGACAGGCCAGGTTTTGGTTGGGGGAGGCACCGCCAAGCCCCTACGCTAGCAGGGAGAGCGAGCCCAGATAGGTTTAGACGCCGTACAAATGACCTAGGTATGCAGCTGCCTGAGGAAGCTTTTCCGATTCGGGGGGCTACATCGCTCACGCAAAATTAGCTGTGTAGTTGCTTGTGGCGTAACAATTAGATTGCCGCTTAAACACTACCTAGGTCAGACTAGGTATCTAGCAGATGTACGCTTTAATTGGATAAGATCTAAGTGGTATGAAGATGCGACCCCGCAGTGATCCAAGCTTGCCACTCGGGGTAGAGGTACTTATAGTTTCTGGGACAGACGCAACAAACGCAGCAATTTGAGTATGCACACCATGTACTTTGTACCGGGTAGATGGAAGCTCGGACCAACAGTTTTGCAGTATAGTATTTACTGTACGTATCCTGTAATGGCACTGTACACCAGAACCTATCAAAACCGCTCCTGTTAATTGTTGTACTCTGCCATGTTGGATTAAGTGTACCTAGTTAGGTATTTTTTATATGCTAACGTTTATAAATCCTATAAAGAAGTATCTTTTAAGAATTTGCTTTAAAGTACTTCCACTTAATCTTAATCTTATATAATTATAATAAATTACCCTTTACCCCATTAAGGCTTATAAATATAAGATTAAGTATACTTATTATCCTTATATATAAATAGGTTTATATTATAAAGGGCTATAATAACTATAGGGGCTATAGGGGTTATAGGGGCTATAAGGGTTATAGGTAGCCCCCTTAAAGACCTATAGCTCTTATAACGCTATTATTATTCCTATAGCTTTAATTTTATATAGCTTATTTATATACCATTTTTAAATGAAAGTTATTTTTAAATAAAAGTTATTTTTAAATTATTTTTAAATTATTTTTAAATATAAATCATTTTTAAAGTAAAAACTATTTTTAATAAAAGATTATTTTTAAATTAAAAAATTATTTTTTAATTAATAAGCTTAAAATTTAAATGAAAATTATATATCTTTTTTATAAATATTATTTTTAATTAAAAAAATATTAATTATAATTTTATTCCTTACTTCTTTAACCTTAATATAATAAATTATTAAATATTTATATAATTAACTTATTCTTTATATATAGTTTAAACCTTTACTTACTTATATATAAAAATAATAAATATATTTAATTTTATATTTATAAGCTTTAATAAAGTAAAGGGTAATTTATTATAGTTATATAAAATTAAAATTAAATAAAAGTACTTTAAAGTAAATTCTTAAAAGATACTTCTTTATAGAATCTATAAATGTTAATATATAAAAAATACTTAATTAAATATACTTAATCTAATATAATAAAGTAGGTATATAATGGTATAATTAATCAGTTTATATTATATAAATGAAGTTATAAAAGTAAAGTCTTTAGGTTTATTAAGGACCATTATAGAAAACTATATACTTATAGCTATATATAATAGGTTACCCCTACCTTAAGCCTTATAATTTACTTTTAAAAGAAAAGAAAATACTATATTCTTATAGCTTTATTATATATATATATATATAGGTTAATTATTTTAAATAACCTTATTTTCTTTTAACCCTTATTTAAAATCTTTAATTTAACTATATAATTCTTTATAATCTTTAACTTAAGCTATATAATCCTAATTCTTTATATAAAGCAGGAATTTTTTATTTTCTTAAGGATTTATATATAAATTTATTAATTAAGTTTAACTTTACCTTATTTTAATTAAGCTATTTATTAAATTTATAACTTAATTCTTTATATTTAATTAAATATTATAGTTTTCCCTTAATTATTTTAGCCTTAAGGATCTTTTTATATGTATAATCTATTATATATATAGAATTAATTAATGGGAACGATCTTCTATAAACGTTTAAAGGCGTAGGCTTAAGGTGGTTAATAGAAATAATATTATAGATTTATACATTATAGTCCTTTATATCGAGTTTATAAATAAGGGTACTAATTTATTTAAATATATAAAATGGTTTTATATATTATTAAACTATTTTAAGAATTATAAGGGAGTTAATATTATAGCCCTTATATAGTTATAATAATACTTAATTATTAACATTAAAGAATTTAAAATAATAATATTAATTATAATACTTTTTTATAATAATTAAAGCAAGAGTAATAGTATTTATTACCTTAATATAAGCTAACGCATCTCCCACTTGACCTGGCCACCCAATTGAGCTGGCCACCCCCTTAACCTATATAAAAGTCCAATGTTTCAATTTGGAATAACTTAACCAATATTAGTCCTACAATTTAATAATTAGTACCATTAGATCCGTTATTTAATAAGGAATCTAGCGGTATTTTTTACTATTTTTTATAAAATTTATTGGGCGAAATATTAAGCAATACGCTAAAAGGCCGCTAGGCAAGGATTATTTTAGCGCTTACTTTAGTGTATTGCTTAATAACTCCACGGATATAAGTCGTATAAATCAATGGAGAGTACCGTTGGATTGCCCTTCTTATTACGAATCTAATGGTATATTTCATTATTTTATACGACCAATATTCGTAAAGTTATTCAATTATCACGTGATTAGTACACCGACGTTTTTTGTATGGGCTGGTGGGGTGGCCAGGTCAATTGGGTGGCCAGGTCAAGTGGGAGATGCGTTATAAAAAGGAGCGTTAATCTTTTTTCTTTAATTAAAGGTTTTCTTTATATTAAAATATTTATAATTTTAATTAAGAAGAATCCTAAGGTTAATTTATTAAAGGTTTTACCTATAGTTAAGTTATATATATTATTATATTTAAATTATAAGCGTGGTATTATTATAAGTTATTATATTAAGTTATTTAAAGTATATATATAATATTATAAATAGGATTAAATAATTTATACTATAATCTTTAATTAATTATTAACCTATAAGTAATAAGCTATAATATAAAGTAATTTAATTATAAGGTATATTTAAATTACCTTTTAAAAACTTAAAAGGAATTTTAAATTCCTATTTAAAATAATAATATCACGATTAGGGTTTTAAGGTATAGCTATATTAATATTATAAATAAAGATTTTAAGTTAAAGAAGAAAGAAAGGAAAGATAAAACTAATATATATATATATATATATATATATATATATATATATATATATAGAAATATATATAAGCTAATAGCTATTATAGGTTATATAACCTTATTAATATAGGTTTTATATATCTTTATAATATCCTTTTATAATGTATATAATATTCCAATATAGTATATATTTAATATATTTATTATATTTCCCCTTATTAAAATTAAAACATAGGTATAAAATAGGTTAAAGAATTACTTATAGCATTTAATTTTAATTATAATACTATTTTATACAGTAATATTATTATTAAGGTAGTTAGTAATAAATTTATTAATTATTATAGCTTTTATTTATTTATTTAACTATTTAAGCAGTTTTAATATATTAAGCTATCTTTTATAAAACTTTTATATTTTAATTAATAAATTTTTAAAATTCTTTATTAAGTATTAAGTATTATTAAGGTTATAACCTTTTTAAGCAACTTAATATTATAACGTCTTATTATACCCTATTATTTATAACTTAAATAGCTATTTAACTTTCCATTCTAATCTTCCTTTAATATTTTTTAGCTTTAATAATAATTAGGTTTATTAAAGTAATAGGTTTTAGTTTACTTTATATAGTTAATTTATATAAAAGAGGTTAATTATCTTTATTAACTTTAAAAGGTTTAATATATAGTTATATCCTTTTTCTTTAAATATTTTAAAGGGTTTAACCTATTAGGAGTTTAATTGGGTAATTGGGCTATTAATTGTAAAGCCCTTCTTTTTTAAAAAGACTTTATCTTTTATATAAAAGTTCATTAAGCATTACTTTCTATTCATTTATACTTTTTATCTTTTTTATATAGCTTTTACTGCTTTATAAGCTACCTTTTATACTTTATAGGTTTATTATACTAACTATTAAGCTAGCTTTTTAAGTGCTATCTTTTTAATAATATTTAATAAAGGTAATAATAAAGGGTTTCTTATATTAATTCCTATTAAAACCTTTAATAATATTATATTAATAGTTAAATATTAAAAGGCATTATATATAAAATTTAATATAAATAAATAGGAGCTTTAATTATTTTAATACTTATTAATGTAAAAGTATAATCATTAATTTAACTTTTAATTTATAAACTTTATAGCTCCTTATATTTAGGGGTAAAAGGCGCTTCTATATTAATATTTAATATAGGTTAATTTATTAATCTTTATTAAAAAGCGTAAAATAAAGGGTTTTATATTATTTAAAATCTATACCTTTAAAAAACCTAAAAAACAATAGGTATATTTATAGTATTAATATATTATATTTTCCGTTATATTATTTTTCTTACCAGGTATTATAATTAATAAACAATTAAATTTATTAATAAATATTCATATATAATTATAGCTATATTTATTTAAAGGTATATCCTTTCTATTAATTATAATATAACGTTAAATAGTTATAAGGATTAATAATAGGTATAATAGTCCAAATGTTTTATTTTAAGAAACCTTATTCCGTTAATAATTATAATAATTATAAATATATATCCGGATATTTCATTTTAATAAAAGCTAATAGTAATCCTATTTAATTATTTTAATATATTTATTTTATCCGGAATGAATAACAATTATTAAATAATAAGCTTCCTTAATTAAGGTTATTTAAAAATAAATCTTTAAATTAAAAGTTTACTTTAAGATAATTAACTAATAGTTTTTATATCCTAGACCTTATTTTTCATTTTTTCGTTGGATTAAATCTATTAAATTAAAGCTATATAATACTATTGCCTCCTTTTCCATAATTGCTACCGGCTTTCCTAGGGCTTTAAATAGAATTAGGGTTATATTCCATTTTTTAACTTTATAGGCTTTAACGGTTAATAAATCAATTATTTTACAGGATAGTATATTAGCTATTATATTTTTTTAATTAAATTAATATTAAAAAGTAATATTAAAGTTAAATAAAAAGTCTACCTATTTTATTTATTTTATAAAAAGGACTTTTTTAATAGTAAAATATAATAAAGCTTAATAGTTAATTATTATAAAGAACTTTATACTTAATAGCTTTAAATAATTATACTTTATAGTTTAAACTATAATTAATAGTTCTTTATCCTATATAAAATAAGCTTATTTAATTAATAATATAATCTTTAAAAAGTATTTTACGGGCTTTTAAATATTATCTTTTTATTATTATTAAATAATTTTATTAATAGCATTTTAAAAAGCATCGGTTTTAATTTTAATAGGTTAGCTAAACTAAAAAAAGGCTAACATTAATACTTTATAAACTAGCTTCTTTATTAATTTAAAAGCTTTTTATTATTTATTACCTATTTTAAACAGTATACCTTTTTTAAATAATCAGTTTAAAAGTTTTACTATATTATTAATATAATATATAAATATTTAAATAAAGTTATATAGCCCTAAAAATAAATAAATAGCTTAGGTATTAATTAAATCTTTAAATTTCCAATTAATAATAATATTTATCTTTTTAGGATTTATTTGGATACTCTATTTAACCTTTAAAATTATACTTAAGTAATCTATAAAGGTTATATTAAAATAGGATTTCTTTATATTTCCTTAAAGCTTAACATTATAAAAGTAATATATTACCTTTTTATATTATTCTTAATATTCTTTTTTATTATCTATAAATATTAAAATATTATTAATATAAACATTAATAAAAAGGTTAAATAATTTATATAATTAAATATTAATAAAGTTTTACTATTAAGTAGAGCTAATCTTTAATCTAAAAGGTAGGATTAACTATTAAAACACTTTTTATTAAGTCCGGAATACTATTAAATATCGGAATTCTAAAGCTATCCTTAATTTATAAAAAGCCTTAATAATATTAAGTTTAATATAACATTTAACCCTTTAACTATTATATATAATGCTATTTAAATTTAATGCTAAAATAATATAATCCTTTAAGTATTTATTTCTTTATTAATAATTAATATAAAACTATTTTTTAATTAAATTTAATTTAAAGGTAAAAAGGATAAAGGAAATATTTACTTGTATATAAAGTTTAATAAAGCTATAAGTTAATAATTTATTTATTACTTCTTTTTCCAATAATAAGTATTAAATCGGAGTTTAATATTAAGGGGAGCTATTTAAGGGGTTATTAGTAATAGTTTTAAAAACTATATTATATCCCAGTTATAATAGGAATAATTTATTAACTTCCACTTTTAAAAAGAATCCTTTTAAATAAACTAGCTCCTTAAGGATTAAATAATAGATTAGTTTAATATATTTAAGGTCTTCGTTTTATAAAAAAGAAATACATTTACTATTAAAGGTCTTTTAAGTCTTTTCTAATATTATTATAACTACTTTTAAAGCTGCTTTAATAAATTTAATAAATATTAATTCGTTTAAAAGTACCCTTTTCTTCTTATTATAGGTAGGTTAAATCTTAAAGGTTAGGTATAATGTTATAAGTCTTTTTAATTTTATAATAGGTATTTAATAAGATTAAAGCTTAAAAAAGGGAAGAATCTCCTTTAAAGCATATATAAAAAGGATATATAATATATATAAAGTATATATACTTTAAAAGCTTTAAAATATTATAATATAATAACTATTCCTTTCTTTTTAATTAAGTTATCCTTAATTTAATATATAATTAATTTATTAATTAAATATAAAATAAAAAGTTTAATTATATAAATATATAATATAAAATATTATATTTAATATATTAATATAGTTTATTTATATAAAGCGTTATTATAATAAAGGTATATAGGCATTAACTTTATATTTATATTATAAATTATATATATTATATATTACTTTTATAATAGAATTTATATATATATTCCTATTAATTATTTATTAACTTTTTTTTTTCTCTTTTTTTTTTTTTTAGCTACTATTAATTTTAAAAATTAGTTTTAATTAAAAACTATTATATTACTTTTATCTTTACCTTATTTTCCTTTCTTTTTTTATTATATTTATATTATTATTATTATTATTTAAACTATACTTTTTAAGGGTAAAAAGGGTAAGGGTAAAGCTTAAGCCCTAAAAAGCAACTGTATTATATATAGCGGTAAAGGTAAAGCATTACCATTATTACCGCTATTTAAGTATAATAAGGATACAGATAAGGAATACGTTAATAACGAAGTACCTATACCGCTACCGTTAATACTACTAGTACCACCTTTATTAGGCAGCAATAACAATAATAATAATAACGGAAAGGGCAGTTCGGGCTAGGGCTATAGCGGATCCACTAACCTTCCGCCTAATAATTATTCGAACTATAGGGGTAATTTAAATATTAAAAGCAAAAACCCCTAAAAGAAATATAAATAATCTATAAGGATTAAAAATCAGCATTATAAAAAGCATATAGATTTTATAGCTATATTATTAACGTTAATATATTATAGGTATATTAGGTATATTAAATATATATATTAATTTAACTTTAATTTACCTTTAAAATTTAATTATTTATTTAATAAATTTAGCTTTATTAATTATTATAAGTATATTAAAACGTATTAAATATATAAACCTATTAATATTTTTATACTTATATTATATATAAATTATTATTTATTTAAATTTAACTTCCGCTTATAGTAGCTTTTAAAATTATTTACTTTATTAAATTCCTTAAATAGAATTAATAAATATTTATACTTAAAATAACTATTAATAACATTTAAACTATTAATAATAATAAAGTAGAACTTTAATTTAATTTATTTAAATTTTATATTAATATTATAATTATTTAATATTGCTTTATTAAATTATATTTATACCTTTTTTTAATTTATTAAAGTTATTTTAATATAATTAATAATTAAACTAATAAAAAGGTATAAAGCTATTGTATATCTATTTTAAACTTATTATATATTATAATAATATTATATTTATATTTAAATAAAAATATTTACCTAATTATAATTATATTATTACTGAGTAATAATTTATTACTTATAGTATAATTGTACTTATTTTAATTAACGTTATAAGTAACTTTGCTTTATATTCTTTTTGTACGCATTTCTGATTTAAGTAAAACGTGGCTTAGCATTAAGGTTACTTTTAAGTAATTTCCCTATATATATATCTATAAGATCCCGGTTTAACTATATAATATACCTTTATTTTATTATTTATAATAGAAATAAAGACTTTTATAATTAAATAGTATAACAATATTTAATAGAGCAAAGTTTATAATTGGATAAAGCTTTATAACATTATTAATTTTAATAATTATTAAATTTAACCCTATTTTATATATAGCTTAATAATAAAGTATAATAGTTTTTTAATTTTAAGGGTAAAGGTTTAATTCCTTTTATATTAAAATAATTAGTTTTATTTTTTTTATAATTAGTTTAGGATTTTTAAAATCCTATTAGGTTTATTTTATATCCTATATTAATAATATTAAATATAGTTTTAATTTATACCCGATTTATTATTTTTAATTTTCTTCTTTTATTTTTAACTTTAATGTTTTTTAAAATCTTTAATTACCTTTAGCGTTAAGATATTAGATTATAATACCTATTAATTATATTTAAAAGGTTAGCTTTTTTATTTAACCTTATAGTATTGATTTCTATTATATATTATTTTAGCTATTATATCTTTAACCTTTTATTCTTTTAAATTATCTTTAAGATCTAATATAGGTAAACTATATTTATATTTAATAATTTAAAGCTTAATCAATTAAACTGGGAAAACAGGGTAAAGATAAGTATATTATAATAAGAAATTAATATAATATACCTATAAACCAACTTTACTTATAATTCTAAAAGGTCCTATATATTTAAATATTAACTTTTTATAACGAAACCTTATATTTTTTATTAATAATGTAATTAAGTTTTTAATCTTAAAGGTTATTGGTTTATATTTATTATTATAATATTCCGTATATTGTTTTAATGTAATTTACTATTATTTTACTATTTTATTTCTAATTATTTTTAATTTATTAAGTTGTCCTTATATAGCTAGGATTCCTTTTAATATAAAGTTATCCTTAACGAATAGTTTAAATTTAAAAATGTAGCTATATAAAGCTTTAAAAGGTAACTTTCCAATTATTAAATTAACTATTAAGTTTATAGGAAAAAAGGCTTATAGAAAAAGTTAAGGCTAATTAATTTATTCTTTATTAATAAAATATTATAAATAACTTTTAATTATTTAATTTATCCGCTTTATTTAACTATTGGTTTTAAAGTAAAATATAATTAAAAGGTGTTGTTTTATTTTAAAATAATAATAAAGGTTAAATTAAAATTAACTTATAAAAATAGTACCTTTATTTAAAATTATACTTTATAAGCTATTATATAGGCATTTAATTTTATTATAAAAAAGGATAGCTAGTTTTATTAAAGTAATAATAGTATTAATCGAAAATAGGTATATAAATTTAATAAATCTATTAATAATAATTAATATAGAGTTAATTAGTTTTCTCTTATAAAAGGTTTTAAATAAACTTATAATAAAGTTTATAAAAAGTTTTTATATAGGTTAATTAAAAATTAGTAAAGCATTTAATTTACTATATTTTTAATAGTATTTTACTTTTATTCCAAAGTAAATTATATAGGATTTTATATATTTTTAAATATCATTTTATATATCTTTTTAAAAGAATTTACAATATAAAAGTTCTAAGGTATAGGTTTAATTAAAGTAATTAACAATAGGTTAATTATAATATAATTTAATAAGCTAAAAATGGAGGGACTTTTTAAAGGGAATATAAACCCTTTCCTTATAATAAATTAGGTTTTTTTTTTATTAACTATTAAGGGTTTATAGCTTTTTTAGCTTTAAATTAATATAGAATTGCTTAATATTTAAGATCTTTCCATTAAACCTTTAAGATTAAGTTGCTTAGGTTTTTAAATAGCTTTAGGTTTTTATTCTTTTTAATACCTATAGTTATTTACATTTATTTATATATAATTGCTTATATAAGAATGGTCCGTTTAATAGGTATATATATAATATATAGTTTACCGGTTAATATTTTAAGGTATAGATTAAGGATTTTAAATTATTATGCTATAATAATCTTCCTTTTTAATATAGGAAGGATATTTATATTAATAAGTAAAATAGTTATAAAATTAAAGCGGTATAAGGGTAAATTAATCCTATTTTTCTTACCTGCCTTATATTTAATAATAAAGTTAAAAGAAGTTAAATATATATATTAATAGGTTTATTTCCTATTTAACTTTAGGGTCCTTATAAATGCTTAAAGATTATTATAATTAATTAATACCTTAATTAATAGGTAGTTTCCTTAAAGGTAGTGCTATTAATGCTTAAAGCAATTTATTATTATAAGCATTTTTTAATTGGGAGTATTATATTGCATTTCCTGTTTAAAAAACTTACGGGAATAGAATATAATTGGTTTAAATATACTTTAATTATTCTATTAGGATAGGTTACCTATAAGCGCTACTTTAAAGGAATTAGTTTTTAATAATATTTACTTTTTAGGGCTAAAATATATAAGGAGAATAGCTTCCCTAAATATAACTTAAAGATTTTTAAATACCTTTATTATAATTATATTTAATAAAATTTAACCCTTTTTTATTTTAGATATACCTTTTTTTAAATAATGCATTAATGGTAATGCAATTTAGGAAAACCTATTTATAAAGCAATAATAAAAGTTATAAAACTTTAAAAATTATTATAATTTTTTATAAAAGCTTAGAATAGGCTATTAATTAATTATATTAATCCTTAAAGGATTTATTTTAATATTTTAATTAAAGATAATATAGCTTAAGAATTCGATCTTTTTTTAATAAAACTAGTATTTAAAAGGCTTAGCGTAAAGGTTTACTTTTTATAATCTTTTAATAATAGCTTAAATATATTTTATATATAATTCCCTATCCGTAGAAAATATAAGGATATTATTTAAATAAGTAATATAGAAAATATTTAAAATATTATTAAATGCTTTTTATATATAGTTTTAAAAGGTGGTAGGAACGTTTAATAAACCTATAGGTATAATTAGAAATTTATAATAGCTATAATAAGTATAAAAGGTTGTTTTTCATTTATTTCCCTTTTAAATATAAATATAGTAATAGGTATCCTTTAAGTTAACTTTTATAAATATCTTTATTTAAAAGATTTTATTTAATAGTTTTAAAATAAGAGGTAAAGTATAATAATTTTTATGTAAAATATAATTAAGTTCCTTATAGTTTATATATAAGTATAAGCTTTTATCTTTTTTAAGAATAAAAAGGATAGGTGCTCTAGTTGGATTAATTAATTTTTTAATTTTTTTAACCTTTAATATCTTATTTAGCTACCTTTATAGCTTTTTAAATTTATTCTATATTAAAGGGTATATAAAATAATAGGGAACTATAGCATTTTTTTTAAGTTTAATAGTTAAATTGCTTTTTTTTAAATGGGGAAGTATATTAACTTTATTTATATTAAAGAAATTGGTAAGGTTATAAAACTTTTATAAAATATTATTAAATCCTATATAAGATATATATAATTCTAGTTTTTTTAATTAAATTAATGTTAATAATTAAATAATTATTTAATAGTATAGTTTATTTTTATAAGCTTTTATAAATTAATATAGGATAAGTATTTTAAAGTAATAAGCTTTAAGTTTGAAAAATTAATAATTTATATTTAAATTTAATATAATTCCTTAATTCTTTAAAGTAATTTAAAATAATAAAATAAGGCTGCCTTTTAAGCAATAATTATAATTAATAACTATATATATATATTTAAACTTATAAATAATATTACGATTATTAGTTAGTTTATAAGTGATTTAATAAGCTTTATATAACGGAAAACTACTGCTTGTAGTATATTATAATAAAGGGGTTTAAAAAGGAGCCTTTTTTAACTTATAATAAAGTATAAAAGTAAAGCTAATATAATTATATTTAATATAAGAATTTAGGTTAATATAAGTTTATAAAGGGGGTTTTTTTAAGTTAAGTATATAAATTATATAAGGGGTGTAAAAATAATATATAATAGGTATATAAGGGGGTAGATTTAACTTAATGCTTTTTATTAGCTTGGAAAGTATTAAGCTTCCGGTTTATTTTTTAATTATTTATTATATTTTGGAGGATTATAATGTTTTAATAAAAGGGGGGTATAAAAATAGTATAATAATTATTGTTTATTTTTAGCTTTATCCTGCTTTTTATTTATTTAAACTTTTTAAATAGTTTATTTTTATATTATATAGTTTATATAGCTAAGGTTCCAGTTTTATTTAGGTTAAGTGTAGTTTGGGGTAATATAGTTTAGTTAATTATAATTAAAATAAATTATTCCTTTATGGTTTCTTTAATTTGGTCCATTTTTATTATTGCTTTATAAATAATTTAAAGGAGCTTTAAAAGGGGGTTAACTTTTTAAAATAAAGTTGTTAAGTTAACGGTTTTTTTAATAGTTAAAACCTTAAGGATATTAATAATAGCTATTACTATTATTTCCTTAATAGCTATAACTATTATTATTACTTTAATAGTTATTATTATTACTATTACCTTTATAACTATTAATATAGTTATAATTTAAGCTGCTATTATAGCTATTACTATTATGTTCTTTATATTTATTTTTATAATTATTATTATTAATAGCTTAGCTATTACTTTAACTTTGGCTTATATTTATAGGTGGTTTATTATTAATCCAAATATTTTTTAGTTTAGGCCTTTTTTTTCCGTAATTAGCCTGTTAGTTCTTATTTATTAATTCTTAATGTTATTATATTATGTTAACCATTTTAGTCCTAGTTTTTGGTAAGGGGTTATAGAAATTTATTAATTCCTTTTATAGGGGTCCATTTAGTTTTTAATAATATAATAGGGCTTTTTTACCTTTACTTTATTTTAGGTTTTAACTTTTAATATTAGCTAAATATTAATTAAAAAGTTTTAAGTTTTAATTAATATATTATATAGCCGTTTTAAGTTATATATTAATGCTAGCCTATAAAAAGGATAATTAATATAATAAAGTTTTAATCCAATTTAAAAATGTATCTTAATTAAACTTTATTTACTTTCTTTTTATATATTTAAACTTTTTCTTTATAATTTAATATATATTTTTATAATTTTTATCTATTTTATTATATATATAAAGAATTTTAAAGGTATTAGTTTTAAATTTATAATTAGCCTTATAAAATATAGTTTTTAATTTTTTTATTTATTTTAACTATTTTGGATAAGTAAATTTTATATTAAGGGGGTTATAGTTAAACTTAAAAAGCTAGTTTAAATTAGCTTCCTTAAAAAAGTAGCATTTATAATAGTATATATAATTTAAATATAATTAATATATATAATTATTTTAACTATACTTTATATTAAAGTTAAATAATAAAGGGTTATTATTATTAGGATTACCCTTTTTTTAATCCTAATAGTATTATTAATTATTAAAGGTTTATAAATTGTTAAGGTTAAAGTAATGCCCTAATTTATTTAAACTTAGTATTTTTAAATTCTTTTCTTTTTTATTTAAATATGATTTAAAAGGGGTACGGGTTGCCTTTAAACTTTAAGCAACCTTCTTTCCTTTAAGAAATTATTTCTTTAACTTTATAATTTTAGTTAAAAGTTAAGCATTTATTTATTATAATAATTAAACGTTAGCTTTATTTATTAGATTAGGGTTATTAGGAGATTTTAATAGTTGATTTTAGGTTTATCGTTTTTCCGGAAATAAATTATATTAGCTTTATCCTTAAGCTATTATTAAAAACTTTCCTTAGTTTAAATTTCCTAAAAGAGCGCTAGCTTTAATTATTTATTTATATATAGGTATATTATAATTAATAATGTTATAAATAACCTTAAGGGGAAGCTTTAAAATTATTATAGGTAGGTTAAATCTTAAAAGTTAAGTATAATATTATAAGTTTTTTCAGTTTTATAATAATGCATCTCCCACTTGACCTGGCCACCCCCCTAGCCCATACAAATAACGTCGGTGCGCTAATCACGTGATAATTTAATAACTCTACGAATACTCATCGTATAAAATAATAAAATATACCATTAGATTTGTAATAAAAAGAGCTATTTAACGGTACCCTTTACTAACTTTTACAACTTATATTCGCGGAGTTATTAAGCAATACGCTAAAGTAAGCGCTAAAATAATCCTTACTTAGCGCCCCATTAGCGTATTGCTTAATATCTCGCTTAATAAATTTTATAAAAAATAGTAAAAAGTACTATTGTATTTCCCTTTAACTAACGGATTTAAAGGTATTAATTATTAAATTGTACGATTAGTATTCGTAAAGTTATTAAAGGTTAAAATAATGGGGTTTTATATAGGTTAAGGGAGTGGCCAGCTCAATTGGGTGGCCAGGTTAAGTGGGAGATGCGTTAGGTATTTAATAAAATTAAAGCTTAAAGAAGGGAAGAATTTCCTTTAAAGCATATATAGGAAGGGTATATAATATATATAAAGTATATATATTTTAAGGGCCTTAAGATACCGTGATATAATACTTTTATTATTTTTATTTAAGGTTTAATTTAATCTTTTTAATAAATTATTAAATAATCCTTTTGTTTTAAAATTGCTTTATCTTTAAGTTCTTAAGTTAAATGTTTTTTTAAAAGCATATAGCTAATTGCTTTAATATAATGTATTTCTTTTCTAAAGCAGTATTCTTTTAATTAATATCCTATTAAACAGCAGGGTTAACTTATTAATTATTAGGGAACTTTTATATAATTTTAATTATAAATAAAAATAGGGTAAAGGGGAATAAGTCTTTTAATTAATATAATATATAATAAGTATAGTTTAAAGTAACCTTATTTTTAATTAACTACTTTAAATTAATTATAATATTATACTTAATATTAATAACCTAAAAGGTTTAGTTCTTAAACCTTTATCCATTTACTTTTAAAGTAATAATAAAGTATTAATTAATTATATTAATAGGTTATCCTTAATAATTATTTAATCGTTATAGTCGTTTTAAGGTAATTAATTTAACTTTTAATTAATGGTTAATATAGTAAGCTAATTTATAATTAATTATTAAATATACTTAAGCTTTAATATTATATAACGTAATAGCTTTTATTTCAAAATTATTTATTTATATTTAAACGGGGTATATAAATTAAATAATATTTTAATTACTTTTTATATAAGTTAAAACTGGTTTATAAATTATTAAGGAATTTTTTAATAGTTTAGTTAGTTTTCCAATTTAAATTTAATAGAAAAGGAATTAATAAGCTTTTCTTTATTTTCCTTATTTTATACTTAAATTATATTTTTACTTTTTTTAAAGCAATCCATAATGCAATATCCTATTTTACTATAGTTAAAGTAGGTATTATTTTTTTAATAGGTTTTCTTCTTTTCCTTTAAAAGCTTTATCCTTTTAAGCTTTATTATAATATTCCCCTTATTTATATTTTTCTTATTATTAAAGTTATAGTTAACGGAGCTAATAGTTCGTTTTTTTTTTAATAATTATAATAATAATTATAATTATATATTACTTTTACTACTTTATTATAAAAGCGTTTATATAATATTAATAAGTTAATATTAGCTTTAAATACTTTAGTTTTAAGGTTAAAGCTAATATATTTCTATAAGAATTAGGATTATTTAAATTTAAATAACTTTAATTTTAATATTAAGTTATTAAACTAAAAAATAAATTAATAAATATTAAAGCCCGGTTTAAAGTAAAACTTGTTTAAAATATCTTATACTTAGGTAATTTAATTTAAGTTATAATAAGTAGTTTTTAACATTTATACCATTTTAATTAAACTGCTATATAATTAGGTAATAAAATAGAAATAAATCTTAACCGCTTTTTTAATATTTTCCTTTAAAAGAAATATAATATAATATATTTAGCTTTTTTTAATATAATATATTATTATATCTTTTTTAAGTTTATTAATTAACTTTTTTAATTAATTATTAAATAAATCCTTATTTTTAAAGAAGGTATTTAAGTTAGCTTTATAAATTTTAACCTTTTTTATATATTTTAAATTTAGGCTTATAGGATTACCTACTAGGTTAATTATTTTAAAAATAACCTATATAATTATATTAATTAGCTTAAAGTTAATTTTATTAAAGGTACTTTTAACTATACCTTTTTATAATATTAAAGTTAAGCTACCTTTTTCCATTTAAGCTTAAAAAGCGGTAATTTAATTTTATAACTATTAAATTAAAGCAGCTTAATTAATAATATTTATTTTATTTATTAGTTAAAGTAGTTTTATTAATCCTTTATTTAAATTAAGGTTTAATAATAAAAGCGTTATATCTTTTAGTTTAAGGTTTAAGAAGTTTCGGAAGTTATTTTTAAATTTAATATTAGTTTCTTCTTTTTTAATAAAAGGGATAAAATTTTAAGTTAATTATTCACTAATTATAGGAATATTAAGTATAATATATAATAATAATCGTTAAAATCGTTTTAGGTTATCTATCTTAATTAGGGTTTTTTTAATTTTAAGGGGTATAGGGTTTAATTTTACCAATTAGGTTTATTATATAATTATACTTAACGCATCTCCCACTTGACCTGGCCACCCAATTGAGCTGGCCACCCCCTTAACCTATATAAAAATCCAATGTTTCAATCTGGGATAACTTAACTAATATTAGTCCTACAATTTAATAATTAGTACCATTAGATCCGTTATTTAATAAGGAATCCAGCGGTATTTTTTACTATTTTTTATAAAATTTATTGAGCGAGATATTAAGCAATACGCTAAAGGGGCGCTAGGCAAGGGTTATTTTAGCGCTTACTTTAGCGTATTGCTTAATAACTCCACAAATATAAGTCGTAGAAATTAATAAAGGGTACCGTTGAATAGCTCTTTTTATTACGGATCTAATGGTATATTTTATTACTTTATACGATGAGTATTCGTAGAGTTATTAAATTATCACGTGATTAGCGCACCGACGTTTTTTGTATGGGCTGGGGGGGTGGCCAGCTCAATTGGGTGGCCAGGTCAAGTGGAAGATGCGTTAATTATAAAATGTATAACTTATTTATTATATTATTAAATTTAATATAATTTTAAAATATTCCTTTTTTAATATAAAAGAGGAGATTTATATAATTTTTTAAAAATAATTATACTTTTTTTTTTAATACTTTTAATATATTATAAAAGTAGAGATTTTTAAAATAGCCTTATTATAAAGTATTTAAAAAAGTTAAATCCATTTAAATAAGGGTAATTATATTTATAATAGGGTTATTTAAAGGAATATTAATATTATATAATTTAAATATCTTTAAGGAAAGTTTTATAAATAGGAGTTAAACGTTGTTTAATGTTTATAAAGCTTAATATATTATTTAATATTCTTTATAATTATTAAAAAGTTCGTTTAAGCTATTTAAATTATATAGCTTAAGGTTTATAATATATTAAAAGGGGAGTTTTAATAATTAATTAAAGGCATTTAGGATTATATAATAACGTCCTATTTTATATAATACTTATAGGTAAAATTAATTAATATATTTAAAAGCTTTAATAATTCTTTTATTATTATTAACTTTAATTATAAAGTTAACTATATTTATTTTTTTATATAAGTTAAGAATTCCTTTATAATTTATAAATATAATAAAAGGTAAAACTTTAATAGCATTAAGTTAATAATAATACTTTTTTAATAATTAAATAAATCTATTAAGTTTATTTTTAATAGATTAATAATTAATTTCTTAATTAATAAATAGATATAATAAAAAGGTTATAGTTTATATAATATACTTTAAAGAGTAATTTATAATTTAACTATTATATATAATATAAGGTATAACTTTATCTTTAATATAGTAGATTTTTATATTAATATTAACTATTTATAAAAGTATTAAAATTTATAAATAGTTATTATATTAAGGAATAAAAGGCTAATAAGATATTTTTTTATAATGATTATTTAATTTTTTTTAAATATTATACGTTTTTATTTAATAAGGAAAGTGAATATAACTATAATGGCTTAACTTCTTTTAATATATTTAAATTATTTAACCTTTACTTTTTTTAATAGTTATATTTTACGGTTTTAAAGTAGCTTAATAAAAATTCTATATAATGGGTAAAATATATATAACCAAGTGGTAAAATTAATAAAAACTTTAAGGTTTTTAAAAGTTTTAAGGAATTTTAAACGTTTTACTACTTTTAATCTTTTAACTATAATGGTTATATTAAAAGAATTTATTATATAGCTTAATATAATAACATTAAAGAATCTTAAATATATTTTAAAGGGGTTAATATTAATATTCCTATTATAAAATATAATAAGAACTTAATATAAGTTTTATATATATTCCTTTAATATATAAAATAAAAGGACTATATTATTATAATAATATTTAACAATAGTATTTTTTAAGAAAAAGTTTATTTAATATTATATATATATATTATTATTAAAGAATCCTATTATTATATATATAAAAGTAAACTACTCTTTATATATAATAATTATAAAAATTTAATATAATTAAAGGTGAATTTACTATTAATAATAAAATGTTATAATATTTAAAATAGATTAATATTTTTTATTAATATAATGATTTATAATTTTATTTTAAATATATATTAAATAGGTATTTTAAAAAGCTTATTTATTAAATTTTTTAATATTTATTACTATCCTATTTATTTTATATTAAAATTAAGTAGGGTTTTAAGATTTAAGTATTATTAATTAGCCCTATATAGTTTAAGGGTTAGGTTTATAATTTTAATTTTAAGGATAATTTATTTTTTAAGAGTTTTAATAGGTTTTTAAATAATAAAGATAAGGAAAAAGAATAAAACTTATAAAGTAATCCTAATTACTTTTCCTATAGCTTTTAATTTTTTTAAGGTTTATATAATAACTTTTTAACTATTTTTATTTAAAGGATAAATATAATAATATTTAAGGATTTTATTTTCCTAACCTAGTTTAAATTGGATTTTTATTTATTTATCTTTTAAAATATTTATAAAATTTATATTTTTAAAGATTATTTTAAATTTATTAAATAAAGCTAATATAATAAAGAGGAGATTAGGGTTATTAAAATTATTATAAATATTAATTCCGGTATAAGGGTGTTTTATTATATATTTAACGTTATAGGTAAATAATATATTTAATTTAATAGGATTTTTCTTAAAACGGGATAGTTTATATATAATAAATTTTATTACTATTAGGGATATAGTTTTATTAAATTAATATATAATATATTCCGGGTTTATACTTATAAAGTAATTAATTATATATTATATAAAAATTTTAATAAATATATTAAAGTTATTTTTAATTAATATTTTAACTATTATTATTATAGTTAAATTAGTAAATATATTAACCTTAAAGTTTAAAGGCTTAAATAATAAATCTTAACCTTTATTAAAAGTGGTATAATGGATTAAAATAATGTTATAGTTATATAAAATGATTATAAAATTAAACGTTATTTAAATTATTATTCTTTATAGTTTTTTTTAAAAAATTATATTTATTAAGATTTTAATATTATATAATTATATAACTATATACCCTTTTAATATAAAGATATTAAATTTCTTTATAACTAATATATTTATATTAATTAATATATATACTTTTAAATTATTAATAATAATAACTTTATATATAAAGTATATTATAATAAATAAATTTATAATTATATTTCTACTTTAAAAATATATAAAGAGAAGTAGGTATTTATTTAAAGTATAAAGGGTAATACTTAAACTTTATAATATTAAAGGGATTATATGTTTTTTTTAAGGGATATTAAGGTAGGTCTTTTTAAACTACATTTTATTTATAATTATTTTAAAATAATTGGAATTTCTATAAACATTATCCTAATGTATAAGATCCTTAAGGTTAAGTATAATATAGAATTTTAAATAATTATAAAATTTAAAGCTAAAACTTTTACTTAGATTTATAAGTAAAGTTAAAAAATTTATAATAAATGGAATTTTATTAATTTAAGGATTAAAAATATTACTTATTTATATATTATAATATACTTAAGAAATCTTTTATATATAATACTTAATATAATTTTAATAAATATAATTATATAATTTATTATTATTAAAAAATCTTTTATTATAAATTTTATAAGTTTATAAGTAAAAGGTAAACCTATTATTTATATAATAAATAAAAGTAAATTTATAATCTTTTATAAATTTAATAAATGGTACGTTATAGGTGGTTTATAAGGTTTCCTTTATTTATAATTAAAAATCCTATCCTTTAAGGGCTATAAAGTTTTCCTATTTAAATAATTAATTTAAAGGAATCTTTCCTTTATCTTTAAAGTAAGATTTATAATTATTAATCTATCCCTTTAATAGTTTTAAAGTAGGATATTCCTTATTATAATATACTCTTTAAAGATATTATTATTATTATTATTATTATCGTTCCTGCTACCCTTATCTTAAAAGCGGAGCAAGTAATCTTTTATTTTCCGGGATTAAATTTATAGGTGGGTTTATAGTAAGCTAACGCTAGGGGGGATTCCTTTACTATTATATTTAACCCTAAGGTTAACCTTAAAGTTAGCCTTAAGGCTGACTTTAAGGAAAAGGCTATAAGAAAGGCTGTCCTTAACCCTAAGGAAAAGGTGCTGTTTAAGGGAAAGGTTATCCTTAAGACCATTAGTTAAGATACCTAACATTGTATAGGGGAAAACCTTTAAAACTTCTATAGCCTTTAAAGTTTCCTCCCCTTTAATTATAGTTATATAGGTTAATCCTATTTTAATTTTAATAGTATAAAGGGAAGCTTAAAGGAAAGAGGTTACTTTATAGGTAAAAAAATCTATTTATAGTTATATTTTTAAATATACTCTTTCTTTTATATATAGTTTTAAAAAATATTTCTATAATGGTTTTTATAATAGGAATAGGTAACTAGCTTTAAATATTCCTATTAAAGGCTTTAAATACTATTATAAATTAATTAATATTATTTTAATTATAGCCTTTAACGTTTTAAATTACCTATTATATAAATATTATAATATTATAATTTTTATAAATATTATTTATTATAAATCTATAAGCTTATAGTTTAATTATTAAAGTGAACTATAAGGGTTTAAATCTTTTAATTAACTTATTATTAATAATATTTATAATAGTTATTTTAAGTAGGGTTTTATTTATAATGGATAAAATTTAAAAATGTTATATAAAAGTAAAACTTAAAAGGTATTAAATTTAAACCTTATATACCTTTATATTAAAATATTAAGTAATAAAATACTTAAGTTTATTTATAAAGGTATAAATATTAATATATTTTATAATTTTTCTATTTATTATAATACTTATACTTATAAGGTCTTTAATATTAAAATTAAAATAATTAACGTTTATTAATTATAAAGGTATTAAGTTAAGTATTAATGTTTAAAGCTTAACTATTATAAAAAGATTAACTATATTTTAATTATATTTATTAATTATAGTTATAAATAGTGCTACTATATTTTTTATATAATAATTACCCTATTAGTTAAAGGCTTTTTTAAATAGCCGTTTAACTTTTTTTAAGGTAAGTAAAGTATAATTATTAACTATAATTAATATAGTAAAGTTTTAATATTAGGATTTTCTTTACATTATAAAATTAATTAAAGGATTTTTTAATAGGATAAATAATATATATTAAGATATAAGTTAAGGATTATTAATATAAATATTAATAAGTTTTATAATTAATATATTAAACTATAAAGGTTTAAGTAATAATAGTAGGTTCATTTATAAAAAGTAAAGCTATAATTGCTTTAATAAATAAAGCGGGGTAGCTTCTTTAAATAGCTTATATAACTTAAGCTATACGTTACTTTATATTATAGGGAAGGTATTTATTAAATTGCTTTAAGGATTTTAAGAACCTTATAGGATTAATTATTTCCCTTTCCTTTATAAAAATAAAAGCCTTAAGGAATTATATAATTTAAAGGATATAGGTATAGGATTTTTAAATAATTAAAAGGATTTTAATTAATAATAATAATAAGTTTTATAAGCTTTATAGATTTTCCTTTAATGCATTAAAAAGGTTTTAAATTAATATTTAAATTTTATTTAATTTAAAGAATATTTATTTTTAAGCTTAATAGCTTTATATTTTAACTTTTATCCCTATATAAGGTAGTTTATTAAATATAGGTCTTCCCGGTTAATAAGTTCTATATTAAAGTATATAATAGTTTAAAATCTAAAAAGTTACTTTATTAATAATATATTTACCTTAATTAAAGTAGGATAGGGCGGTATAAAGTTTTAGGACTTAATAAAGCTTAAAGAGTATCTTTTAATATAAGGAATAAAAGTTCATTTTATATAAAGTTAAAAAAATTAATATTAATTAACTGGATTAAAATGGTGTTTAATATAAGGAAAAGTATACCTTAATATAATTATAAAGGATTAAATAAATAAAGCTATAAAGCTTAATACCTATTAATAAAAGAAAATTAATAATGTAATAATAAATAATTATTAACTATTAATTTATAATGGTATAGCTAATTATTTTATATTATATAAATAAAGTTATAGAAGTGAAGTCTCTAGGTCTGCCAAGGACCACTGTGGAAGACTGTATACCTGTAGCTACGTACAGTGGGTCACCCCTACCCTAGGCCTCACAAGGTAGGTCTGTATGGCTAGGTCTGTATGGCTAGGTAGCCATACAGACCTAGCCATACAGCCAATCCAATCATCGCCACCTTCAAGGATAATCGCTGCAAGGATCAATCCAATCCAATCCACCACCACCACCACCCTGAAGGCTAGGAAACCTATCGCAATCGCTTCGCAATTTAGAACTTTAACGGAACGTTTTATAGCCTTCGTAAAATATTGCTAATAGCCTTAAGCTATAATTATTTATTAAACTAAAATAATTATACATTTAAAAATGGATTATATTTAAAAATGAATTACATTTAAAAATGGATTTCGTTTAAAAATAAACCTAGGTATAAAAGGTATACCAGCAATATAAGGGTTTTATATGTATAACACTTGTACCTATTATGTTTCGCAGCGGCCAGTCTTTCGTACAGCTGACAGACATGCAAAATTCTAATAACACTACAACCCTTGCAGCCATCATTGTTTAGACCCCCCCAAACCCGCTATGGTAAATTTAAGGAAACGCTTATCCATACTTTAGCTACACATGCTCTGATACACTACGGTAGACTCTTGTAATCTGCGTGGCTTTAAGCATCACATCTACCGTATCAGGTATTAGGCTGACCCTAGCTGGTAGCAGGGGTTTTCATACCTACATACTTATCTAGGCATCTCCAGCAGTTTATGATCTATATATAATCTACAGGTATGAGATAGGCTTGAAAGTTAACAAGAGGATGTATATTGGCGTTGTCTGAATCGTGGTTGCCGTGCAAATGACACCGAAGTCACAAGTCATGATAGTGACGATCGCAGTTAGTGAGCATGCTGAGGTCCGTTGTACTGTGAAGCGCTACGCCTACGTTAGGAACATTCCGTCGGAGTATCTCCAGCGTCTGGTTTCCGGACGTTATTCCATTCAGCAAAGTGAAGCCTTCAGTCCCTCTCTAAAGTGGACAGGGCGGTTTACGTGTATATTGTCAAAGGGTTGTGTTGCTGGTTGATCTGAGTCTAGGCAAGCCCAACGTTCTTGTTGTGTAGACTTGATATTTC
The DNA here is from genome assembly GCF_022495145.1 of Xylaria bambusicola. Classification (NCBI taxonomy): domain Eukaryota; kingdom Fungi; phylum Ascomycota; class Sordariomycetes; order Xylariales; family Xylariaceae; genus Xylaria; species Xylaria bambusicola. The sequence continues at coordinate 69,213 of NW_025953558.1, read as the reverse complement.
CAACGGGATTAATAGTCCACGCCAGAAGTATTCTAAGTACACAATACAAAAGTACACAATACAAACCCTAGATTCTCAAGAATTCCTATTGAGAACATCGAGCTCAGATGATAAGGATGCCTATGTAGAGCAGTGTCCCAACACCTGGCCAGATCTCCGAACAAAAGGGGCTCTGCCCCTCATCCAGACAACCAACCAACCCCGAGATAGCCCCACCATTGTCCCGCAGTACAAAACGCTGTCATCAGCAGCTTAACAACAACGGCCAATCATCCCGCCTCCTATAACTTCACTTCACAAAACATCACCGCTACTCTCATTCTCTCGTTGTCATTTGGTGTTGCATTTCTGCGAGCAAGAGCTTTCTGTTACTTAGACCTTACTCCGGCACCCTCCATAACCTAGATCTTGGTCAGATCTATCTTCATCTCTGCGTTTGTCTGTGCCTGCAAGCTCATTAGCTAGGTACCTGAGCTACCCACCCAACTACCTACTTGCCTCTGGTGCTTTTCCACAATGGCATCTCACGATGAAAATGATCACCTCCCTGAGGAGACCAAGGGATACAAGCTTTCACAGCCAAAGCAAAGCTTGACTGAGTATGAGAACATGGGTGAGTGTATTTTCGACTTGCACATCTTTGCCTCAATTTGCACGTGTCTGTTCTGAAGAGCACTATTCTGTGAGGTGCAGGATGGTCCTAAATGCCGGCCATCAGCTCTTCGGGAATTTCCAAGGACCTCTGATCCAAAGGCAACATCCCTCTCACGTGGACGTGTAGAACCTCACTACGAGTTGGGGGCTAGGGAGGTTTTGAATTTGCCTGTGACAGTGATAACAACGGCTATCCTCAAACCAGCAGAAACGCTGCCATGTGCTTGATTAGCCACCTGCAACCATAAAGCACGGGACCCAAAGGTCTTCACCGGCAGCACTCTTGATGTTCGGCATCAACGCACCACATTCATTTCGATTCCCACTGCCACCCGGCTCACGTATGCTACACAATATTGTTGAGTTACGCCAACTTTCGGATTGTTTCTTGGCTGTCATCACAACTGTCCAACTTTTTCATAACTATCGCCGACTTTCATCCCAGTGTATCCCTCCTGGTCGCCCCTACACCTTCGGGGCGGGGCTTCCCGGCCTCGAAAGAATGATGCCAGAATACCATGAATCCCATGGCGCTGCTTCCTATGACCACTCACGTCTTCTGCCCCGTTACCCTTCGAGGCCCCCTAATGGCTGGGATCTCACCCCTTCGCACCGCAGGCATCCTGTAAGGCATCAAAGTCACCAGTCTGCTGTCACACCAACCAGCGAAGAAGAAAACCAAGTGGCACATGGAAGTTTACCATCATGGTTGCCGCAGGAGCCCATCAGTCTGGAGGATAGAGTCAATGCCTGGCTGAGCAGTCAGGAACCTCGTACTAAAACGTTCAATTCCAATGACCCCGTCCCGGTTCCCTTTCATCCTGAGAGAGATCCTTTTACACCACCCATGCCACCCACACCGCCTGCACCATCTGCACCGCGTTCACCACATCTGCCCCCTTCACCAAGTGGCCATCGTTTTACAGTCAAGAAAGCAAAATCTATTGCAAGCTTCCTGCATAAAGTTGCCTCGAAATCCGCGCTCAACATCACTCGGCGTTTCAAGAGAACGTCCCGGAACAGTTCCAGCAATAGTAGTCTAGACCCAAAGATAACTTGCCGAGGCTTGCCCAACATGATGATCAAGAGGGAAACCACTGTCACATCGTGCAAAAGACCGAGCGAAGACCCGGCCGATGGGCCGGCGGAGTCTCCCCAAGAGGAGGTCATCTCTTACTTTTACGACACTGTGGTCATTACACCAGATGAAAATGTTCCTGTTACTAAATTCAAGGCAGATGCAAACGATGAATCGCTTCAACGATACAAGAAATCACTTGGCCTTGGAGGTGGCAAAGACATTTCTGACCCCAACGACCCTCGTGTTTGTATCATCCAGTCACTCACGATGGAGTCCGCTGGCCGCCCACCTGTCACTATCGACCTATCTCAGCCCGGCAGTGAGAACACCCTCAAGGATAACCCTTTCAAGATCAAGGAGGGCGCCAAGTTTACCATGGTGGCCTCTTTCCGCGTCCAGCATGAGATTCTCAGCGGTTTGCATTACGTCCAAACCGTGAAGCGTAAGGGCATTAGAGTCAGCAAGGACTCAGAGATGTTGGCAAGTGCAATACACCAATTGAACAGGGTCGTAATTAGGCCTCGCATACTCATCTAGCTACTAACTTAATTCTCAGGGAAGCTATGCTCCCAACACGGATGTGCAACCAATCTACACTAAGCGCTGTAAGTAGCTTAGTCAACACAGGAGTGTCCCTCAAGCTGACACCAAGTTTCTCTAGTCCAGGAAGAAGAAGCCCCATCCGGCATGATAGCCCGCGGCCATTACAACGCTGTCTCTACCTTTGTGGACGATGACAAGAAGCAACACTTACAGTTTGAGTGGAGCTTTGACATCTCCAAGGATTGGTAGATATATATGATTGGCAATATTCACTCAGTGGAATAACTCTCAGGTCACACCCCCCATGGCCTAGAATTGGGCAAATGGGACTTGAACAAGCCATTTTTGACCTCTCGGGTCTTGGGAGGACGAGTACCGGGCTTATGGAGGAGCACAAACTCGGCTATGACTTGTGTGACGAACTCGACGAAGAAGACAATGACAACAACGAAACGGCGATACGAGAGAAGACGGCAAATGTCTCGGCAAAAAGGGTTGTTCATTTTACTAGAACTAGGTACACTCAAACTAACGGAAGAAGCGAAAAGACAATAAAACTCGACATTGAGAGATAGGATAAACGGGAAGGCTGTCTCGCATCTTTAATAGGGCAACTTCCAAATCGGCAGCTAAGAGATTTGCCTTCCCTGTCTGAAGTTGCTCGTACATCGGCAACAAATCAAAAGGCTTCCCGTGACGAAATAACCTTGTGTAATCTCAACCCTGCCTGTATACATAGTGTGTGAGACCTCGCAAAACTTTACGCCGGAACTGACTCCGGATTCACGCAATAACGCCTTACGAAGAACTCGTGATGGCATTTATATTCATAATCAGCCTATCCCTTCTATAACTCGTAGGTTAGATAGGAACCGCTCGGTATTGTAGGTACAAGAAGCATCCGATGCGCTTCAACCAGGCTCCCTTGTAAGACTCTGGGTTTCGCTAAGATGTAAACCAAAATATTCCTCGGGTCATATTTAAACCCATACCAAAGGATACCAGGATAAAACAGCGAACCCCAAATTAGCATATTGAAACGCCTCGAATCGCTGTGTAGATAAGGAGGTCAATGTTCTATAGCATACTCTTGACTGATGAAGAGAACTCGCGCAAGACGTGAGTTCAGGGTATCCGTGGTCTGTGTGTCCTTTTTGTATTCCGTATGCGGTTGCACACGAAGTCAATCGCGCCTTGGAGGGATGATCCTCTTCGTCAGCTGCTGAGCCTTGTTTTCAGTATCTTCATCTTGTGTTGAGACAATCCATCCCCTCATCAACGAAATGGATAGATTCGTTATAGTCTCGACGACGAGATTTGATTCCAATGTTCCCAAGTGTGTTCAGAGTAGTTCTATTACTTCGTCACTCGTGAGTATCTTTTCCCAGCTATCCTCGTCATCTCCGTCGTACCCATCATTGAGGTCATCGGAGAGAGTAACATCTCTTCGTCTCTGCCCTCCTTCATCCTACAGAAAGTAATCAGGCAGCGCATTACTATCTGCCGTCTTCTCACCCTGCTGGAGATCTTTATGTTGGTCGTTTTCGGGTGCTGCTGCGAATACGTTAAAATGGCGCTCGCCAGTATCGCTAACCTCCAGCACACTTGCCATATTGCCACAACGATAGCAATAGTTAGGTGCACTCCACACAGTACTCAAATGATCATCGTATAAGACCAAATATCCTTCTTGGCATAACTGATGTGCTCGTAAGATGTGATTCATCCCGTTAACAGCCAAGAATTTCTTCACGACACGCGCTCCAAACGTATAACCAGCGCCTCGCGGTGATAACGAGAATTCGTCGCGCTCGGGGTCAGGATCCGACCATACTAGGTCAGCCATGGGGCCCTCGTGAGGAATTTCTCGGAAACGGTCAATAATCTTGATTTGATCGATACTGTGTATTGATGGTGATAAGCCACCATGGACACAGAATATCTGGTCATTAATCACGACAGATAATGTCAAAAAATCAAACATGTCGGTAAAGTAGTGCCAGACATTTGCATTGCCGTATTTACGCGCGCATTCCGTATAAAAGCCGTATGACTGCGTGACACCCCTCGACTCGTGATTCCCTCGGATCAGGTGTACGCGATTAGGGTACCGTAGTTTGAGGCATACAAGAAGCGATATCGTTTCGACACTAAACATGCCGCGATCGACGTAGTCGCCTGGTCAAGATGAATCAGGAGATCAGCTGTTTGCGCCTAGCGACGGGGTGTAGATGCGAGTCGCTTTGGCTTACCGAGAAAGAGGTAGTTTGTATCCGGACACCATCCGCCAATCTTGAAAATCTCAATGAGGTCGTAGAACTGGCCGTGTATGTCGCCAACAACAGTGACGGGGGCGCGCACGTGCACGACATTGCTCTCGCGCATGAGCAGTTCCTTCGTCTTTGCGCATATCGCCTCGATGACCGACTCGGCAAGAAGTTCCTTTTTATAGAGCCGCGAGATGCATTCGTCCAGGTCGACCGAAGCTACAAAGCAATGACTGGTTAGCTCGATACGCATAGCAGGCCGCAGCCAGCCTGGGCAGTCGGATATCGAGTTTTCCACATACAAGGCAGCCCAGGCATCGTGGTTGAGATGACGTTGTAGCGTATTGCAACCTTGCTGGTCGCAAAGAGGCTAGAAATCAAGGGCTAGCTGCTGTTGGCGTTGATTGCAGCGGTGCAGATGGCCTCTTTTTGCTCCGTGCAAATGCAAAGTTGAGTAGAGAATAGCTAGGCGGATCCGCCAACATGTTCGACGAAGCAGGGTAAGCAATTTTGGCGGTTACGGCGGTTTCCTTCACATGGAGCCGATTCAAATCGTATCAAGACGAAAAGAGCTGCTGACAACTATTTCATAGGATATACAACGGCACCAAAAAGTTGTATTGGTTTGCAGATGCTTCATTTCAAGGCTGGCCAAGATACGCTACCTACATACATACTTACCTAGGTACCTACCTATGTACCTACCTACAGTGAATGAGTGGTGATGTACTACAGTACAGTGGTCTGTAAGTGGTTGCCACTTTGGGCTTCTGTACGGATTACGTAAGACACATCTATCGGCGCTGCTGTTTAAGGCTGATGAATCAGTTGCCCGAATTGCCTTCCACCCTATCCTCACCACCTCGCCACTCTTCTACCTCAGCAGTCGCCGAGGGTTTCTTGGTCTCTATTCTTCTTCCATATGGCTTTTATACTCTTTACTATCGGTGTAATGTCCTGCAAGTTACCGCGCCTGGGTACCTAGTGTTTAGTGAACATGGAACCCCCTTCCATTAACTAGTCCTGTTGCCTCTGCTCATTACTTTTCACTACAAGATACCTACCTCTCTTCTCGCCACATGCCATCCGCCTACATCTTCATGCGACTATCCCACATCCTTACATTTTCGTTGATTTATTTTCTTTATGCTCTCACTCGCTATGGCCAGCCAAATGACACTTTACTCAATACCTAGTTCATGATGTTTTCTGGGAAGTCGCCAACTTAACCTTTTCGAAAGGCCACCAACGGTAGTTCAATCAGGGAGGCCTTTCTTGGTTAATGCCATCGTCACTTCGTTCGATGCAGTGCGACTATCCCGAGTGTTCCCCTTATTCTGTTCTGAAAAGATTTTATTTTACGATCAGTATCGCGTAGTGAAACCATTCCTTTTATGTTGCCCATAGCTGGTAGATTCAATAAAAAAAATTATCTGTCCGGCTTCTCATGCTATCATTCCTGAGGCTCTTCCGCTCCTTACTGGTGATTCTTGCCCTTATCCATACCTGTCTACGACATGACTCTTTTCCATTCATACTAGAAAATCTCGCTTGGACTTTTCGTCTCTCTCATTCTACCATACCTACAGAGACAAGTTCTTTGGGGCACCTATCTTGCCTTTATCTCTGATGCAAATACCCTGGCACTGGCATGCAACATGGCTGCTTACTTGAGAGATAAATTATCATTCCCCGCATACAGCACGGATCATTTGTTTTCCCGGATGCCGTAGCTCTTTGGGTGCTTTACCTGGTACGTTCCGTACTTTAAGTACATATGTAAGTACTTATCTATGTACATATGTACTCAGTAAGTGCCTAAAGTAGGTAGGCAAGGTAAGCAATTACCTAAGGTACAGTACCTAAGCTCAGAGGCCACGGGTTCGGGGGTTGCTGCTTGGGCACCAGCGCCCAATTGGAGTCCGAGGCAAAGCTCACATCGCTGGTGCGACCTTCATCTCATCTCAGCCGCTGTCTAGTCTTCAAATGTCGTTTACCTGCCTTGTCTCCGAGTACACGCGACCGCCACTCCAATTGTGGCCGACATCACCAGCAATCCTTGCTCTCTCAAGTCATGCTCACGAATAATATGCGACTTGGAATGGTCGGCTTCCATAGACACCGTTCTATTCAGTCTACTGTGGTTGAGGTAGTGGTGGTGGGAATGGGATGGTGGATCCTCGCCGTACCCGATCTCTTATAACGACGCTTCATTTGCTTCATAGTCTGCTGGACCGCATTCGCGCACTGCCCACGTTCTGCACCTCTGCAGAAAGTGTACGGAAAGTGTCCGTCGAGTTCAACGCTGCGCAGGGTTACTCGCTGCCTGGTAACTTTGGCGTGTGTCCTCCACGAAAGGGTTCCGTCCAAACTTCACGTATGCTCTGCTCTCTCTTTGATATGAGCAATATCCCAACCCTACAAGAAATTTCTAGAGCTTTAACAACTCAACTATAAGTAAGTTCCTAGATGGCGCATATGCTATCCGTTGGCGTCAGCAGTAAAGCTGTATTTATAGTGGCTCACACAACGTACCTATATATGCGAAGTACACGTTCTTTCCCACAACATGATGGCATTATGTGCCTAATCCTTAGTTCCATGGACTATGAGATTAGGCTACTTATTTCATTTGTGCTTCTGAAGTGTCTTTACATTCTGCCATCTAGTTTGTCTTTCTAGGTTAGAAACCTTGACTCACTTATCTCGTTTTAGCACTGTTTTGATACGAAGTCATCGCAAAGACCTCCACTAGATTCTCTGGGGTCTCACCGTTCCAGGCGAGAGGAAGAAGGAAATCTCAGGTTACCATCACGAGATGGCAAATCGACCGCCTGGCTTTGAGCAGGCCGCCGAAGATGTCGTGTGCTATAATTGCGGTACAAAAGGGCACATATTTTTCGCTTGCCCAGAGGACACTAGGCCTGTACCTGCGTAAGTATTCCCTTTCTAATGTACCATACCTCTTCTGTGCTATAAACAGACAACTCATCCCAAGATACCACTCTTTGGCATGTTTCACCAATTTCGAACAGTCTATTGATGATTGCTCAGTGGTCTAGAAGCCTCACGGAAGCGGCAAGCTTCAGGTAATGATTATCATGCACCAACAAAGCGCAGCAAGCGGCCTGTTGTCACTCATTACCCTCCTCCTCCTCCTCCAAATTTACCACATATACCCCCTCCGCCAATATCATATAGCCCTCGTCCAGGTTATGAAGCAGTTCATTCCAGTCCACTACCGGGTCCTCCCACTAGTCAGCCATATTATCAATCCCCTCCTCTAGGGCACTACGATCAGTACGTACCTCCTGGTTCGGGGCGGAGTACATCCCGGGGGGCTCCTCGAAGCAATTCTCGAGACGTACTAGAGCAAAACTTTCAGGGACCTCCTCGAGCACCACCGCCTGAGACGTCATATCGGCCGCCTCACTTCGATCGGTATGACCAGCACCGCCCTGAGGCTCTTCCTTATAGTCGTCCTTATTCAGCTCCTCCTGACCGATACGATGAGCAATATCCTAGGCCATCTTCGGGACTTCCTTATGGCGCTGTTCATCACCCTCCCCATCCAGCGCACTTCGAGCATTATCCACCTGCCCCTGGTGTGGAGAGTTATTTCTCCGGCCCCCAGCAGCCATATCCCCCGCCCCCTCCAAATGTCCTCAGGAATCCACCGCAGCATGGATATGATGGTATTTCTCAAGTTCATCCATATATCCCTGGTCATGAACCACCGCCTGAAGGAAATCACTCCTATCAGTCTCACCAGTATCCACCCACAGATATGTCCCGCTACCATACCCGCTACGACGATCACTTTACCGACCATCCCTCGTACGAGCGACAGAGACGAGATCACCGCACACAACACCGTGAGCGTCGTTCTGGTGACAATCGGCATAATCGTGAACGCTATGGTCGCCGTAGGCGTGGGGACTCACCTAAGGGCCGCAGCCGCTCCGAGCGTCGGTTTCCAGATCAGCCGGCTAGACTTGCCAGTCCGTCAGGTTTCGTTCCACCAGCCAAGTCAGCGACAAATTCAACTTCCCTGGAAGATAGCAAGCCTGAAAAAGAATTTAACGAAACTGTGCCTGTAGATATCAAGAACCTGGAGAACCACAGTATAGACGATTTCAGTTGGGCGGAAGAAGCAATTTTCAAGGAACCGCCCGTCAAAATCACGAAAGATCTCATCAAAGAACCTTTGCCGGCTGAATGGACAGACGAACCTATAATGCCTCCGAAATACGACAAAGAGACAATAACCTCAAAATATATCAATTCTACGAATGTGGATGACTTTGCGTTAAGCGTCCGCGAAACCAAGGAATGGCAAATAGCGCAATTTCACCCAGCCTTCTTAGCCCCTACAGATGTCCGAATCGACAAGTTGTGGGATTATGAAAGAGCCTTCAACTCAAGCTCGGTGTACAACAAGCAAAATCGACATGGGATAAGCAGCGGAGCTAGCGGCAAACAACGTGAGAAATCGTCCATTCCGAGAACTCGAAGAGGCCGCCAAGCCCGATATCCCCAGCAATCTGGCCAGAACTCTTCGCAGGGTGAAGATCAGCGTAGCTACCAACAAATGGGCCCGACAAACAGCGGATGGGACAAGGCAAATTACCGAGATGTCAAAGAAGAGATTGCATCTCTTCCGAAGAAGCCAAGGATATATTCTCCCGAACCAGGCGAAGTATGTGAGAGCGATGATGAAGAACCCACGACTACAAACAAGACTGCCACTCCTTCCTGGGAAGAAGACTACCATCACAAGCAGCGCAATTTTCGGCATTCTGGCTTGGCCTCATTACACGATTATCAAATTGGTGCTCAAGAGGTGGTGTCTAAAGGCGACACACGTCGGTCATCTACACCAGATGCTGTAACCTCAGCACACCAGGCTGGCTATATATCCGACTCTCCATCACGTGCGCCCAGCACACGAAGCTCCCATCATGATGATTTCAGCAGACCTCCTAGTAGACATAGTTCTAGGAGTAATCCTAGTCAACCCTCCAGCAGGCGTAGCTCGACGGGTTCTCCATTAACGCCAACTGAACGGGAACTACTTGGCATGCAGCCTTATTCTAGCGATAGTGACTCAGGTCAAGAATCATCGATACGTCAAACCGGTGCTGTAAAACGTCAGCGACAACAACCGGCTAAGCTACACGCAGCATATCAGTAAGTCTCTCTCAATCAGGCTTCAGTTGGCTTGTTACTTACTTAATTCAGGCGCCGTTGGTGATGTTTTCTCTAACGTTACAAAATGCCTATCACGACGAGCGCTGCCTTCCAAGGGGCTATTACGCAAGCCATTTAGTCAAGTTGCCTTTTCCCTAGACTTTTGGCGTAGATCGTCTAGGTGGATACGCCTAGTCGTGACCGGTCCTTCTTTGCTCTTCACAGAAAATCATGTTGTGTTCCTTTCAATCACGCAAGCTCGCATATACAGGTTACATGACCACGGTGGTTAATGACCTTGGTCCTAGACTTTTACTCGGCCATCTGGGCGTTTCACTCAGCGAAAAGCAACGTTCCTCTTTTAGGCGCATTCTACGAAGATACACGAGTCCTTCCAGCAAGTGAGATATAGATTCGGAAGCCTTTTTTATGGTAGCAACATTTTCTCTGCTTGATGTTTGTTTTGTTTCTGGTTTTCGAAGGATACCCAATAAAGCACGCTGAGTGATAATGGCATGAATGGGCGTTTGGGGCTCTTGTTACTTGATTCGAAGCTATGTTTGATCTAAATGGATTGTCAATTCTACGGGGCTTTTCATGGTTTGTTTGTTAGGATTGATTGTACCGATACATAACGGGTTTTCTGGCCTAGACTCCACGCTGTGACGAGGTTCTGTACACATCTTGGCTCTACATCTCTTGTTGCGGGTGTGGTAGTGTCGTATCTGTTGTATGTCAATTTACCTACAAAGACACTTATCGCGGCCTTGTTTTCACTTATGGATTGCATTGTTTGACTCTTTGTACATTTCTTTGAACCCGGGACGTTGACTAGTCAGTGAAGGCGTTTGCATAAAGACAATATCAAATGAAGTGGAACACAATCATCTTGTCTAGCTCGTTAAAATGCGTGCAGAACAGCGCCATTGAAATACAGCGTTACTTCTGCGAGAGCATTCACCATCAACTACGCTATTTGACTGGGGCTTTCTGTCTCCCTCTTCTTCATTTCTCTTGACTCGGACGCCTTGTGCTTTTGCTCCTCGCTTCTAGCAACAGACGACTGGAGCAGGTTCTTCAGACTTTCAACGCTGGTCAAAATTCGTGGTGCCATCCCTATTGCCAATTCGACCTTACTCATAATCCCCAAGATGTGCACAGGCATTATTCATATATACCGGTGTTGCCAGTGCGAGAGCGTCCTTTTCAAAATTCAAGATGCAGTCGAGGGATACATATGTCACCAAGCAGGTAGAAATAATCAGCGTGGAGCCTGTGAAACTGGAATTGACTGGTCCCACTACAACAGCATTGAAGAGGAATACTGCATTTTTTGTGAAGTTTACCCCAACTTTGAGAATACTAATGCAGAAGCCTGTGAACAATTTGAAGGAGGTCAGCTGTGGCCCGAAGATTCGCCAGACCAGGACATGAAATTGTGTGATGGTGGAGACAGCGATGATGAGGAGGAGGGTGGTGCTAAGCTGTACTAGCTAGCTGTTGCTCGCATTTGATTTATTATGTATTCTATAAATGAACATATTGAAAAATCTCATAAAAGGAAAAGTGTATGTATATATATTCACCCATGATTATATAAATATGAAGTAGGATAATAGAGTGAGTAGATGTCAGCTATGAAAATCAGTTAACACCAATCTTGTTACTACTTAATAGCAATCAAGGCATATCAAAACATCAAATAAACTAAGCTCATCTTACAGGCCTCATCAATAGTGCGCTCCAACATGAGACTACAAAGTATAAGGTAGGTAGCACCTATATATGTACCCAGGTGCTTATCCCCTGGCCCAGGTGTTTGCAGGAGGAGACTATTAACTTTGAAGTTTTCGTACATTTAGCGTATGGCTTAACGCTGTTCAACAAGGATCTGGGGAAATGGGAGCGGTTGGCCCCATTGTTGGACTTTGTTAGGCCCAACTAAGTAAGTTAAGCACAAAGAAATAGTTGCTGAGGGTATAACTAGGTAGCTTGTAGCAAACTGCCCAGTGCCCTAAGGTTTGAACTTAACCAAGTACCTATAATCTAGTATACACAAGCTATTAGTAGGTAACCAATCTCAAAAGTTATCTTTGTTAGCAAGATAAAAACGACCAGCTTGAAGTTCTTTGATGGGTACCTATGCTACTACAATAGGAGGTAGGTATGTTGAAGGAAAGCTACGATAAGATAAAGCTACCCCGCCCTCCGCATGTTTCTATTCCATAGTACCTACATTTACTTACATTGCAACCCCGGTTAGAGCCAGGAACAAGTACTTGAATACTTACTAGGAGCTACCTGCATGTACTGGATATTCGGCAAGTAGACTTTGCCTCCATCATCATTACCTTATGTACCGTTAAGTACTCACTGAGAACGCCAGTAGGACCTAGAAGCAATCTGAGAACGGGAAGGCAGCAGTCTGATGATGACATACCAAGACCTACCTAGATACCCAGGATATCCATACCAGTAGACAAAGCGAGTGCTGGACGATCCGCCACTGAGGTCTCAACATCCTTACACTCTCTGCTCTCTCCATCTATCTATCTACCTACCTAGTAATAACCCAAGTATATTTGCTGCACTCATCAACAGTCCTCTAACTTTCTTGTCACTGCCGAGGACGCGATAACCATTCACTCAGCCAATCCTTCTTGTCACTGACAGCTATGTCTGCCGATTGGTGCCGCCCGTCGGCCGTCCTGCAGTCGATGGCTGACGCATTATCCACTCATGAACCACAAGATCCAACATCGGATCTCTGCAGCTCCCACGAGGCCCTGGCTCTGTTCACGCATGCTTGTATGGCATCTAGTGGCTTCCGCCTACTCGGCTTCGATGAGGAAAAGACACGCGGTAAGTTATCTAGGAACACAATGTAGTCTCTCTTTGTTCACCATCTAATTCGACGTAGAAGCAGAATGCCACGAGCTTGCTCCGCGCCTTCCCTCAAACTGGAATGCATCCTTCAACACGTATTCATTCGTCTACACACATCAGGAGTCCACGCTCCGTTTTGTCATCAAGATTGATCGCATGGGCGGAAAAGCCGACATTCGTGGGCTCGCGTTACAAGATGACCGTATTGCGCGTTCCGAGATTACAATAAGGGACTTCATTTCAAATTCAACCCTCCCCGTTCGGATTACTATGAGGCAGAACGGCACAGAAGATCGTTCCGACTTAGTAGACAAGCTCCAGAATCTGTTCGTCTCGGAAAGTAGCATAAAAGAGCTCGCGTACCTAATTGCCAAAAACATAATCCAGGAACTTCTCCCTGTGTTGCGAAAGAGCAGTCTCCGGGAGTCAGGAGACGAGGTCTCCCCCGATGATGCGGCTGTAGCCGAGGATGTTAGAGAAGCAGCCCGCAGACCACCCAGACGACCAGTGACGCCAGACCTTATGCCCGAGCCGGCCAAGCCACATCCCTTCGATGATCCTCTCAGCGCGATCCCTCAACGACCGCCGGTTCCGCATGGAGATTTTCCACCACCAGACTTTGAAGATCCTTATGACATCAATCGCCCCCCAGGACCGCCATCACACTTTGCGCCTGGCTATAGGCCGTTTGGAGACATCGGAGCAGATGATCTAAACCCACCTGCTATCGGACCAACTGATCCGCTGCGTCCAGGAAGAGGGATGCCTGGTGGGGTGGGAGAGGCAAGAGGCATGTATCCTTCGATTCCCGATCTTGGGGGATGGGGTCGCCAACCTGGCATTGGTGGCGGCAGCCTTGGATTTGATGAGCAAGTGCCGCCAGGGGCACGTTATGATCCGATCGGACCCGGTGGTCATCCCAGATGGGGAGGTGGACGTCCTGGGAGTGGAAATCCTTCGTTTGGCCATCGCCAATTTGGAGGAGGATTTGATGGAGGAGACATAATTTAGTGACCGAGTGAAAAAATGAAGAGTTCGGTGTTTTTGAACTAGCATTTCACCGGTACAGTAAAGAAGACCACGAGAGCGGAATGTCAGATATCACCTGACATCTCTTGGTTGGTGGTAATGGCGTATGACTGTGCCAGTTCCAACCGAAGGCGCGAATACGTTTCTATAATGTCTTATCAGTCAGGATGTGAAAACGTATGTAGCATTAGGAATAAAGCAAGATTGCGTCAAAAGTGTTACCGTTCCACTTACTGTTTCTGTGTACGATGCCTCTTTTTCTACTTCCTTGTTTAGCCTCCTCCTTACCTGGAGAGTTGGGCTGGCTTAGATGCCTAGCTTTCACGTTTAATTCACCCCTTGGATAACATGATAGACGGTATATCTAGCTTAGATTTACCCTCTTCGACCCAGCATTCGAAGAATAATAGCCCAGCTTCCACAGCACGTACAGCAGTCGTCCTAGCGCCGCCTACATCTTCGCCGACGGCCTTTTGGTCCCTGGATGCTGGCTGCAGGCTGGGCTTGGTTGGTACCCATGGTTGCGGATGCTAGAGTCAACGTTAGCCATTTATTCTTGTCTTCCTGCTGCTGCTGCTTCTCTTCTTGGTCTTCTACTTCCACGTAGACCCTTAGGTTTCCGGCTGGCGTGGAAACGTTGGGGGTTGCTGTGTTTCAATCATGTGATCATCACCTACCCCTATCGGCGCCTCGGCCTCGTTCCGTAGCTCAATGGCCACGGTGAAGGTGCAGCTTTTGGGAAGAGGCGCCAGCTTCTCACCTGCGTAGGCTAGTTGTCTGATGGCGGCGCGTAGCTGCTCGTCGACATTCGTCCAGTTGATATCTGACTGCTGCTGCTGCTGCTTCTGTTGCTGTTGCTCCTGTTGCTGTTGTTCCTGTTGCTGTTGTTCCTGTTGCTGTTGTTCCTGTTGCTGTTGTTCCTGTTGCTGTTGTTCCTGTTGCTGTTGTTCCTGTTGCTGTTGTTCTTGTTGTTCGTCGTTCACTTTAGCGTCGGTAGCCACAACGCTAGCACCGAGTTCATCATCTTCGTCGACCTTCTCGTCGCCGTCGTCGTCATCGTCATCGTCGTCATCATCATCATCCTCTTCCTCTTCGTCGTCGTCTTCTTCCTCTTCCTCCTCATCATCATCCTCGTCGTCCTCCCCACCGCCTTTGACACCCTCGTTTTCTTGGAGACCGCCTTCCAGAGGCACGCTCTTCCAGGTAGGAAATTGCGCGACATCGAACATCCAGCGCTCCATCACTGCGCCACCTGCGTCGTAGATCACGACGGCAAGGCGCTTAACAGCGCCGAGGGCGAGCTGGGCACGCGCGGCGTCTACTGCATCGCGGATCCAGGAACATACTGCCGGGTGCCTCGACTGGTGCACGGGGAGGTTGTAGGCGCGGCTTGTGAGGAAAGTGGCGCGAGGATAGAGTTCCCTATAGTACAGGATGTTGTGGATGCTTACTGTGAGAAAGTGTGTGAAAGTAGTTAGGAGACGGTCTGCTTCGGGAATCGCGAGGGAGGATCCCATGGCCGACGGAGTCGGGTCTGGGGGCGGCATATTTCTTGACTGTGTCTTCTCTCCCGGCTGGTTTCTTCCTAAGACTACCTTCAGTGAACTTCCCGCTTTCTACTTTCGTGGGAAACGGTCTGAAGCATGAATTTGAAGCTTCTGCTACGACTCTTCTCAATTGTGGTTGGTAGGCAAGTGGCGTTGAGGTCGGCGCTGGCAGCAGCCCATCCCCCAATGCCAGCCCCACTCAATAGGTAAGTAGGTAATCCTTATGAGCCAAATCAAGACACGGCCGCATCCCGAGTCGATTCATTCAACGATAGCACTTTGCTTTCCGAGTTACAATCGATCCTCTTTTAGTACCATTAATATCATATCAATGGTCGTGCGATCTGGTGGCGTATAACCTGGAGAAAGTTGTAGACGATGATACAAAAAAAAACAGGACATTACAATTGTTATCGATGGTCTAAACCCACGCGTCATGATCATAAAGTAATTCCTTTGCTAAGTACTTATAGCTACCTACGATATGCCATGGCGGTGATCGCCTTTGGATACTGAGATTTCTTAAACTAAGTCATCCTCTTACGACATTCTAATTGTAATTCGGAGTCAAAGCTTGACAAGTTTGCAAAAGAGTGAAATCATCAATTGACACTGTCAGCCTCTCGCTGCGAATAGCTTATTGTGCCATACAGCTCCGTGAGGCTATCCTATGGAAGTCCCAGAACAAATATCTAGTACGAGTAATAAGCAGTTCTCGAAGACAGCCTCGCTTCGTGTAAGCGTCGTGATTCAACCAAGTCTTACGACATCCTATTCCCGTCCTATTCCCAGAAACCCCAATACCTAGATGATCAGTAATCCCGATATATTCTCCAAAGCCGAGGTTCTTGTTAAAATACGTCCATCGGTCTTATCAATCACACATCTTGCCCTTTATCCCAAATTTCGGAGCGCTCTTGAAAACTACCAACTGATTCGAGAGTCGGACAATCAGGGACAATAAGTACAGACGATGCACGAGGTAAATCACCCACTCAAGCCTTACTTCAAGCCGGATTCCCTGATCTATACATGCATTCTCCTCTTGAGGTACGATTGTCGTACTGAGGAGGCTGGGGAGGCCTCACTGCTTACCCTCTCTCATCGAGATAGCTTTGGGGCTGCTTGTGGCTGCGCCAACAGCATGGGTTCTCTCTCAGCCCTGCTGCGCCACCATTACTCACCAACAGTCTTTCCACTACTATTCTGACTATGTACACTAGATACTTAGGGTCTCAGCGAATTGCTGGTGACATGTTCCCAACCTACCTAGGCTAGTGCGCGCATACAGTAAGTGGAGATCCCGATGGAGTCTTGCACTCAGCCCTAGGCTACCATATTCTCATCCAGCTAAAGATCGTGATAATCGCTCCTTGTGAGGATATCGATTCCGACAGTGGTGCTTGGCTGTTCGAAGACGTAAACCTAGTATAGGCAATTCACACACACACTCTCTCTATTCTTCTTCTTTAGAAGCATTTGGCGAAATAGTACTGGTTAACCTTACACCAAGGACATGGACCAGCAAAGCGTTGTCATCTCCGAGAAAGCGGAACAAGCCCACCGCCCGGGGAACAATGGAGCTGGACCGAGCAGCCAGAGATTCGCGGAACATCCATCGGATACATTGGCGCGTCCGCGTGAGCCACCGCCGTACTCGGGCCCTTCGAACAGTGCTGCAGATCCTCGGCGGCCAACAGTAACGAAAGGACCTCAGCACTATCCGGGGCTTCCGATCTTAGATTACCGGCAATACTCACCTGAAATGTTCGAGCTGTCTACCGACAGCACCACCATCACTAGCAAGGCATCCTATCTGTCCGAAAACGCCAAGGCCTTATCATCCCTGGTCAGAACGCTAGCTACAGTACCTCCCAAACCCCAGATTCACATCCGTGGCTCTCGAGGGAGAAGAGTCGATTTTCACGTACGACTTAATCTCATGAACCTCCTTGTCCCTGATGATCCTCGCCATCGCATGGACTATCTTCGCTGCGTGGCCAAAGACGAGATGGCTTACCGTGGAGGTAATGAACCGTCCTTGAAACCGGAAATCGGCGCTGGGGAGGAGGAGGGTCTTGAGGCCTGGTGTCAACGATTTGTTAAAGACCAATCATCTGTCAAGATATTTACTCTTGAACGAGTGGTGGCAAATCTCGACCACAACTGGCTTGAGGGTCAGGTTCGCAGCTTAATAGCTTCCGTCAATTACAAAGGAAACGTCACGGTCCAATTTCCTGTGACACACGCTCGAGCGATTGTCCAAAACCCTGATAAAGTTAACAAATTCTTTACGAGCGTCACGACACTCTTCTCCGGCAAAGCTAAATATGAGGTAGTGAAAGCAGTATGGCCATTCGCGAATGCAAGGAATGGCGAGCACGGACGAAAATGCATTGTCCAGAGTGAGAAGGTCTGGTGGGATGAGTGGAGGGACCCAAGTGAGTGCAGATTCTCACTTGCAATTACTACGTTCTTGGTGTTTGAGGGCAAAGCCCACCCCATACATGTGTCTCTTGTTCGAGCGAAAGGCAGATGCAGGAAACGTGCTGACCAAGATCACTAGTCAAGTACGCCATCATTCAAAAACGCCAAGGTTGGGTAACAAATGAGGATAAACTGGAGTGTATAATGGAAAGTAAAGGGAAGAACGCATCATTGGTGGATTGGGGCCCAGATGAGGAGTACTAACACACGAGTCAGCACTATAAACAGCAAGCTAGGAGTTTCATACTTCGGCTCCTATGATTTTTGATGCATGTCATACGGCCCGGGGGGGCAAAGCATGCATCTTGAAGAAGAGGGGTCACCTTTGCTTATGCTGCATGTTCCTACGGTTCTGGGTTGGGGTTGCATTGCGCGTTAGAAGTAACACTACTATCGTCAATCGGCGGAGATATGATTGGTCGGCGCGTAAGGCATCAATGAGGCACAGCACGACAACTCCCCAAATTGAACTCACCCGCTTACGTTAGCTGCCGGAACCGTGTGCAAAACCGATAGGCTATTGATATACCATATGCTGGCGCGGCTTCGCAAGAAAGTGGGAATCCCCTCAGACTATAGACATGCACCTCTCAGCCCATGGCCGGTTTCGACGACCCTCAATTACCCTGAAGAGGTTTAGATGAAGGTCGCTGACGCCACAGTGGACTCGGACGGCGACGACGACAACGACTTGTGTCCCACTATCTAGCATAGAGGCAGCGGGTCTGTTTCGGAGCTACGAGCTCTTCAAAGGGTGATCAACCATGCGATCGACGATGCTACGGTCCCTGCTACTCGAAGGCGACGATACCCTACAACATGTTATATGTTGTGTTCGTATATACAACGGCTGCTGACGGCATCGAACCCCAGATGTCTAAATGATGGTGAAGAGTGGCAGTGATTAGTATTCGTCCGTTCGTTTTACTATCCCCGCAAAAATCGCAACTCTTGAGACCATGCATACTAGGAAGTTTACCTGCAACGTCGCAGTGCGTAACGGTGGTTGTCTATCTTGCGTGGATCAGCCCAAAAGAGGACCGACTTTCCACCTTCTGTGATAGACATGAAGTGCAGATGGGGAATATCCAGGCTCTTATTCGTATCTTGAGCGGAGTATAGCAGAGGAGGATCTGGACCCTGGCTATAGCATCTGCAACTGCGGATTGATGTTGCAGATGACCTGTTTGATATGCACTGAGTAAGCTCGTGCAATAATGATGCGGTTACAATTATCCGGTATCTGCGGTCACAATTATCCGGTATCTGCTACGCTATCTCGCTGGTTATCTACGAGACTTTCTTTATGGAGCGCCGGTTCTTTGTCCGATATCTTTTTGTTATATAAGTCGAGCTGTATACCGCTCTAGTTCATCCTACAGCTGGAAATTAGATTCCATATACTATCTTTCTTTTGACTACGATCAAGATTGATACTCATTCTTGCGGTAGACATGAGTTACGTTACAGAGACAATTCATGGTGAAGGTAAGTGTACCGAGCGCTCAAAATAACTTCATACCGTAGTTGAAAGCATTGTTACTAACGTTTGAATTTACAGTCGTCACTGGTGGCGTAAGCTCCCCCCTGAAAAATGAACTATGTATGCGATGAAATCGATGGCTCACACATCTACAGGAGATTACTACACCTGGCGATGTCAAACTAGATATCAAAACGCTCCGGGACCAGATCCCGGCGCATTGTTTAAAACCCTCAACACTGCGGTCACTGAGCTTTGTTGTTCGTGATGCAGCCGTCTTCGTAGGACTGCTTTATGGTGCTTTCTGGGTCGACAAGAACTCCAACCCCTATGTCAGCACGTTCACTCGTTACGTGGCGTACCCTTATGCTGCCGGCATTGCTATGACGGGGCTTTGGGTCCTTGCTCACGAAGCTGGCCACGGCGCCTTCTCGACCAACAAGACGGTAGCTGATACCGTAGGCTTCCTTATTCACTCGGCCCTGATGTCCCCTTACTTTGCGTGGCGGTCTAGCCACGCGAGACACCACCAATTCGCCAATAATGTATCTATTGACCTCAACTACGGTACGTATCGAGGTGTCCAACGGATCTCCCTTTTAATACTGCCTCACCTAGTCCATCATGAAGAATACAGTTCATCTGCATTGATACAGCCGCCCCTCCTTGGACACTGTTATGTTCAACTAGCCATTTCGACTAACACATGATTGCACACACAGTGCCCCCGTCGCGTGAGGAATACCGCACAATGTTCGGCGGGAGATCTCACCCCGAAAAGGTAGTCAAAGAAAAGAGCCATGGCGAGCATGACCATGATATGCATGACAATTTCGAAGACGCGCCGTTAGTCGTGTTCTGGCGCATTGTCCTGCAGCAAGTCATCGGCTGGCACTGGTACTTGCTCTCGCACATAACAGCCGGCCCCGACAGTGGTGAGTACCCCTACCTCTCAGAGCCCCTGACAATTTGTACCTTGAGTTTAGTACTAACTTCCTCGTAGTGAGTCCAGATGCCTTGCCGATCCTGATACTGACATATCTCCGAGGCCCCTTGCCGCAAAGCCGAGAACACCAGCTAACAAAGCCTGATATCATAGTCACCCAAAAAGTCGCGTGGATGGTGGGATAACAGCCACTTCATGCCTAACAGCTCTCTATTCCGCACCGACGAGTTCTGGGACATTCTTTTATCCGATGTTGGTCTATTAGCCATGATGGGATTAGTATACAACTTGGGCAAAGTCTATGGATTCACCACCATGCTTTGGACCTACATCCTTCCTCTGATGTGGGTGAACCACTGGATTGTCATGATTACCTACCTTCACCATACCCACACCTCGCTCCCTAAATACACGCCGGAGAGCTGGACCTACTTGCGTGGTGCGCTAGCAACTGTGGACAGAGACCCTGGTTTCATCATGAGGCACAGTAAGTGAATTTGCGCTTCATCTCTCTGGCATCCCTCAACTATTTATAGAGTCTCGGCATTCTCCGGGCCGGGAATCCAAATATTCCAGAGCATAAACACCCTCTTGAACCACCTTCGCAAAGGCAATGACTAATACTAGTTTTTCTAGTGACACATCACATCATTGACCTGCACGTGGTTCATCATTTGTTCCCGTAAGTCACCAACCTAGCAAGTTGAGAAAAATGCCACCTTCTAACACTTGTTCTCAGCCGTGTTCCGCACTATCATGCCCAGGAGGCTACAGACGCTATGAAGCCGCTCCTTGGCGAGTATTACCATAGCGATAAAACGTCTTATTGGGGTGCGCTCTGGAACGCATTCACCCAGTGCCAATGGGTTGAGCCAGACGCAGAGAAAACTCTCAAGGCTGTAAGATTTCGTGACTTCCTATTCATCCAGGAAAAATATGTTGGCTAACGTATAGTAGAACGTGTACGGTAGTGGCAAGGGCGACGATGCTGCCGAGATAGCAAGGAGGAAAGCGGTTGACGAGCAAGGCGTCCTTTGGTATCGATCTGGAAGGATGCCCCTTCCCGTGGTCAGGATGCGTCGTTCTGATCACCTGAGTGTTTAGACCCGGTATCGTGGTACCAACGCGATATCTGTTGCTCTCCCATGGTAAATGAAATCACTGGAGTAGCTCGGTCAAAGAACTCGCCCAACTATATGATGGAAGTACATGGCAATGGGAAGCTTACTTGTGTCGTGCTGCTATTCTCCGCCAAGATCTGGACTAGATATTTTCTAGGGAGAAGATGGATTCTGGATATGTACGATGGCGCAAGTCGCCTTCCAGTCTCCTCAACATAGAATATGAGTTAACACCGCCTGAAATGAATAAAGCATGGTGTTGCTCAACAATCATTATGCACTTAATACTCAGTGAAGTCTGAAGGTATCATCTCATTTCATAAGCCGCACCGGGTCTCTTGAACTATCTGAGCGCATATGGTGCCACACCTCCATAGCCCCAGCATCTTTGTAAGCGGCCTATGAGTGTGCCAGTAGTTTTAATATATCCGAATTCTGCGCAATATTACATGCTATTTACACATGATTTAGAGAAAAGACACTGCTTGACTAAATACTACTTCCTATAATTTCCAAAGTCCAGGTTAGACGGGCAATTCGAAACTGCACATGTCTATGCTCATTCAGTTGACGAGTTTTTGAAGGCAACTGTTACAACGGAACATATGAAACGCTGAGAATCAATAACACAAGCTAGCGTATAGTTCCATACTAGTAGACAAGTAAAAACTACGAAATTGGAGATAGCCACTTGAGAGACTTTTCGCTCAAAGTCAGTTACCACGGAGTTAAGTATGTCGTTCTCCGCTCACGTAATACTATCGGATATGGTTCACGCCGATCCCGCCGCTGTGACCTGCCAAGAGACTTACAGCCAATCAGAAGATAGACTCCGCATTTAACTTGGGACAATCAAGTCTTGGATCTAAGCTTGGCCATAGAAGGATACGAGGTGAGGAATAAGGTTATTTTACGCGACATGCCACAACAGCCGACGACCGGGGGTTATGTAATAACATAAACGTACGGATGAGGGCATGGGAAGTTATCAAGCGCAAGAATGAGTTGTAGCTTACCTAGCCGGCCTCGAATAATACCTATTGGGAGCATTTTGCAAGCCTTCAAGACGTTATGGCTCTTAATACATTCAGACTTCCCGAAGTCCTCGAGATGGATTTACTTTCAGACTTCAGAGTTACGTCTATTCACATCTAGTGGTGTATAGTAAGAATATCACATGCAGATAGTCATTAGATTCAATAAATCCCCGGTATAGCTTCCCGAATACGAATATGGAGCCTGCAGAGAGTCTGGTAGTGAATATCCGTAATGATACTACTGAGGATATGGGCGAGATTATCAAGAGCTATGACTTCCAGATCAATTAGATTTGTTATCGCGAATTACTTGAATCCGGGGTATTTTCAATTCGTAAAATCAGTCAACCCAATGGGCAGAGCACTGGGTATGTTCTTTGATCTACATTGTAAAACATGGGGTCCCCCAATTCAGATGATGTCAATGCCGCTATTTGATAAGCCCCTCTTCCCCGGTATTTGCTCGACACAAAAATCCTGGCTACCTAACTAATGAACTCGGACTGCCGGAACTGCGAGTCCGACCTTCCAGCAAGTGCCTCCTACCTGATCGGTCCGAGTACAATTCTGCTATCCGTATTCAGCGAATCAATCTATGCCCTTTGCCTCCACTCTGATACGCACATCTTCCCCTCATCAACTTTCATGTTGTCGACTGATGCGGGTTAACAAGGTTAATGGGGGGGGGGGGGGGGGGGAAAGTAGTTGGTGAAACGGTCGGAGCCACTACGAACTGCATCTACAGTAGTGTAAGCTGTTGAGCCTGCAGAGCCTGCTAACATGATTGCCCAAGTAAATATTTGAATAATCCTGGTCATACGTGCTACATGATCTGACGTGCTTTGAAAGGCCATTGGCAATAATTGTGTTCACTATTCACGTAGGTACAACATACTATAATCACCCCAGTCTGCAGTGGTCCCATATCTTCATCTATCATCTCACCCTATCGAGCTATGTCTTAGATACCCATCTTGAAGTATATTGTCTAGCAGCGTGGTCCATCATAGAATGCCTTAAGGGGTGGAGGAGGAGTGATCATTCATACCAAACGCCCCTTTCCAATTGAAGGGCTCGGCAGGGTACAGGAAGGCGTTTGTGTCTGAGCAAACTCTCTGTTGCGAACGCACAATGAATGAACCCTTATCATGCAGTCAATCATATGATTGTGTAGTGCCATTTCTAATGTAACCTTACCGATGAGCATCCCTAGTAGTGTACAGTAGAGTTGAAGATCTTACATAACCAGGGTCTGCTCGAGATGCCTAAACCATGCGGCGCATACACCAAGCAGAACCAAGTTAGCCGCGCCGACTATTACCCTTGGAATTCTGTACATTGTACTACGTATCAGGGTCCGAGATAGGTAGCTTGATAAGATATTGCCGGGATCATATGTTAATCTTCCGTGCTTTTGCGGGCTACGGGAACTTGCGTGGACCCCCAGTAAGCACTTCCGGCCCGGGGCATGCGGGGGAGACGTAGATCACATGGAGAAACACCATACTTACAGCCTATCTTCGGCTGACAAAGCCGGTGGGTAAACATTACTCACAAACATAGCTTCATCTTCTAGGATGGCGGGATAACTGCGGAATCTTGGTCCTGATGCCTGTCGGGAATATCAGCTAGCTAAACGACAACTGCATTTCCGTATAACTCATAGACCATAAGCGCGGTACGTCCGAGCACCTGATGCAGAGTACAGGTTCTGTACGGGCCAAGGCGTACGTGTACGGCCTCGGTGAAGATTCAGTTCCTTCTAACTTGTTCATTGATGGTTACCTTGCGTCTGGTTTGACTACCCCACCTACTGCACTGTAGTCTAATTGGGTCCAAATCTTGGGCTCGGGAATGTGACTCTATCACAACGCATGTGACTCGCCTACCATCACACATCTGCATTCCTTAGTGTGATTATAGCGTGGCTTGGGCTCCTCTCGCTTCTATAATAGCCTATCCAGTTCAATCCCTCATGTTTATCTGAGGCCTGAGCCTAATCACATGGTCTCCTGATGCCGACCTCAGGGTGACTGGAGAGTGCCCTTGAAAACTACCTACACTTTTCTATCCGCCTAGGAATGAGCAGGAAACCTTCGACCTAATCCCTCGTCGACGCTCTCAGCAACTTGACTAATAAGAGTGGAAACTGTGTAGGTGCTACTAGTCCTAGCGTTGGTGGGCTCGGGAATGGGCATCCCAAACCCGATGTTGTCACTACAATAACTGTTACATAGCGAGGATTGTGTATCCTATCCTATGTATGCTACCTGTTGCAAAATGTGACACTAAGCAGCAAGGGAAGCTCTGTGTGGACACACCGATCTCTAAATCAGACCGGTTACAGGCTTGGTTGCCCAAAGTGACGCTCCCTCACAGGATTTTAGCAAAGCCGGTCGCACAATCCCTATACTTTCCCTATACTTTCCCTATCACTTTTACGGGAAGAGATCGGGAATGTGCCCCATAATTGCATGCTCTTGAAAGATATTGTTTGTGCGATGGCTTTCCGAAAGCGGGCTGACGAGCGAACATATTGTAGCTATTCGCATGTAAATTTCATGAATGTCATGATTAAAAAGAGTACGAGGGAATCTGCCTTAATGACCACCGTTTGAATTGTCAGCCTCTCCCCCTAATCGCCTACGGGAGCATATCATTTGCTGTTCTCCTCACGATAAAAAAACATGCGCGTATAAAGAAGGTGTTGAGCAGTCGTTTAGCGTTCACCATGTCAACCATATCGACATCCGCCGTCTTGCATAGGAGCTTGAAATGCGAGTTTCCTCGAATAACTGGTGGCGAGGGGAGCTATGTTATCCTCGAAGACGGGCGTAGGATTTTCGACGCTTCCGGTGGCGCCGCAGTTGCGTGCATAGGACACGGCAATACGCGAGTTCACAATGCTATCATTGCTCAATTGAACCAGATATCGTATTGTTCAACGGTGTTTTACACGACAGAAGCATGCGAGAGACTTTGCCAGGAGCTGGTTGCCTCCACACATGGCATAATGAAGCGTGCATATATAGTCAACTCCGGTACGTATATTGCAACTCGTCACAGCAAGATCTGACTCATGGCTATACTGAGAAAACAGGCTCGGAGGCAATGGAAGCTGCGATGAAGCTAGCAAGACAGTATTATCTTGAAAAAGTGCCACCTGAGCCTAGCCGAATGCGGTTCATAGCTCGGGAACACTCATATCATGGGATAACTTTAGGCTCTCTCTCCCTTGGTGGTCATGTTATGCGACGGGAAAAGTTCGAGCCGATGCTCCTCGATTGTGTTTCTCGAGTGTCACGCTGCTTCCCTTTTAGAGACAAACGTGCGCAAGAATCCGACTCGGACTATGTGGTGAGGCTCGCAGACGAGCTTGACAAGGAATTCCTGAGGGTTGGTGCCGAAACTGTGTGCGCATTCGTAGCAGAGCCGATTGTGGGAGCAGTGAGTGGAAAGCCATAGCAGCGGACTAACGCGACAAGAATGGATCTGACGAGATCACAGGCTCTTGGTTGTGTGCCTTTCCTTCCTGGGTATTTGAAAGCGATGAAAGCAGTGTGTGAGAAACACGGTGCCCTCTTCATCCTCGACGAAGTTATGTGCGGAATGGGCCGTTCAGGAACTTACCATGCTTGGGAACAAGACGACAACGCTGCGCCTGATATTCAGACTCTCGGGAAGTGCTTAGGTGGAGGCTACCAGCCAATCGCTGGGGTTTTGGCGAGCAAACGAGTGATAGAAGCTTTCGAAGCCGGTACCGGGTGAGTGTTGACACAACAGCCCTGTCTCTCGTCCCGCCTAACAGACGTGATGGTTCATAGGAGCTTTGTCCACGGCCAGACGTACCAGGCACATCCAGTCACGTGTGCCGCCGCACTCGAAGTCCAAAAGATCATACGCGAAGAAAATCTAGTTCAGAACGTGTCGAAGATGGGTAAACTACTATCAGCAAGGCTGAAAGACCTGCTTGCCAGTCACCCACATGTAGGTGATATTCGCGGTAAGGGTCTATTTTGGGGCATTGAATTCGTGAAGAATAAGACGACGAACGAGCCATTTCATAGCTCTTTAGGGGTGGCTTTTGGAATAGCCGAGCTGGGAATAACGAAGCCCTACTGCATCGCCGTATACCCCTCGTCCGGGACAGCCGACGGTATAAACGGAGACCACATCATCGTCTCCCCTCCGTACAACATATCGCCAGCTGATGTTGAGATCATTGCGACCACTGTGCAAAGACTCGTGGGGGACTACTTTGCTTCGAGAAACCTTGATACTGACGTTCGCCCCTAGATCATCGTGAACTACTAAGAACAGGAGAGAGCAGTACATAAGGACGATGCAAGACAACTCGCCCGGATACGATGAAAGGATGATAGAACAACAGGAGTTTACTATTAATGGCCTGACTCTATACCTATATACGTAGGTAGTCTGTATAAAGCTCAATACCTACATAGAGGCTCTGTACTTTTTATAGAACATTAACAAGTAGTGGGTACTTACCTAAGACACCAAGTACCTCAGTGGACGCCAAAACCGCCACTAAACCCCGCCAACCAGGTCTACTAATATGTACCTCCCTAGGTACCTAGGAGATAGTACTACTTACGTCGGTACTTACCTACTTGGTCCATCTCAAACTACGACACGCAATCCTCACCACCTTCAATCCTTGAGTAGACCAGACACCCTCGTTGATGTCCTACGCAATCATCGCCGTGCGCTAGCAAGCCATATAGCTAGAACTAATCATGGCAGTTGGCTTGAGCAACGGCCGTCACACGGCCGACGAGGAGGCACGAGCCGAAGTCGACGTGCTGAATTCGCGCCTCGAGAAGACCACACAGCTTACCAAGAAGATCCAGGCTTGTTTAACTAGGCTGGAGACCACCGGCAAGAGCGTCCGCGACGTATCGGGCCCCCTCAACGGCGAGACCAAAAGACTCCAAACCCTAGGCAACAGTATGTCGACTTCATCCAGTCTCCTTCCTTGGAAATCTGGCAAGCTAACTTCGCCACCCCCTTCAAGACATTGATGCAGTTATAGCATCCATAGAGAAGCTGCGACAGCCCGCCGATTCCAAGGATGACGAAGAAAATATCATCCGCCAAGGGCCGGAGAAAGCGGGCTTGTCCAATTACCTCAACTCGATCAAGCGTCTAAATAAAGCCCTCGAGAATATGCAAACCTCGAATCTACGCGCCAACCAACAAACGATAAGCGACCTCCAACGTTTAGTCAAGAACGGAAATACCCAGCTCGAGAATTCTTTCGACAAGTTGCTTCGAGCTGAAACACCGCGATCTATTGAGCCCCTACATTATATCACTAAGGACAGACCCTTTCCCTTACTGTCCCAAGACACGATATCCAAACTCAGCCTTATGAATTCATACGTTTCGGGCAACAGTTCGTCCGAAAATTCGCTAGTAAAAATATATTCTGAAGCGCGGGGTGCGTATTTGTCACAGACCTTGGTGAATCTCGCTTATGCGAGCGTCAACACGGCCAAGAAGAAGAGCCCCGATGCTATCTATCGGTCAGGCACCAATGGCATCGGAATGTATGCTCAGGCTTTTGAGGGACTCTTCGTTGCTGAATATGAGAACATATGTAATATTTTCATGAGGCAGGACTGGGGTCCAGCCTTCCAGACCACTTGCCAGGCCCCCTTGGCGGAATTAGCAAGAACTCTCCGGGAGTTAAATAATCACATTAAGGCTCATCTCAGTACAGACTGTTACCTAGCTTACGAGGTGACCGAGATAATGTCTAGTCTGTCCAACAACCTCGACGCCAGGACAGGCGAACTGAAAGCGACCCTAGCCGCAGCGCTTAAACCAGTACGCGAGACGGCCAAGATGTCGCTGGCTGAGCTGTTAGATGATACGAGGCGCAAGGTCAGCTCCATACAGGCTCTACCAACTGATGGTTCGCCAATTCCCGTGGTATCCGAGACGATGCAACGTCTACAAACCATGGTCGACTTCTTGCGCCCAATTTCTAGCATTATGATTTCATTGGGCGATGGTGGATGGAAGTCAACTACTCCGTCAAATACGAGCACGGATGCGATACCTAGTTTAGCATCTTTCGATATTGGTGCAGACGGGAAAGAGATATTTGCGCATTATTGTACTGATACGATAGATTTACTGATGTCGGCTCTCGAACAGAAAGCCAGACTGCTCTTGAAAGCTAAGTCCGTACTGGGGGTATTCTTGGCCAATAACATCACCATAATTGAGCGGATGATCCGAGATTCCGACCTGAAACCCCTTCTAGAAGGTCGGCTTTCTGGGCTAGACAGTTGGCGCAAGAAGGCAAAAGCTCTCTATTCCGACGCCTGCAAAGAAGTATCCATACACCTTTTCGACGTCATTCATACCAATCGCACGCAACGGCCACCTTCGGGCTCGAATGAGTCTGCCTCGATCGTTAAGGCGCTGAGTAGCAAAGACAAAGATGCTATCAAAACCAAATTTCAGACATTTAACACTAGTTTTGATGAGCTGGTGGCCCGTCATAAATCATACAGCATGGAGCGAGAGGTACGGCAGATGTTCGCCAAAGACATTCAACAGATGCTGGAGCCCCTCTATAACCGCTTCTGGGACCGCTACCACGAGATCGACAAAGGCAGGGGCAAATACACCAAATACGATAAATCATCGATTGCCGTCGTTTTTCTCAGCCTTTATTGATGTTTATGTAACGCAGAACGATTATCTACGATATATCGTAGCCCAACACTTATTATTTCTGCTACCCGATGTCTACTAGAGTTTGATGAATGATACCCCTTTGATAGTGAGCTTAGTTGAGAAACCAGCTACTCGGATAACGAATTGAGATTATGGCCCTTCTCAAGATGCATACAAGCTTGGCACGTATTTGTATGATTGACAAAGACCGCACTGTGACTCTGATAGTACTTTCAGGGCAGTTGGATGCTCGATACCTAATAGTGTAATCTTTCTCTGAATGAAACTCTAGAGTGGTACCCGATGGGGCCTTAGGTGCTCATGGCCTGAAACCTGTACATAAAGAGTACTCAGCAGCCAGCTACGGCCACTCTTGACTATCAAGAACCATACATCGCAAGGTAGATAATTTCTCAAGACCGAAACAGACTGTGAGTGCTTAAGTAGATATCTATTCTTAGTATGTTACTAGAACGCAGTTCTGATGTCGTTCCAGGCGCAGTTGTGCTCACTTTTGGCCCCCAAGAGAGGCTTGGGCGAGGCTTCGCCAAATATATATTGTATCCATTGGTTGTGTCAAACTAGGTGGCCTGGCTGATAGTTACCACACATACATAAGGCTTCGATGCGACTCCCTAAATAGCAGCAAATCATCATTTATCTGCCGGCTTAACGAGGTTTTCCTGCCTCATTGCATGTTCGATCCACTCTATCAGCAATGATACGATGACGAGGCCCGAACCCAGCCAACCCGGTTAGAATTGATGTTACATAACCTTTGACCCTAACGCATGAGATTGTCACCTCCGTGGATATGTTCTGTGAGCGAGCCATGCCCCTCTACGCTCGGTCTTGATCGCAGGCAAAGAACGTTGATGCGACAAGTGAATTGGGGGTTGTTGTTTTCGTTACAAGACATGGGGTAGTACATGTTCGATCGAAACACCATTCCTTTCGCTAATTGTTTCGAGACTGAAATCTGGTCGTCTGGGAACTTTACTGTGTAGCACAGCACACACCAATAAACCGACAGTCATGTGGCGCTGGTGTCGACATCTGAGCAAAGGCTTATTCATTGTGGCCAGTCCTGTGAGATAGGCGAAATTCCCCAAAAGGGTCAACCATACCCTCGCACCGTCACACTGAGGCGCTCAGCCTTGCTGGGGGATAACTTGGCATTTGCTGATCGAGGGGGGTAGGTAGCTAAGCTTATGAGGGGAATCGATTACGAAAGCAACCTCGCGGCAACAACACCTTCCAAGCCTTTTCCTCTGAGCTATTGACGGCTATGGAACCTAAAACAGTGCAAGTGCCCACACTAAGAAGAAAAGACACTTTGCCCGTGTTCCAGACCCAGGGATATTCACCCGATTCGACACGGGGAGCGCTACGAGATTGCGTGGTATTCGGCGTTACATCGTCACGAGTGCTACCATGTGAGCCGTAGGAAGTAGGGGCCGGGGTGGCGGAATGCAACATGAGCCAGCCTCAAGGCGAACGCATTCACAGGAGGGGCTCATCCGTCTACAGCCCTGTATCGCCAATCCTAGTCCCCGGCCATCGTGGCTGCTCGCGATGCGAGACGGCGCCGACTTTAGTCTCACCTAGGCTCCTTGTCGCCCATGCGTTGCGTAGTCCATATGGTATCTCAACTACCCCCAACGTCGTTCACCATCTTCAATAGCTCAACGCAACCTTGACAAGGGCGAAGCGCAGAAATGCAGTCTGCATTTTAGTAGCGAGCTAATGTGATTGCCATCCTAAGCTGCGAGTGATATTGTTACTACATATAGAATATATTCTCGTCTGAGAGCCTTGTCTTGTGACCTTGTCCTCTCAATTCCCGTTGCTGCCGCCACGTGTCTAAAGTGTTAATCCATATTCTTGACATATCTGTCTCTTATGAGATATTCTATTCTCCAACTGTGTGTATGTACGATGCTTTTTGTTGATAACAAACACTATAAACCGATTCTCCATCGAAGTATAGAACCTATAACTCATTCCATCTGATCCGGAAATCGGAGTACGGGTACTTTGGTATTATGGTCATCCATGAATGATAATAGCACGAAGACCGCTTATCAACAATCCTCAAGGGCGAAGAAAGGAGCTTGCTCCCCTCTCATAGCATTCAATTGCGATGCGTCCCCAATTAAACTCTCAGTCCCTCACGCCGGACACACTGACCTCGACGATTGCCACCCAACAAGAGGTTATAGCTAGAGATGACACATCATCGGGCCATGGATCGAGCCTCACTTCCCAGGAGTTGTTAGTAGAAAGGCATGATAAGAGGAAGTGGAGAAATAAGTGCGGCGACGATGATGATGAGGATGAGGATGACGACGACGACGACTGTACGAGCAGTAACTCCCCAACAAAAACGTCCCAGACATCGCAATACTGGCCCCAACCTACCTCTATGAATACCTCCATAGCTAAAAGCATAACCTCTACCAACATCATAACTACCACTTCTGCTACATCCGAGTCGATAACCCGTTCTACCGCTACTCTCGCTACCAACAGCTCTTCATCCCAGCTCTCTAGCAGTACAAGCAGTGCCACTTCCACCGTAGGCCTTCAGGGTCAACAGACAAATCCCGACAATAGTCATGACCATGATGACAATAACAACGATGTCAAGATAGCACTTGGTGTCGTCGGCGGGCTCTTCGGAATATTCCTCCTACTCATTCTATCTTGGGCCATAATTCGACGAAGACGACGAGATCACTCGCCTACAGGGGGTTTCCCCAAAGACGCCGATCTCGAAAGCCACGTCACCGTTGACTTGAGGATTCATACGCCGCGTAGCGGGCCTCATGATCCCGCCAGCAGCAGTGACGCACTGTCAGGCTACACAGTCCCTATCACTGCCTCTAGCAATGTGCGGGGTCTAGGACATATCGTTGTTGACAGCGCAGCCGGCAGCGTCTCCATGTCGACAGCCCCAGGGTCTGCGCATGCAGGGGTATATCCAGCTGCACAGAGGACTGCGAACGGGCCTTCGCCGGCCACGAGTCACGCTTCATTCAGGGACGCACAAGGGGCACGATACCCGGCGCATAGCGAAGCTCACCATCCCCTGACCTATCCGCCCGTGAGGAGCCCGCAAGCATCCGCGCGAGCACCAGCATGCCCACCCTTGCCGCCGCCTTTACAGATCTGCGCTCCTCCCATACCCTCTGGCCTAGATATACCCCCAACGTCAGACCTCGACGGCCAGCCGCCGCCACCGCGGTACCCAGAGGCGACGGCGACGTCCCCGGCATCCCGCGACTTGAGCCCGACATCGCCTGTTGTCGTATCCCCGCTATCCGCGACTTCGGGCCACGAGGGTTTCGTACATCCCCTATCCGAGCCACTCTACCACGCGCAGCAACAGCAGCGGGAATCCAAAGGTCCACAACGGCCGGGGTACGAAGGTTACGAGCCCTCCACAACGCCCGAAGTAGTCTCGCCGATATGTCAACTCGGGCAGACGTCGGCGTCGCCTCCCGAGTACGACGACTCGGCGGAGACGGCGCGTTCAGGCGACTCCAATAACCATCATATCCTCGCCGGCCGGCGTCCCAGCCACGAGGATGGAGAGAAGCAGGCCTTACCGCAGGCTATGTATCGATACTAGACCGAGCTAATAAATCGTCAGGTCCTGGGCGAGAGAGAGAGAAACGATGGAGTAGATATCAAAGAAGCTTGTATCTTAATCATCAGGGCTGAGTCTCATTAGTTCCGCGCATATAACACACATGCCTGCGCGTATTGATACAGTGTATGTATACGACTTACTCAGGGCGAGGGGGAGGGGGTGTTACACTTATACACATTGGTAGAGAAGGAGACTGGCGTTCTTCTTCTCTACGATTGCAACATTGTTCATTCAAAAACCACCTACCTTCGGAGGTAGATACTTATTGTGAGCAATACGGTACGGTAGTGTATCGCTGGTGTTGTGCTCCGGGGAGGACCGGCCTATTTCATTAGAGCGAAATCGTATCTCTAGTCATCCTGATCAAGGGTTAATATATATCATAGCTTATGTACAACCATCGTCACAGATCGCTCAGCTGATTGGCTGGTTGGGTGGCTTCAGATCAGAGCTGGGGTTGGCCGTGTGAGAGCTTCTGGCGTAACGCTGAGTAGTCATTATCAGCATGCGGTGCGTATCGGAAATGTCAGAGTTAGTCAACATGCTCTGCCCTCATAGTTGTTCTGAATGCAAACCTTATTTTTTATTGATTTATTTAATCCTTGAACCTCTCTCCCTCCCTTAAATAAAGAAACGACTGAATTCTCACCTTGACTTCCTTCAATGCAATATTCGAACCGTTTCCCCCTCCTTACAAAACGCCATATCAAAGCCAATGAACGTAAGACTGAAGGAATACAGCCCGCCTTAATCCAAACCCCACAGCTACGGAGGCAGAAGATGTAATGCTTATCATTACAACAAGGGAAATGCGAGGCATTGGGCATGCCATCCAAATTTCAAGGTTTCAATCTAGGTGTACAGGTTTCTTCGTGCTCAATGTGTGATATCAATGTCATATTTCTTGGTTTCGTGAGAATTCGGCATAAAAGAACGTTTATTTTAGCGTAACGTGAAACGAGTGTGCGTCGACGCGAGCCTATCAGGAGCAAGAAATGCTGCTTGTTGTTTCACGCAACTGTTTGGTTGTCTGGGGGATATGGGTCAACGTGATTCACCCATTCGTATACTCGGTTCATACCACTGCCCGGTCCTGTGAGTCCAGCAAGCTCTGAAGGCTTCGGTGGTTCCATCTGGCGAAAGCGTCGTCGGCCCATAGGTGCGTGTACAGCGAAGTCGTCCATGTAGTTATGGGGTGGGTGTCTTCGAGGTATAGAGTGCGACGCATACCGGGGATCAAAGGGGAGGTCGTACAAGTCGTCGTCCATTGTGTGGCGTCGAGAGATGGGACTTGGAACCATGGGGTTCGGACGAAGTGGTGGAAGGCCCATACCCATAGGAGGAGCAGTGGAAGGTGGGATGGGTGGACCAAAAGGACGGGAGTTGGAATTCTGGCGCTGTTCTGAAAACCTATCTGCCAGTCGCCTCTCCATTGAAGAGGCCCGCACACCTCGTGCTTTATTTACCCCGGAGACATAATTGGCACCAGAGTTTTGGCGTTCAAGCGTGACCGAAGGTGGTGGCGGCGGTACAGCAGGCGGAGGAACGGGCGGTGCAACCGCACTATGTGCTCTTCTTCGGTAGTCGTTATTCAAGAAATGGGGTGGCCCATTTCCCATATCGATAACATCGCCAGTGTCATTAAGATAATCATCGTCGTCGTCGTCTTCGTCATCATCGTAATCATCATTATCATCACGCTGTAACGGTCTCTGAATTCGACCTCTGTTTCGGTGTCCGCGATAGTGTCGTGGTTCTTGCCCGTAGCTAAGGTGTGCACCGCGAGCGAGACCGTCAGCACCTCCGAGACGTTCTCGGCTTACCATGGGTACGTGTATCTGCACATGGCCGAAATCGTCTTCTTCGTTTAAATCATAGCTGAATGAGGGACAATCACAGACTTTCCATTTCGACCCACACATCATGCAAAACTGAGCACCACAACGGCTGTAATTGGTTAGAAATGATTCAGGGGCATTGACCAAATAGACGATGAGCTGAACATACCAAGTCATATGGTTGCAACCCTCTTTCAGCTCAACCATGGCTTGGCAGTTGAAACAGCGTTTCCAACCTGCCTCTTTCGCGACTCTCTCAAATTGGGCCGTATCTGCATCTACGGGGCAACGCCTCGATTTGTGCCATTTCTTATAGCATAGGCCGCATATCTCAGTATGGCATTTCCTGCAGGTAGCGCTAGTGCGGCCATTGTTGTGATGGCGAAGATCCGCCGGCCGAATCCATTCTCGGCATTTTGCTCTGGGACAGTAGTTCCGATCTCGGTTAAGAAAACTCGCGAACTTTTCATTCCAGGACCTTTTAAAATCATCGTTAAACAAGTCATTGACGTGCTTGAGTGGGATGATATCGTCGGTGCAGCACTTCGGAGGCATGTTTTGAGCATCTTCGATTGACACCTTGAAGCGTCTTTTCAAACATTTGTCACACCATCGATGCCCACACTTAAGCCTCGCTAGTTTCTTGGTTGAAATGCCATCATTACATGCTACGCACGTACCGCTATAGGCTTGTTAGAAAGTCTCCTGTAATTTTTTGACAACCTTCTCGTCATGCTCAACTTACATCTTGGAGTCCATCTCGTAAGACTGTGGGAGGGAGGACGTCTGGAAAAACTTGCCGAGTGACGGCTTTGATGAAGAGCCTACACTATAAGATGTCACACGTGACGCCGACGTTGCTCGTGATCGCGAGAATGGTAGCTTTCCGGAATACGAAACGTCCGAATGATAATACTTTTTAGGAGTACTAGAGACGTAACTGGTCATCAAGGGCGCTCGAGAATAGCAGCATCATGCCTACATACCGTTTTGGAGCGAAACTGGTGTACGCCTCGCTACGCACCTCGAGACCTCGATGATGTGGCGGGGCACGACTTGGGGATCTCGATTGATGTGCTGGCCTACGTTGAGATGCTGATGATCTCTTAACGACGACACGAGGATGAACAGAAATAACCTGGTCTTCCGAATCTTCTGTGGCACTTTCAATCTCGGGTACAATTCTGTCCCGGGATTTGTGCCTAGACCGACTACGACTTGGAGTGTTGGCAATCGGCTCGGAATCTGGTGTACCATTCATCCGTTCCTTCATTCGAGCCTTCATACGATAATCGTGAGTAGAAGTAGACGATTCATCATTCGAGTTGTCGCTTGAGCTCCCAGCTGATGACCCAGGGGAGGGCACAGAGGGTACAGAATGGATATGTATGTATGATGACCGTGTTGGCGTTGGGTTGACGGAATCGGATGACTGGCTACT
This sequence comes from Xylaria bambusicola, assembly GCF_022495145.1. Lineage (NCBI taxonomy): Eukaryota > Fungi > Ascomycota > Sordariomycetes > Xylariales > Xylariaceae > Xylaria > Xylaria bambusicola. The sequence goes on along the minus strand of NW_025953558.1, from coordinate 33,297 downwards.
TCGGGAAGTTGGCCTCGATTTCACTCTTGACCTGGCTCTCGATGCGGCTCTTGATGTAACTCGTGATGTGACTCGTGATGTGACTCTAGATCTCGATCGCATGCGCTCCTTCAACCGTTCCTTCTCACTTTCAGCATCATCATCATCGCTGTCGTCCTCCTCCTCATCGTCGTCGTCGTCGTCGTCGTCATACAGTCGCCGGCCCCGAGCTTTTGGGGTCATCGGCCTAGTCAGAAGTCGCAGTGGAGGCATCGAGTGGGAATCCAAGTCTTCAGATGGCCTTGATGGTTGAGACGAATATTTCGGCTTCCTGCGGTCGGGCCTTTGTATTTCAGGCTGTCGGGTTCGATGAGGCAACGAATGACGCGACTCCCCTCGGGGCCGCTCCCAATCATTGTTCTCTGAAGCGGCTGTCTGACGTCTATGCCTATACGGCTTGCCGGCGACACCCTGCAAGGAAGCCATTCGTCCGTGACTGTTTTTACCGCGTCAGCCCCAGAGCCCAGTTGAGCCCAGTTGTGCGAGTTGTGCGGAGCGAAGCCCAAAGCACCGTCGCTCGGTTGGATGAGGAGACGTGCCGATACAGTATAGAGGCAGCCAACTGGTTGCTCCTGAGTGGCCACCTGCACGTCGTGGGCTCGGATGTTGATTGGATTGAGCGGTTGCACTCTGCATTAGAGCAGTGCTGGCCGTACCAAGGCGGATTGGATCACCAATGATCAGGCAGCGCAATGCACACAAAAGGGTGGCCGGAGCTGGCAGACAATTTGCTGGGCCTTAACTGTCAGAAAGTAGGAAAACGACGCAATTTGATGAGAGGCGTCCGGTTTAGTAGGGAGCAGAATCATGCAATTGCATAGGTAGGTAAGTACTTGGGCATTGGCAGTCAAGTACCTAAGTATGTAGGACTGGTACAACGCCAACCTCTCTGTACAATAGTCTGAATAGTGTAGGTACAGCAGGCACAGGAAGTATAGTTAACCTAGCTTACTTCGTAGGTAGCACTTGAGTAGCACCGGAAAATCACTAACTACATACCTAAGTACCTACTTACTATGTACACTGTACCCATGAAGAAATGAAGCGAGCTGGAGAGACAGGAGAGAGAAGAGAGAGAGAGAGAGAGATCACGCCCTGGTGCGTGCGGTCCGCTCCATGCAACCTAACCAAAGACAGGTCTCTGACAACCCTGACTCTGGGATCCTTGACCTGGCCTGACCTGACCTGACACGCCGTGCATGCTCGTCCAAGGCTCGTCATGCTGTCTTGGTTGGCTGGACAGAGCTGGAGATGTGAAGCGCCCAACCCCGATTTCTCTCGTTCCTTGTTCTCTATCTCCCACCACCCGACTACAGCAGGTGTGAGTGAATCCTCTCAAGTTGCCATTCAACATTTCCATGTCTAGTGTGTCTACAGACATGCTCTACGTAGTAGGTAGGTAGTATGCGGGCAGAGGCGGGTGAGAGGATGGGTGCTGTAGTGTGTGGCTGGCTCATGGACCCCTACTTGCCCGAGCTTGCCCTTCCTAGTGTGCAGTTAGAGAATGCCAATCCTCATGATCCTCCATCCATCCATCCATCTGCATTTGCCCATGTCCACTCCATCCTACCAGGAGGGAGGTACTACTACTATAGTACCTACACTAGTTGCCGACCAGCCCGCTACCGGACTTGCCAGCACTGATCTATCTATTATGGGAATCCACCACTGACCGACCCAAGACAAGACTGATCGGAGGCGGCGCACAATCGATAGATGATCTCTCACATGCCTAAGTATGTGTACGTGTATGTGTACGGTAGGTATGTGTATGTGCATGTGCGTGCCCGTGTGCCTGTTGTAGCGTTGCACACACTCGGGAAGCTGCATCATCTCACATGTAGTAACGAAAGACATGTCTCTGTCAACTGACTTACTACATAGGTAGTACTACCCCGAAAGAGAGGCCGTCGCTGCTTAGAAGATGGTGTAAATGCGTACTTGATTGGTTCAGAAAAGCAGAGGTGGGATAATGGTTGACGGCGGATGGGTAGGTGGATGATGGTGGTGAAATCATGATAAATGATAATATGGCCGGTGGTGATCAACGTGACTACCGTACCTCCTACTGATTGTTCCAAACTCCGGCGAGTGAGATGGCAGACACTTGACCTGCCCCCCAACCCGGTCCAAGCCAACGCACCCTACTCGCCTCTCGACCCAAGTGCAGCAGAATCCAGTAGACTGGCAGGCAACCATGCAGCAACATCAGCTTAGCTGAGACAGCATCGGGCCATGTCAGGTTCAGGTATAAAGCCATAGCATAGCATATGATATGCCACCCCAGCCTCTTCAGGTCCTGCGTTCGCCCTATGCGGTATGTGAATGGTGAGAGGAGCAAGAGGAGTCAATGTTGTCATGATTGACGTCGTCGGCGGCGTTCTGGCATGTATATACCGCGTATGATGAGTCAAAGATGAAGTATGTGTTTGACAGCGAGTCGCTGTCTTGATTCCAAGATCTGGGGACCGATGATAGCTCACAAAGCTTCACGCCTTTTTTCTTTCACGTCCCCGAATCCACAGTTGATGGACCATAAGACAGCCCAGCCCGAGTGCTTGCAAAGGGTGAGAGGTTTGAAATACTAACGACTAGACATGTGCCCGTACAGATAGATAGATAGATAGATACCTTACTGGGAGATGATGATTTACGGCTCAGATCCAAAGTGATCCTATACCTATCTACCTCTAGAGCGAAGACGGGTTATTGTATTCTGAGCTGAAATTAAGCTTAATAAGTACAGGCTCAGGGCTGGGATTTCCCGTGGAACCTACAAATACAATAGGTAAGGTATCTAGGTATCTACAGTACATGTAGGTATCGATAACGAGCAAGCCACGCTAAGACACGCATGGTTTCGTCATTTTATACCTAGGTTCCAGAACTTCGGGCTGACCAACTCCCAGCTAACAACCCCCCCCCCTTCCCTCTCTCTTGTCCGCCAACACATCCTCATCCTACCGGGGAACCCGCATGAATGGATGGATCAGCCTGCCCGCCAAATCACGTCGCACTGCTGCTTGTTTTCTTCAATTACTGAAAACAATCCTACACCTCTTTTCCTTCCCCTTACTGCCTCAGACCTCCGACCTTAGATCTCAATTCAAGGTAATTCGACTTCGATAGACGTGCTTGCCTCTTGGCCTCACCAACACCCGCCAACAATGAACCGCACCGCTCGCTGACAACATGCTCCTCCTACATCAAGTAGGCAGCGTCAAGATTGGCGAGGTTGTGCGTTATACCGTCTCCTACACACCCTCGCGTGATCGCATCCTTCCATCGCCCGACGTCCTCCATCTCCGTGTTCGGAATACCTCGCCACTGCCTCTGCGCGCCGCTTTCGTCCATGGTCCCTATACTTTGAGCGTGTCCGCCTACCCTTCTCACTATGATCCGAATACCAAGTTCGAGAACCCCCGTCGCTATGGCATCCCCGAGTTTGAGCCCATGCTCAAGGCTGCCGGTACCTGGTCCTGCCAGTTGACTGTGCCCGACAACATCCACCAGCATGCCGGAATGGGTGCAGCTAGAGGTGATTTCGCCAACAGTACAGTTGAAGGCGGCGAGGATGGGAGTGCGAGCTGGATCGTCGAAATTTCTTCCCAGGTCATCTTCTCGTCCAGCGCCAGTGTTGGTTTCGAGATATTGCTTGCGCGTGACGAGAAGAGTCTAAGCTTAGGCGGCACCGCCGTTGTCAAGGGCCAGACGCACATCCAGCCGCCAGGCAAAGTCAGCGACTTTCAGCAGAGCCCCGAGTCCAAAGAGGCGCGCAGTCCAGTACAGTTGAAAGGCGTCTTTTCAAGAGCTATAGACCTAAAGGTGGATGATACAGCCAGTCTATGGAATACGCCGAAGCTCCCTGGCTGGGATGACTGCGATCATGGGAAGTCCAAGGCCCCAGGAAACAGTACTACAGTCGAAGGCTTTTCCAATTCCACCGTGCAGGAAGCAGACTCCAATAAAGCGCAACGACCGAAAAACGTCCATCTCGTAGTTTTGACGCACGGATTGCATAGTAATCTTGGTGCAGATATGTTATACTTGAAGGAAAGTATCGACGCGACGGCAAGGCAAGCCAAAGTCGACGCCAAGATAAGGAAGGCTCGAGAGAAAGCTAGCCAAACTATTGATCAAAATGGATGTCAATCGGGACCACCAGTAGACGATGAGGACGGGATTGATGATTCTGACGAAGAAGTCATAGTTCGAGGTTTTTCTGGAAACGCTACACGCACGGAACGAGGTATCAAGTTTCTTGGGAAGCGCTTAGCACGCTATATCCTTTCGATGACCTTTCCGGATCAACCTTTTCTTCCTGCCTCAAAAAAGGCTGCAGATCAAATAACTAGCGCAAAGGATCATCATAGTCGGCAACCAGCTCTCACACATAGTACTTCAACCACAAGCCGCCATAACCAGAACGAACGAACATTTCGAATAACCAGTATCAGTTTAATTGGACACTCGCTTGGAGGCCTTGTTCAGACCTATGCCGTTGCTTATATCCAGAAACACTCTCCTCAGTTCTTCGAACTCATACGGCCCATCAATTTTATCGCTCTCGCTACGCCATTTCTCGGCCTCAGCAACGAGAATCCCTTGTATGTCAAGTTTGCGCTAGACTTTGGCCTGGTGGGAAGAACTGGTCAAGATGTAGGGTTAACGTGGAGAGCACCAACTATTGCTAGAAGTGGCTGGGGAGCAATTGTTGGGACTCTCGGAGAGAATGCACATAAGAGGGTTATGGGCGAATCGCAACCAGAATCAAAGCCACTACTAAGGATACTGCCGACTGGCCCAGCACATGTGGCACTCAAAAAGTTTCGTAATCGAACCGTCTACTCCAATGTAGTAAATGATGGTATCGTACCTCTACGCACAAGCTGCCTGCTATTCCTTGACTGGCAAGGTCTTGATCGGGTCGAGAAAGCTCGACGAGAAGCCGGTCTGGTAGAAACAGTTGTCGGATTTGGGTGGGCAGAATTAACCGGCGCCGGTATGTCATCTCGGAAAGGCCTCTGGAATCCAGATGCAGAAGAGACATCATCATTGGTAACACCCCCCTCCAACCCCGGGACCCCTCACGACAACTCCCATGAAGTACCTCAGCCAGCTAGCAACGCTACCGTTGATGACGATAGACGCAGCTTGAACCTTGCACCTTCACGGAATATGGAAGTGGAGCTAGGTCAAACCACAACCGCCAGCAGTGACTCTCCATTTTCCGGGTTCTTCAACCTCTTCAAGGGACATAATCAATCAAAGACCCAAGCCTCAAACTCATCATCCTCAAGATCTCCCAAGGAGAACAAAATCTACAAGCGTAGTCAAACGTTGAACTTCGATGATGCGGCAAGCAACTCGGCATCTTCAAGTAGAACAAAGGTTTCATCAGGTCAGGAACTGGACGACAGCCAGAATAACACTACAACTGCGCCACCTCGAACGAGTTTCTTTGAATCAGCAGGTGATCTTCTCAACCCAAAGTTACCCTCTGTAGAATTCTTGCTAGATCCATCGAAGCGCCCACGCACAATTTTCCATGACCGAATCTATCATCCGTCCGATATTCCCCCGCCACCACTAAAGAAACGACAAACCGGTACACTAATGATTCATAGAAGGAGTACAACCCGTGGCAGTAATCTATCACCCAAGAGCCAAAGTACCTTGGGAAGCTCATCGATAGAACATCATAATGCTGGCGTGAAACATCAAGACACAACTCTATCTACTCATGATTATGATGATCGTCTACATACCGACCCCGAGAGAGAACCAGACGAAGTTATTGACAGCTCGAGTATGAAAGTCGAAGAGAAAATTGCTAGAGCCTACCACCGTGATCTTAGTTGGCGCAAGGTTCTAGTCAACTTAGAACCCGATGCGCACAATAACATTATTGTGCGCCGCACTTTCGCCAATGCTTTTGGGTGGCCTGTTGTGAAACATTTGGTCGATGCCCATTTCAGTGACTCTGCTGCTGCCCGTACTCGGGATAATTTGGAAAGCAACGCCGAACAAGCAAAGGCGCTGGACGAGGGGCCAGATGAGACCGGCACCGAAACGAAAGAAGGTGGTCAGCAGGACACCGCCAAGTCTCGTGATAACAGTAGTAGTCGATCTCAAGATTCCACTCAGACGGTGACCGGCAATAAAGACCCTACGTCTCAATCTACAACCCATCGGCGCTCTACAAGTGAAGCCCGCGAAGCCACAGATACCGTACCAGACCTGCCAACTTCTCAGGATAGTAAATCGCAGACATCGCACAGCTACAGAGGATCACCGTCGCGGGTTCCCCTTGAGACAGTCGATCCGGGCACCTGGAGTGATCGCGACTTTGCTGACAGTGAAGACGAGAGTGAATTCGATATGGACATGGTTTATGGCCGGCACGCGAATCACAAACAGCAGCCCGAACCTAGTGAGGACAGTGAGCAAGACCAAAGTACTAGCCCCGTATGGAACTGGACCGAAAAGATTGTTGGCAAAGGCGCCACACAGAAAAGGAAGGAGAACGCCGGTCAAATTTCAGCCGCTCCGACGTCACCGAAGCCTAACCCATAATGACGCCGCATCAGACGTATACAAAGCGGTATTCAAGGCGAAGATTTTCCCAGTTACTTGTTTTTTTCGTAAATAGACGACAGAGTACAGTACATATTCCACATCGGTTGATAGTTCCTTAGAAAGCATAGCGGTCAGGTTTTGGATAGACGGCGCGCTTCACCATGTAGATGTGGACTTCCTCAGAGCAATGCTACATATGTATAATTAGACCTGGTCATAGTATGAAAGGGTCGTTGTGCTAGAATCTTACTAGTTACGAGCCACGATCAATACCCCTAAGACTATTTGCTATGCTTATCTACCTCATCAGCGTGAACAGGATTTCCAGTGCCTGTATCAAGTTCAAAAAAACGCAAGGTTAAATTGAAAACGGGTAAGTATTGCAATTAGAATGAACGCATCGCTATCACTGACTGACTTCCTAATCTATCTACCGTTCGTGCCTACGTCCAACACAGCCCATTAGTCGATTCAATCGCATCCGGTGTTCAAACGATAACATCTATTTCATCTCCACGAAAAGGAGACCACCGCCCACTGTCCCCGCTCCAGCACGACTCCCGTAACATATAGATATAGCCAGAAGAGTAAGGTAATAGATGGAAGAAATACAGAACGCCAGTGCATGCTACACATATTAGGCATGTATCGCTCGTACCTTCGCGATACCCCACGGAGAACCAGAGCAAGCGCATACGCGTCAACAACATGAAGAGACGGATGGAAGCGAAGAGGGAGAAAAAAAAATAGCCAGGAGGCGAAGGGAAAAAGAGAGAATATACAGTTCGCCGTAACGCCTTGTCCTTGAACGCCCGGCTATTATCCGTTGAAAGTCGATCCTTTACACACGCATTCCAGATGAATGAGAGGCGATAATGGCCGAAAGATGAAGGGGATCTTCCATAAAAGGCCAAAGATGCACGCACGGTAATAGTTGAACAGAAATGCTATGCAGTGTCTGAGCCTCCCGCACTTTTGCTGATCCACTTGAACATCTCAGCAAACTTTTCTTCGAATGACTTCTGAAATCGTTCTGCGGCGGCCGACATATCGTGATCCCGACCCCAATATGTATAACAATTCTCGAAAATTTGCCTGACGTCGGTTTCGAACTCTTCGGCTGTGTTGTACTCGCCGCTGTCCATCTTCTTCTTGATCGTGCCAAGATCCATGGGTTTCTTAATCTTGTCAAAATAATTCGGCACGCCATCCTCGACAGGTCTAACAGGCTCCCTGAAAGGACCAACAAGTCGAGTCCAAAATCCTATTTCGATAATATTAGCCTTTAAATCAGTTGAATCGACACCCTATGCCATAGTAGACAAGCAGACATAGTGCTAGGCTAGGATAGCATAGAATTATACCAACTTAGCGACGGACGCACCAGTCGATATTTAACAGGGGATTGAACATGACTAGCAAGTGCAGATTCGGAGTGATAACAAGCGTTGGGTATAGGATAAAATTCAAATAACACGTTCGGCCAGTTAATCACGATAAATGTGGGATGAAGTATACATACCAGGGCCACTCAGCATGCGATTAAGGAGGTCAGCACAGAAGTTTAACTTGTGATCTGGCGAGAACTGCCTCCCGTCAGTGATGTTGATACTAGATTTTCTCGATTTGTAAGGCTTGGTCGACACCGCGGGTTGTGGTTGTGATGGACGCGGAGTCCCCTTCTTAGTACGATTCGTCAGGCCATCTGAGTGCCGATGCTTGATGGTTTTTGCTTCTCGCTCCTCGCCTCCTTGTTCCAGATAATGGACATTCTTGTGCTGAGCAGAGGATGGAGAAGACGGTGGCTTCACCTGGATAACAGGTGTAGAGTTCAGGTGGCTCATAGTGACCACCAGTTCGCTTAGAACCTCCTGAGGGAGGGATTTCGTGAATTCAGCTCGAGTTTCAGATGATCGAATATACTCGGCGGTCCAAGATAGAAGCAAGGCACGGATGGGGGATCCTTCGGGTGTCTCTTTCCAGGCCTTCACCAAGAGCTCTGTGGCAGGAATACTATTCGTCGCGGCCCTATACTCTGACATGGCCCTGAGAGCCTCCTCGCACAGACCGTCAATGCCCAACTCATCACCAAGCTTCCATACTGCTATCATTAGATCAAAGCCTGGTAGCCGCTGAGACGCAGGATTTATTGTGCCAGTGAACATGAAGAGCTGGGCAAGGCCAAAAACAACAGGGTCGGTGTCGGGGAACCGAACAACATCTTCGACTTTCTGTTCCTTTTTTTCGGCGAAATATTTCTGGAAATAGGTTGATTTTGCAATGAGAAAATCCTTCTGGATACCAAAGGCCTCCACTTTTTCGCCAACAAGGATAATGCAAAAAAGCGGGTGTGGCTCACTATGGAACTCATCATTAGTGAAAACTGTAAATCGGCTTTGGCCTCGTTGTGTTGAAAAGAATCAGATGCTTACAGCCATGAGAATTCGGTTGAGGTTTGGCCTTCCCCGGCGTCGTCCGTTGCCATGATGCGTCACTGAAGGTAATTATCTTATTAGTCTATTCAGGTGGTAAAGAAAGGAGCTTTCCGTGCCAGATTAGATGTGAATGAACATGGAAGCTGAAAGGTGGCTGTCAAGGCAAGGGGGGCATAGGTACGTAGCCACGCATTATCTATAATGGCCTAACACACTATGTGCCAAGCCTTTCGGTTCGGCAAATGATTCACGGTCGCATCCGTAGAGGCGCAGGATACAATGCGCAGGGAAGATTGGAGAACAGAGACGCGAGGGAATTGTAAGGCAGCGGCAGAGAAAAGGCCCGGATCCGGGCCCATGGAAGGGTGTTGATGAGACTCGAAGAGGATATTGCAGTGTAGTGAGCAGTAAACGGTGAGTAACAGATGATATGGTAAGAGCATATGTGAGCGCACTTACCTTGGTGCGGAAGAAGAGTCCACTGTAAGCACTGTAAGCAGCGTAAGCAGTGGCAGAACCGATCGTGGCAGGGGGGTTGAGTCTCGATGTGGTACTGGGATAACAGCGCGCGGGAGATTGAATGCCTAGGTAGGTAGGTAGATAGGTAGGTGTGATGGGAATGGCGGGAGGAGCGGCAAAAGCGCGAGACGATGTGAGAAGGAAAACACGCGGTGACGGCAATTGGCGAAAGTGGATTTTAGAGCGAGAGTCAGTCGGTGACAGGTGAGAGTTTGGGAAGTTGAGGGTCAAGGGTCAACCAGTGATGAAGTATGATAAAGGACGATGAAATACGATGAAGGGTAAAGAAGGAGGGCGTCGTTGGGGGAGTGTATGTGTATGTGTGTGTATACAATGTGCGTGTGTGTGTGTGTGTGTGTGTGTGTGTGTGTGGTGAATGAAGCGCGAGTGAAACCGACCGGGTGGGAATAAAAAACACCGTGGACCACTACCATGACCCAGCGAAAGCGCTCGTACCATATACAATACTAACACTACTACACGTACATTGACTGAAAGGGGAATGAACCGAGCAATTGGAACCAAATGAGAGGGCCAATTGGGCGCGCGAAGAGTGAGTATCACACGGAGCTGCGCTATTATCCCCAGATGCCTCAGCCACCGTCAGAGTCTTCTTCTCGGATTCAAGTTGTTGTATGTAAAAACTGCGTTACGTCGAGTATATGGATACAAGTGGGTGAGAAAGGTCGGAATGCCAATGGGCAATCAATGGCCAATGGGGCAGAATGCAGAATGCAGAATGGATGAACAATGCCACCTAAGAGCTAAGACGTGAGAACTCTGAAAGCTTCAATGTGAGCCGCGTACCTGGGTACCTACCCACTGGATAGCCTAGATACATGCATATCTTCAATTGGGTACTTTCGACGGAGTTACGGGTATGACTCAAGGCCCTTTTAAGCGCATATGAAGCAATATATGTATCTATCGATGTGTATGCTCCCAATCTGAAGGCTTCCGTTGTAAAATATACACATCATCGCTGTACGCCCGAGATTCGTGTTATTCATCGTTACTACCGTCTTTATCCCTAATGAGCAGATACTAGTAGGAGTTACCTGTAGAATTTTGACTTGCCTTCTCAGCCCTTACTCACCCTAGCTGCTTTCGGCACAATGGGGTGATTGCTTCTAGACTCTGCTGGATGCCTTGACTCTCATCGCCAACGAATCATAAAACCGTGATACAATTACTCAGACCCTGTCATCTATCATTTCCTTTTCCTCTGTTACAGGTTCTACTATATACACTGTAACCATGAGTTGAAATAATCTACTCTACAGAGCTCCGTAGTTTGGGCACGTCAAATCTTTGGCAATGGCTGAAGGTGTCATGAGGAAACCCCAGCAGTCCCCTTCTCCATCTCATACACCAGGTATCAATAATTCTTACTTATCAGATGGTCAGTAGCTCATTCAGATATTCGTCACCAACAATAGACCAGCAGTTTTGCAACCTACGGGCCAGCAATGGTATGTAATGCAGCGGGGAAATTTATGAACTTATAGTTCGTATTAATGGCATATTTGGACACTTCTTATAACAGTCCTGAGAAGTGTGCTAAGCAAGGTCTCACTTGAGTTGGTAGGCTGTCGTATCAGGCGTATGAAGTAGTCAAACATCATCGCGTTACGTGTGCTCTGAGTCACTCTTGTCGTCGTCTTGTGACTCTGTACGGTTTCTATCCGTGGCCAGATATATGTGAACACATAGTCGTATCATTTATTTCTTCTCAGTGTACACTTTCACACTGGCTGTCAACGAGGAGACACTGTCGGCCAATTTTGACTCACGCAATCAGAATTATCAGGGTTCTAAAGACATAGTTGGTCAGAGGACTAAATAAGCGGATACTGGTACATGTATACCTCTCTACTTGAAGGTAAACGGAAGGCATTTGGTTTTGGTTCTTCCTAGGTGAATGACGTTTGCCGGTTTTATATGGAGAAGGATCAACAGGAAAGTGTCAGAGCCAACTGCCTAGCTACATAGATTCATTGACGAAAAATCTACTATCATTAATGAACGCGCACTTTACTATGACGAAATCGTCTTAATATGAACCCTCCCCATGAGACTGTATAGAGTGATGGTATGTACAACACTGAGCGCAGCATAGCGAACACTCTCTCCACGCCGTACGTTATGTAAACTAAAGCAACTCTTCCTAGAACTCTAAATACTCAGTGTACGGCTAACTTCTATACTCCGGAATTATAAGGGAATGGCAATTCCTGGTAGGTTAGCGCAATGAATCTCATTATTGAGTAAGTAAGATAATGTGTACACTGAGCAAGCTACCAATGCTGCAGCAAGGTTATAATTTCGAAGCTACTTATCTAACTTATTCGGTATATATATCCAGTGAGACCTACTTTGTGCACTGATAATTAAAATAACTGCATGCACATCGACCCTGGCGCCTTTGAGTATACACGAAGCGCAGGGAAGGCCGCGTGTGATCAGAGAGAAAGACTGCGGTGACTCGTCAATAGAATGAAAAGAGATTAACATGTCGGGCTAAGAAAGCGTGAGGAAAGGTCTACAATCGAATAAATATAAACTAGTAATGATTGAGTTTCTAGTACTAGAGTAAAATTTTCTGTTTTAACAGACTGGGTGTCTTACACCTATTTTCAGCTTACATTTCAATAAAACGGCGTGAACAAGACAATTACAGTTATTCTAGAAGTAGTTACTACATGAACATCCCATATTTCTTGACCGACTTCCCAACAGCTCGGTGTAATGCACTATTTAGTTACGTGTTTAATGTCTGCTTTCTACAACAGTCATTTCCCAACAACACGTGTGAGAATACGTGGTGAACTCCTGCCATGAGCAAATGGCAGACATGGTTTCGTAGAGCACCCCAATGAAAATCATTGCTAGGTTCCGTTGCTGTAAAGATTGTTGGAATTGAAGGATAGTGACTATATAGATTAGAAGTGGTTGTGTTGTAGGGACTTGAAGAAAAAGGGGTGAAAAAGACTGTTGTCACCGGTTTCGCAACGATTAGGAGAGCAGGCACAAAATCCGCACACGCAATTCACATAGATCAACTGTTGGTTATTCTAGAGAGAAAAAAAACCGATCGTTAATCGGAAGCAAAATTGAAGTGAGTGGAAATAAGTAGACTCGGAATAATATGCTTTTCTTAACACTTCGTAATAGAATAGACATATTTTTGACTACTAGCAACCCTACAAGGCACTAATTACTCCTGCACAACATACGAGATATCATTTATAATGAGAATAAAGTTGTCGTAGCCACGTTTCAGACTCCCTTTGTGGGTTTAGGACCCTTTGATTTGCGAATCAAGACACACAGCATCCTGTCCCAATGGCCATTTTGCCCATGATAAGGACATTTAAGGTTGTTTTGACAAGGTGTCCGAAGAGAAGACGTTGCAGCATCTCAAAGTGCCAGCACCTACGTAGTAGACACGTCTACACAACGCCTGCCGGTGTTTTGATTGAACTCTGTAGTCGGCGAGCAAAAGCCCCAAGGTGGAAGAAGTAGTGCTCTCACCCAATCGTCGAATTTCCTACTGGTACAAATACATGCACGCCCCAGATGGTGTCGTTCAAGAAGGTACGAAGATGGGATAAGGCACGCACACTGTGAAGTGGATAACGTGATGGGGTGAGCTCATGCAGTCGAGAACCGATGGTCGTTGAAGTTGGGTAAGGGCGACCAACCCCGATATTCTAGAAAACAAGGCTTAATACATGGGAAGGGGGGAAACGGCCCTGGTTCGCAAGTCGTTATCATTGGCAGAGTTCTGCAGAAGACCGCCTCGGTCAGGAGATGTTCTGATCGGAAGATTGATCGTTTGCCGTAACAATCAGGCAACTCATTGGCTAGACCCAATCTTCCCCCACCAAAGTACCGATATGTTTTTTTTTTTCTCCATTAGCACAATTTGTACAACTGTTGGTTAACCTACATCTAGCCGTACGATTCAAGATCAGAGATTTTCTCGCCGCTAGTGGAGCCAGATGCATCATAAGTTGTGTACATAAGTATACCCCCAGCCTAGAATTATACGTGGAAGAGCTAGCATTTGACGAGGTGTGCTGTTTACATGCCTGGCTTTTTTTTTTTTTTTTTTTTTTTTTTTTTTTCACAGTTTGTGCTATTATCCCGCTACCGTCTGAGACGAGTCCGTGACGTCGCAAAACTGTTGAAATTCCACGTAGATCCTCCGGGTCATTGAATCTCTCATACCGTAGGGTGTATCCAAGGAGTGTAAGTAGCCTGCGTATGGTTGCTGCAAGGCAACTGTTTAATCTAGAACACTCGCTTCTGATGCGTATCGAGTGTCACACCAACAATTAAGTGGAAAGGCGGCTCAATTTTCCGCTACGCGCCAAAGTGTCCGAGACCCGCGTCCGAAGCTCACCCTTACCTAGTGGACCTGTGGGCGCCTACATAGTATGTTAGACAGCTCAACAGCCAGGCTGGCAAAGGCACTAAGCACACCACGGTGAAAATGGAGCTCGCCCGAACTTGCCGCATTTTGTTTTATATCATACTTATATGTCCATGGTGTGCGGCCGAATCACGGGCGACTGTGTTTGGCTTCATCTGCTTGGATTCTCCCGTGTGGCGATGTGGTCTTGACTAGACCGAGTTGCTCGACCGGTCTGCAAGGATGTCTCCAGTCATGGATCCGAGACTTAAGCGAATATGCAATACCGGCAGAGCGAATGCACTTTGGGGAGTATCTAGGTAGTTCATCATGCCAGGTGCGATACCTAGATTGATTAGAACAGACGGCATGTTTATTCCAATGCACATATCCTTCAGGGGCAGGCAACTGGCATGTTCGTGTGGAATCGCGACAGCAGATGCGTTATTCAACCATGCAACAGCCCGATACTAATATACTGTACAGGATCCCGTGTCTGGATACAATATGCCCCGTGTCTCCGTTATCCGCAGAGGATCAAGGTCTGCTGAGTAAGGGTCGGTATGATACGGAGCAACCGCCCGGGCGCATTCGTTGGAGCACCCCGGGAATGTTTCCTGTAGAGAGTGTTGATACTGGCGAGACTGGTTGCAGCCGATAGCGACGCAGGCAAGCCTTCCTAAGCTCTCAAAATTTAAAGCAATGACTGAGCAGATGCGTTGAAACGCTGCACTGCGACTATAACCTGGTCTCGCACCGAGACCGGCTAAAAGTGCTGACGTGGTTAATGGCGTGGTGGAAAATTGTGAATTCCTTCTGAAGTACTGTTTAGGCATGAATCACGGGCAAAAGTATTCAAATCCAATAACATATTCGTTTCTATGTGTAGTTTTCCAGGTAGCCTGCATAGAGAATTTTACTCTCGCTCTTCGGACTCTTAATGAAATGTGGAGTAGACAAAAGGAGTGGATTAGTACATTGGAAAGGGGGTTTGTAATTCGACGGATCGATAGTCCGCATTACGCGATTATTGTGTAGTCGAGGGCGTTACCATCTTACATATACGGGCACAAGTCCTTCTATGTAGAAAATGGCGGATGTCTGTGCATGCTGAGTGCGGATTGGTGTCCCGTCGCACAGTCTGTTCGGCCCATCTACTCGGTGGTATTCACCATAGATTCCCCGGACCTAGTGTGGAAAGAACCGGTCGGTGGAGAGAGTGTGTGGATATGGCGAAGACGGCATCAATGGGTGTTGAGCCCCATATGTGGAGATTCAGACGGATCCTTACCGTACGCTCATACCCAGGAACAAAGAATATCGTGTATTGGCCGCCAAGCTAGCATCGGGCACCAAGCGAGCCTAACAGGTAGGTATATGTGTTTTTATGGGGTGTATTACCTCTGCTGCTCATCTTCAGGATATGACGACCACACAGGTGTCGGATTCTCGCATGATTATGTTTCCACCGTAAAGTAGTCGTCTTCATCTGCACGACCAAGAAGGAGGTCCTCACTCCCTTGCCATTGTGGCGGCATGTTAGGCATTTCTGCTTCATCTTCATCCTCCCATCCATAATTTTCTGCTTCGCTATCCGCTATCTCGTCGTCGGTCTCATCGAATTTTCGCTTCTGGCGTTGAGGGTTTTTGGCAAGCGCCAAGGATGCCTGGGCGGTCTCCCAGTCCAGGCCAACAAGACCATCCTACTGATTTTAATATGATGATGACAGATCGCAGTTGGTTCATAACATACATTGGATATTTCAAAAGGGATAATCAATCTAAAACTATCAGCGTTGACCTGAGCGTAGCTCTTTTGCACACCAACAAGGCGGACGTTACGCAACCCTGCATTAACCGTCGTCCAATCTCGGAAAAGTACCAAGCGAGCGGCAATTCCCTGCTCCCAGGTAGAGGCGTTAATAGCTGGGACGATTGTTGCGCCATGTTCAAGTTGCATTCTCGTGGCGCATTGGCTTAGGACTAATACGAGAATATTTCGAGTGGCCGAGAGCTTTTGTAAAGTTGAGATTATGGACTGAAGAACTTGTAGCCGTCTGGTGGCAGGGCTAGGAACTAGGAAGAGCAAAGGGTCAACCATTGAGCGAGAGTAGCCAGTCATATGTATCCTTCGAGATGAGTACCTTTGTGATTTTGATGACGTTCGACATTCTTCGGGAAAGCACGGTTGACCAGACTAGAGAGTCCATCAATCACTATGAGGGAAGTATTACTAGGAATGCTAGACGCCTCCGGCTTGCAAAAGAGCCCGATGAAGTGTGCAAGAGTCGGCGTGAAGTAATGAACCAGGTTGGCTACAGCGTTAGATGCTTCGAGCGGGGTTGTGGTTCCGTTCACAGAGTCTGATAAACCGATTATTTCGCCAAATCTATGATGGCACAAGGAACTTGATGTGTCTGCTCGCCGTCCTCATTAGACCGACCCAAGACGGAAGTACCGTCGAAGTAGAATCAAAACTGACCTACCCAAACCACTTTACAGCCATCGGCTAGGACATTGGCAGTAGTCTGCATGCTACAGACAGGTGAGCTTGCAGCCTTGAGCAGTCGACGTGTGTAGACTGAGACCATACGCAAGAGTTGTCTTTCCGGAAGCTGGAGGCCCCCAAACCTCTACAACCTGTCCCTTCTGAAAACCTCGGTGGCGCTGTGGTTCATCGAGACTCTCAAGGGACCCGTCGGCCAATGCTGAATCGAGTGCCTCTATACCAGTAGGGATAAATTGCCGCACATTGCTCTTGAGGTCGTCGAAAGCTTGTGCTGCCGATATTGTAGGCAGCCGATCTGACACGAATGAGATAAGTATTCTCATGTAGTAATAAGCTCTTTTCATTGCACAACTCACGAGTAGAAGTGAAATCAAGATTCGACACATCCTTCTCGTGGATCGACTCATTCTTGTCCATTTTGCCAGGTGAGATGAATACGGCTATATAGAGAAACCCCTACATTTCGAGCTCATCGACGGTGCCCAAGTTCAGAGGGCTTGAGTTCACGGAAATGTTTAAACAACCGAGCTCCCGATGCGCCTGTGAGTGTTTGCGTGTACGTACTGACTGACTGACGATAACATTGCCGTGATAGGTAGGCGCAACAACTCGGCTGTGCACGTGACATTCGAGGTACCTTAGGTGACTGAGAGGTACTTACATGACGTACTCTGGGTGTACTCTTACCGTAACTATATGTAGGCAGGTACCTAAGGAAAACATACATACTTTGTGGGCAGTTACCACCTACACTATGTATATAGGTAGTCACAGTGCTAGGGCTCTAGGTAGGCCAATCTTCCCATCTACAACCTCAATACAGTCACAATGGCCATACCTTGACATACTTGCTACTAGCAACAAGCGTTTTTCATTCCTTTTCATCGAAGCCCAACACGAGGCACCAGACATTGAGATCATTACCGATGTTCTGCAATGAATAGGAACACCAAGGACCTATCTGCTATCGCTAAGTAAGGTTGGCAGCACTTGGGACTCCCTAATGGCATTCATACAGCTATCTGAATGATGTATTGCCATACGGTCCTGGCGCGATTATGGAAGAGCTTGAAGCAAGAACCGTCGCAACGGTATGGCTATGTAGTAAGCAGCATATGACTGAGCCGCGGTCACATAATATCGATAGGAGTAAGGGAAACAAGTTGGCGTCATTGACACCATTCCCCAACAGAGGAGAGAGCCCTGCAACATTAGTCTAAAAAGGTGCGCTGCTGTGGGGTTGACGATGGATTTATCTGTCCTTGTCAGACACGCTACTCAATCTCCTGGTCGAGGACTGATCTGGATACAGCATATCCTCGAGGTGACCAACACTCATCATCTGTCACTATCTACCAGCAAACACCAATCTGGCTTGTGGCTATTCAGCTTCCTATACCCCAGCTGACTTGATACATGAAGCGCGATCAGCCACTAGTGATAGTGGTGGCATTGAGCAAGTTTGCGTATCCAGGCTCGCCAGGCTCTTATCTTCATCTATATCTAGCGAGAAGCACACTATATCTACCTAGCCTCCGCCTCTAAAATAGCCTCATGGACCAAAGGATCCCAGGGGGTGGGCGGCCCGAATGAAGTTTGTTAGACGCGGCGCTGGTATACGTAGGTCATAGTAGCAGTGCGTCTACTACCTAGTAGTGTACTGATAAGTGAATGGGAATTCTTCGCCCAAGGGCACGTGGTGGTTCCAATGGTCGTGTAGAATTTCACCGAGCGCCGGGCCGTTTAAGTACTGGGCTCTACAACCCTGTGGACGATATCGCTCTAGCCTCTATATGATACTATGCACTGTAGTGCACCATACTAAGTAAGAGAATAGATACCTCATGCTAACAGTACATAGTAAAAGGCTCTCGGGGATGATGGGCTACCTATGTACTGTGATTGTTGTTATACAGCTCAGTCTCGTTCTAGACCTCGCTATCCTCGATCACGACAGGTCTCGACGATTGGCTTCGCGGAGTCTACTGGAACAAAGTGCTTGTTCGGTCATGAACCCCGGTCATGTTTCGGTCTCGCCTTTGGCATAAAGTATGTGTAAGATTATGGATAGACAGGCAGCACAGGAATATTCTCCTTCAAATCGCATTGACTCTCGAAGGCTTTTAGCACGAAAAAACATGGGCAGACATGGGTATCAAGGCCGAACAGACCGAGAGTTACCGGTATCAGGACCCTTTGAGGAGCCCCACTACCCCACCCTCTTCAAGCGCAGAAATGGATACGGTCTCTTTCGGTCATCTATGGTGATCTCTACGCGCGGAGGGCTTGATTCTGACCGTCTATTGGCCGAAGCTGCCACGGCGGCCGAAGAACAAGAGATACATACCCACACGTGTCGATGTCACTTGTGAGGATCATCTACAGGGGCTGTGATGCAGGTACGAGGTGTGCTACAGTTTGATGCTGGGGCAGGGCAAAGTTTCAGACAGCTTTACCGATAATATGCGGTGCCTCCCCGGGTGCAAGTGCGTACGTAGCATCATCACGACACAAGGCGGCGACGATAATACCTTGGGAAGACTCCTTGATAGCGTTTCTAGGTAAGCTGTGTTTGACTTTGTTTCGGTAGGTCGTTAGAAGCTGCTAGCATCTCAGATGGGCGTTACGGTCCTTGTCACGGCCTTGCCGATGAAGGATAAACAGAGAGCGTGGCTAGAGGTGAACCCACAGCAGTACAATATCACATGCCATGGCCACGTAGGTTGGTATTCCTAGCAATAGCGCCGTCACGCTGGCTTCGTCATTGACCCTTTTGGGGAGAGGTTCTCAGAGTTTGTACAAAAGCTGGGGTATCCAACAATCAGATGCATAAGCAAGAGGAAAAAAGAAAAAAGAGTTTGACCCCAGCCAGACCCAGCATCTGAAAAGAGATTATCCATTTCATTATCTTGGCGTATTCTCAGACAGCCAACAAACCTTCAATAACAGGTGGCCTCAAGGTGATGAGTTCTTTTTGCCTACACAGTGCTGTGGGGAGAGCTCAGCGACCATGCCGGCTCCAAACTTTCTAGTACTATGTAGATCGCTTAATATGCATATTGAATTAGCTTATGAAGCATTCTATCACAGCAAAAGTCATCAGCGCTGTCAAGTTTAGCCGCAACTGTGTATATCTACTATCCGTCTCGCCAGTCTACTAGGCAGTACCTGCCTGACTCGTACTTGCCCACCCCATATAAGTAAACCGAAGGTAGGTGGAGTGTAGGCTTAACAGCCATAATTCCTTGTAATATTGATATTTTCTCTATCGTGCAATGCACAGTCTTGTGGGTCTAGTACGGCTCTTTTGGTCGGTATTGATACCAAACAAGCAGACCTTACATGAACAAATGGACCCTTTGATCGCCTTTGATCTGTCGATGGTTCAACTGATACCTATAGTAGGCTTATACACAGAGAAAATCATATCTGGAGCACTGGTACTGCATGTAGTTCGTTGAATAGGTGGTTTTCAGCACTCCAATTGCGGAGAACTGCAAATCACATGCAATTTCGATGGTATTAATTCCCAATCTGGAAGAGGCCTACTTTGCAATTCAAGGCGAAATAGGAGCAGCGCAGGGGCCGGGATATTACTGTAGCATCCCGTCTACTTAGTATGAGCAGGTCGTTGCGTTAAACATGTGTTCGAGTATGAAGCAAGCTGTGTGGGACTCTCAGTGATGATATACCTACATACTGACTCGAGGATCGTTGGCTTGGGGCTTGCCAGTGTTGGATGGAAGGTGATATCGTGATGTAAGTGTGGACTAAGCATCATGTAGAAACCCTGGTACGTCTACAATTTGCTTTCTGCCTCAAGGCCTCGACTCATCAAAGATTATCAAGCAATCCCTAGCAAACAGCGGTGCAAGAATAGGTTCAGCATGATACCATGACTGGATGGACCGGTGCCAATTTGGCGCGGCAGTTTAAAGTTGATCTTACATACTTAGTTGGGCCTTCTGTGGTCGCCCCAGTCAATGCGCGGCTTACCGTATTCGGAGGATTGACAGACTACAACTCATTTACTGTTGGTTGGGGGCCGAGGTAAAAGCTCTTCCCCAGACGCCAAGCCGATATGAGGCGCACAGAAGGTTTAGCAAAACAGTCGTGTTCATGCTTCTCTGAAGTCAATTTGCCATTAGGGATCAGAGCCTGGTATGTATGGGGCAATTACGGTATACGGTAGCTCTCGAAAAAGAAGCCCGACGATATTGATACACCCCACAAACTTTTACATTAGTCGGGCAAGTAGAAGGTATCTAGGCGTTACATGTAAATTTCAGACGTGGCAATCGCCGACTCAGCAGGGTATTTTCGCTAACACCTAGGGGATAGCGTTGTGTCAGGGGTGACTGATTTCGCCCCTTACATCATGACATCAACCAAGACTGTAGACGGCCATGGCCTTTGCGTGTTTCCGCGAACGAGGCTTGTTGGAAGTCAGCTTTACGCCCTTACGTGGTGATATAATCAAGCAATATACTCGAAGTAGTTATCCTGCCCACAAGCATGGAGGGGAGACGATGGGATGGTTAGATATGAGAACTTGTGTCCTGTCCTAGTACCACTTCGCACCTTTATGGTCGGGTTGATGATGTACTTACTGTAGTAAGTAACGCTCCTGCTGATTAAAGGCCTCCTTATTTACATAGATAGCTTTAGCAGAACAGCCCGTAATCTTCCGTCGTCACGACTTAAGCCGGAACGTATGGAATTTTTAAGCCTTGTCAAGCTCAGGACCCCCACGCTTCCCGGCAAGGCTAGGTAGGATTGGTACAACGGCGCGATATGCCACACTTATTGACTAAGGATAGATCTTTCCGAGGTCAGTGGGCCGAAGGATCCCAGACACTGGATGCGGTAAGGGACCTACTATGTACTATGTATGCACGCCGGATAAACATTGATACAGTAGGATTGGGTGTGGAACGACAAGTTCATTACTATAAACTAGTGTATTGCTCATCAATGTGGTGCTTGTTTTGGGTAGATTCGAGTAGGCTGAGTTAGTTACAGAGCGCTCTCGTCTTCTCTTAGGAACGGCTTGTTCTTGCCTGATGAGGATATCACCTTGGTGGGCAACCATGGCAAGATGAAATATGGTTCGAGTATGAAAGCTAGGACATATCGAAGGAAGGTGTTCAAGTTTGCTTGTTGAGGAATGTCGACACAGCGATGAGTGGCCAGAACGCTCGGCCTTCATAAGCTGTACCGGTACACCAGATACCGGTACCGTATCTCGATGGGACGGACGGTATGGAATCATTGTAATGTATGATCAGACTGCAGGAGGGGCAGCGTATCGAGAACTTGGCCGCCGCATGTCTGGGGTGCCCCAAACCCCCGAGATTGGCGGTTGACGGAGTCAAAGCAGAGTGTGGGGGAGAGTATCCTGGCATGTGATAGGCTCAATAAACACAACACCAACCATACTAGCTAATGTACACGTACTTAGATATTCTACAACATGTACAGTACTACGCATAGAGGCCCTGGGTGACGATAGGTACGGCGTTATCATCGTTTGACCCCGTACTGTAGACTCGTACCATTCCCCAAGCGATCATACGAGGGGGGCACGATAAGATGGGGAAGCAAAAAGGCCGCCCTCATGTTCAGCGTTACGACCTGCAACTGCGCTAAAGAATGTTGTCGGCGAAGAGAGGTCCAGACGCGAGTGATTGAGAAGAATGGCGTCGGATATCATGGAGGCCCGGCTTGTCTGCTCGGCCAGAAGGGATGCGATGTGTCCCAAAAGGCAGCGTGATGACAGGCTCCGTTCTAAATTCTAGCGGGCTCCGCCGCCACCGATAAACCGGACCTTGGCCCTCGCCGCAGCACTGGTCTCTGCATACTTACGCCTATCTGCTGGACCTACCGTACTTCCCTGCGGTTGCTTTTATCTACAAATATCTCGCGCCTGGAAACTGCCTAGCCGCCGAGTCTCTAGTGTGAGGCATCTATCGCTCCTAGCCAAGTCTGTCCTCGACACAGCTGAGGTGTCTGAATCCGGAGAACATCACTGAATACATACATGTATGTAGATATTGCATGATACCTGGTCTATTGAGGGTCCATGAACTTACACTATGATCATAAGTATTGCGTAAACTCGGAACATTTCCCCACTGCCTGTCCTCTTTCTTTATTGTCAGTGTCTTGTATCTTCAATCCTACTGAGAAGGATACCGAGAAAATGAGGTGGAAATGCCGAGGTGAAGGCGAGGAAACAAGCCGATTCTGGAAAAACTTAAATTGTCACAATTTCTTACTTAGTCTCCACAAATGGCGGTTGTGCTACCATTGAGAGCTTGCTCACTAGTTATCTAGGTCCCTGAGTCCCGTTATCTGGGGAATAATTTGATTGAGAGATTTTGTGGGCGGCCGAAAAAATTTACTCCGTGTACGGCGGTCCTTAGCTTCTGCAATCGACGACGGTTTCTATATCGGATGGTGGCCAGAAGAAGGGCAGAAAACGTAGAGGAAAGGGGGCGTTATAGCCACTCGCAGGTGACTGAGTTGTTATTGATACAGGTGGCAGAGCACGTTGAGAGATGAACTTTTGGCAATGTGTCAAGTGTAGTGTGCAGCTTGACCTTGTTTCCATACCGAGGGTGTACATGCCTAATTCAGATAGGATGGGAACTTGACAGCCTCACTTACATGTATTAAAATGTCAACTCGACGAGGTACATGTGCCTGGCCTGCATATGTCTATTAACTATTACCAACCCTATTAGCCCCAGAGCATGCTCATGTTCGGCAGATACCAACTAACCCATCCCTTCCACATGTTTTAAAGGCCTGGTGGGTACCTGATGATCCAATATGGCACAATAGGTGATCTCCGGCTCCAGTAGTGAATGTATCGACGCGTTACTGACTCACTCGTCCGACTACTGACCTCACCGCTCGCTTCACTCCGCATTGCCGATGATGCTGGCCGAGGCTCTGCGCCTATGGACAACTTCCGACCATCACGGTATGGCCCGCTTGACGAGTCCGTTGCCTCGACTTTACAAGTCAAACACATAATTTGAACAATGCTTATTCGACAATATTCATAAGAGATTTTGATAACTCATAAACAGAGTACGTAGTACAGCCGAGAAGACAAATATAAAAGGTAGGGTAGCCTCTCTAGAAAAACACACTTCAGGTTTGAGTGCGGTAATGATGCATCGGGGTCAAGGACTCAACCACCCTCCCCTTTCCATGACAGTATCACTATTGGACATAGGCTGCACCATACTCTTTCTACTTGGTGTAGAGGCCTTGCTTGAGGTTAGGCGGGTGGTGTTGCAGCATTGACTTGTTGTTTTCTTTTGTTTTTGAAGATTTAGGAGCGCCGAGAGGTGCCTACATACATAGTAGAGTAGGTACGGCTCTGCATGTGTGTATCCTTACAGAAGTACTCCATGTAGCACATCAGGCGGTGGAGGTCTGGAGGTCCCGGATTAGCGAATCTGTGGTAGGAGAGTACTTTACAGGAACATTCTTTTAGCGTAGGAGGGACACGACAACTTAAGTACTACTCGGGTAGATGGACTCTAGAGATCCTCAAGTACCTACTTAGTACCTTGGGCACATAAATAGCCGCCCGAGTACACATATGTACCTGGTGCAAGGTGAAAGAGCCGAGCCGTGGAAGCCAAGGCTCGCCCTCTGCCACGAGAGCCGGGGCAGGGCTCAGGCGGAGACCGACAAGTTACAGGCCCGCAGGTACCAGATTGCACTGTGCTCCTTAAGCCCTACCCTACCTACCTACCGTAGGTACCTACAGTACATACGGGCCCGTCG
This sequence comes from Xylaria bambusicola, assembly GCF_022495145.1. Lineage (NCBI taxonomy): Eukaryota > Fungi > Ascomycota > Sordariomycetes > Xylariales > Xylariaceae > Xylaria > Xylaria bambusicola. Next base: position 8,993 of record NW_025953558.1, on the reverse strand, counting down.
TACCTCTCTGTAGGCGGTTCCCAATGGCCTGTGGTCCCCTGCAGTGTAGCATATCATGAAGGCCTACTAATAGCACATATTGGGCTGGCTACGTGGGTGCCTACGTACTTACACCTACTACCTACATGTAGGTCTCGCCGGGTAGGTACTTTACTTCATGTATGGAACTGAGATACGTGATGGTGCATGTGCATAAGTAAGGAGCCCCAGCCTGCAACCCACGGGGCAGGGCAGGGCAGCACAAGTACATGCCCACATGCAGTGGGTGGGTGGGTACATGGTACTTCGCTGGTACGCATAGTGCCTAGGGCGCGCTGGATTGCCCCTCCTCTCCACCACCCCCAAAGCGCCCCCCTACACACCCCAGCATCTCCCCAGCGAGGGCGAGGGTGTGTGTGTGCCTACCTAGTCCCACGCTTTTAATTTTTTTTCTCTTCTATCTACTTAGTACTTAAGTAGTATGTAGGTACGTACTAAGCATGTACTTACGAGGGCTTGATCTCTAGACTCTGACCACCTGTCTGCACTGTCTGTCTTATTGTCTCATTGTCTTATCCTCCGGCTTACTTAACTCCTTTAAAACGCATTTGAACCCCCATCAGCCCGCAGAACGTTTCCCCCCTCTCTAAACTCTAGCACTTACATACATACATACATACATTCAACACTAGACACAATCTGAATCCTCGCGCCCTCAGATCCCCGGATTCCTAGGCGGGCAGGCATCACTTCCATATCCACCTTACCAGCCTTCGCACGAGAGTCAGCAGCTTCACAGGATCTAGTGTCTTGTTCGTCGTCAATAATCAGGACGCTTCGACTGGTGGATTTGCTAAGGCACATATACGCCGGAATTTTTTTTGTGGTGCAGATCTTGAGGAAGCTTTAGCCGTTGGCCCGACATTGTGTTTCATACACTATATAAACTTCAGCGAATCAACCCGTTCACCTGCTCAGCAAGCATACTTCTACCACACCGACGTAGCGCATGTCAGTGCCCACTAGGCTGGCGATCACATGCAACGCTCACATTCAGCGGTGGATTTCTCCAACCTGCTGAACCCGGAAGCCAACACCACCGCAAGCCCGACCAGGGACGCCGAAGGAGACGTAAACATGGCCTCCGTGAGCATCATTAGGCCTAATGGACCTTTGCCCGGCGGCCAGCCTACGGAGACACCAAACGAGCTTCCACGGCCATACAAGTGTCCGTTATGTGATAAAGCCTTTCACCGCTTGGAACATCAGACGAGACATATCAGGACTCACACAGGCGAGAAGCCGCATGCCTGCGCTTTCCCCGGTTGCACCAAGAAATTTTCTCGGTCAGACGAACTTACCCGGCACTCGAGGATACACAACAACCCGAACTCGAGGAGAGGTAACAAAGCTGGGCAGGCCACGCATCATGCACTCAGCCATGCGCTGTCCCCCGAATCCATGATGCCGCCCCCTGCCTCGGGCCCGCGAAGCATTAAGTCGGCCCCGACGTCTACGCTTGTGTCGCCAAACGTGTCGCCGCCACATTCTTATTCTGCATTTGCTGTGCCGCAACATGGCCCTATACATCATTACCCTAGAGCCATCAGCGGCAATAGCCCGCTGTCCATGGCTAATGGCGATCTAGGTATCCTGGCAAATGTTGCGCATCAACTAGAGCATGAAGGACTATCCCCAAACAATCCGAGGCAGCAATATTATTCGCATTCACACCACAACTCTCGCAACCATCTCCCCTCCCTCTCTGCCTATCATATGTCTCGCTCACATTCGGGTGATGACAACCGAGATGACCATTATTCGCAGACCGCTCGCCTTGCTAAGCGGTCGCGACCAAATTCACCTAATTCCACAGCACCGTCTTCCCCGACTTTTTCCCATGACTCCCTATCGCCGACTCCAGATCATACACCTTTAGCAACACCTGCCCATTCACCACGACTTCGGCCATACGCTGGTATCGAGTTACCTACTCTACGCAATCTGACATTGGGTCACACTCCAGCCCTCGCACCTATGGAGCCTCACTTAGAAGGCTCAGGGTTTCAGACGACGCCTCAACCACCTACTAGCTCGCGATCATCAGGCTTGTCGTTAACTGATATCATCAGTCGGCCTGATCGAAGTAGAAAACTGCCAGTACCTCAAGTCCCTAAGGTAGCAGTCCACGACCTCCTGTCCAGTGATGCTTTCAACCCTAGTGGGCGGAGTTCCGCGAGTGGCAGTATCGCTGGTGGTGACTAAGTCAGATTGCAAATGCATCTCTGGTACACGAAAGTGATGAAAGTTAAGATCACGATATGAATAATGACTTTTCTTGGTCGGAAGTATAGAGGCTATATAGAAAGAGAGGACGGCGTTTTCATCTGTGGCATTTCAGCAATTCAATTTCTCCCCACTCATAATTACAACAACCGAACATGGCTGTCAATCGAGGATACGGATGGGATTTGGCCAACTCAAACGATTGGATCTGGTAGTGTGTTATTGGGGGGTTCATGGTAGATTTCTGGGTTCCTCGGTGGTTAGACATTGTTTGATACAGGCAGGACAGCCAAATTGGCGTTTATGTTCTCTTCGCGAGGTTCCGGGCAGGATCTCCCCAGGACAAAATTGCGAATACCAACAATTTTATAATTCTCCTTGTTTACCAATTTTCAAATCGACATCTCATCTATATCATAGTTCGAAATCGTGACGTCGTATGCACAGTCTATTCTCTATTCTTGTACCATCCCTCGTTATTAAAATCACATGAGCATCAGGGCGGGGGAAGGCGCACAGGATCAATGTTGAGTCACAATGTCTTCTCAGTTTAGTTTTTGATGTTTTGAATAGACGTGCAAAAGTAGGTAACTAAAGGGGGGGGGGAGGGGCCAGCTCCACCTTCCATCACTAAACTCACCGCTCCAGGGACAAGATATGATGTGCCTGGCATCTGATGATGATGGGTGGTTCTGGGGACTTCATATTCGGGTGGGTGTCGGCTATCCTGTGCTCCCCATCCTCAGCTCGGCATCATGGACCTGATGATGACATAACTTCGAAATGAGCTATTATTAATTTAGGAATGAATCGAAGGAGGATGGGGGAAGGTGGGCAATGCGGATTCGCGCTCATGCGCACCCATGTAGTCCACCTCAGGTGGTCGGAAATGTGACCCCTGCCTCCATTGATCTCAAGAGCTGGGGCTTGTTTGCCAAACAAAACGAAACGAAACACACCCCAAAAAAATATTAAAATTAAAAGAAATTTGAGAGAGAGAGAGGAAGAGAGGGAGACTGGGGGAAAAGATGGGAAACACCTTGTTTTCAAAGCACTCATGTTTTATCTTTAATTTAATCATTTTCAACCCCATGATATGCTTTTCACTGAAGGTAGTGTAGACATGTGACACTACTCTATCAGCTCCTGACGTACTCTTCCTACTGATATGTAGCTAATCTATGGTCCCTCGGGGCCCCGCAAGACACTAGGTAGAACGATCTACGATACGGGCACCGAGCAGGGCAAGACGCTGGACGGCCAGATACGCTACGAGGAAAACTGCACTAGTATCTAAATAGTGCCGCCACACCTTGCGAATATTCCGGCTGCGCTCTGTTCTGGCCTTGGAAATAAAGCACGTAATTGATGACGGACGGCCTACCGGTACTATGTCCTCGATTTTCCGCCTTGTGTTCTGGCCTCTTTCCCCAAGATTTTGAGGACCCCGGATCGGCCACCCAGATCAGAACCTATCTAATCGATCAAAACGATGGCCTGTCGGTACCACTCCGCAGCTGACAGCAGCAAGCTTACAAGCTGGGTACTACTATGGCCGCCTTCCTTTTCTCATTGTCTGTCTTTTGCAGTACAGTCTGGTGATGATGTACATTACGCGCCCTCATCTGGGGCTGACTACGCCTGATGATCCATCCTTTTACAGCATCGTGATGGTCTATTATTAGTCACTTTAATGGTTCAGTCGAGAGATAAGACCAGGGTTTCCTGATTACATACACTACTTCCACTCTTTCCCCCTTCCCACTAGCACGAATCTGCACGAAAGAGGGAGGAAAAAAAAAAACATGCCAGACGCACGCACGCACAACCCCCGCGTTATCCGCGTCTCGCGCTTATGCCTTCTAGACTATACAGGTACATGCATAAGTACGGCCAGTTGATCATTCGATCTCTTAAGATCTGGTTTGACCTCGCTATCTGACAGCTGCTTTCATTTTTCCGAGACCACGAGCGAAAGGGGGCCGCCTGGTGGTGTATTTAGACAGAATGATTTCAGGTAAGTGCATATTACATATTAGCACTTGACTAAGAATTAAGTTAGTAGTACTGCGTACAGTTGCCCTCTGGCAACTTGATAGCCCCGCGATGCGTGCCTGTTAGTACTACTGATGTCTAGTGTATACCGTATATAAACTAAATAATCATGCGCGTGTAAAGTGCCGGTATGTAGGACGGTAACAAGCCGTCTCCTGCCTGCGCCGTCCGGCCAGATACGGCACACACTATACGACGTACCTATGCTAACGACATAAGTAAAGTAGTGAGCGTGGAAGGGCCCTGGTTTGTCCCTTGACCGAGCCTCCAATATCTTGGAATGGGTGGACAGATGGGTTGATGAGACGTATGAATGATGACACCACCCCCCAAGATAGTGGTGGCCCACTTACTACCCACACAAAGCAAAGTCGCAACTCATCTACTTGATATGTTACTCGCATATACCTACGAAGTACGCTTCACGGGGTTGAAGTGGTATAGGTATCCCGAGGGCTATCACCCAATGCAAGGCAGCGGCTGATGGTAGTACTGTAATAACTAAAGGTAAGCAAATGTAAATATAATATGGAACTCGACCGGCTCCATTCTCGGTATGATTCGATCGGTCTTCAGATAGATAACCGATCACCCATCCTTCATCGCCTAAAGTACGGAGCCAGCGGTAGTAGCTGTCGGGAGGTATGGTGCACACACACACACACATATCAACGAGATTAACTTTGATGCACGGTACGGTGTATTCACGGGAATGAGGTGATATTGGGGGAAAGATACCTATACGATTCTTTTAGATGAAAGAATTAAGAAAGACCGAAAAAAAAAAAAAGGCAAATGCAAGGCTGGCTGACCCTGCGTCAGGCTCGGGCGTCCCCGAAATGCTACTTACTCAGCACTGCATGTGGCAGTTCAACCGCGCGAGACATGCACACGCTCATGTTGCACAGAAGGAGGCGGTGGGGGATTACACCACAGTAGCTTGGTCAGACTTGGTACTCTACTACCTACGATAGAAGAGGGCGGGAAGAGACCAAGAGGTGATAAAAATGTGATGAATCTATCCTATAACACGAATCCGGGAAGAGCTGCCTATGAGCGAGTAACAGTTATGAGCGTTGTCTGGGTTTGTTTGGCGTGTGGGTTCGATCCCATCTTATTAGTCTAGGTATGGGGTATATATCCAGATTCCAACAAGATAGAATGATGAGATCTTTCTATTCCCCGGTGTTCCACTTAGTCATACAGTAGTGCCCATATTTGACCAAATCCTCGCTCATTCCTGCCCGCTTCCTAATGGCTTCAAGGCTTTGAGCAATGAGCGGAAGCGGTAAAAGATTTGTGACCAAACGCTGACGTGATATTGGGGGGTGATGTGGTCGAATAATATCTGGACTTCCAGGTTGTCTTTTCTTGTCATCGCGGCCGCCTCTCATACCTACCTATCCTTTACTCTCTCCCCCTCTCTCTCACTGTACTTTATATTACATTACATTTAGGTACACATTTGTGTACACTATTACGGCACATCGCAGCAGGAGAATGATGTTGCATTGCGTAGAGACCCCACGTTCGACAGCTTCAGCTGACTCCTTCCAACGTGATCGTGTGTCGCGTGCCGGTTCGTTGCCTGGCCTGGGAAAAGGAGGCGGAGTCTCAAGTCATACCCCCGGGGGGATAAGGACCCCATCCATCAGCCAACAGCCTCACCAACTCTAAAGAAGCGATAGGCGTGTCTTATAGTTTTGACAGTGGTTCAGTATGAGAAATTTGTTCGGAATCAGGCTGATGATGATACTGGTGGGATGGGTTATGGAATACCTACCTGCCATACTTAAGTAGATGATCTGAGAATGGATGCCGGGAACACGCCACTTCAGGAAAGTTGGCCCCTACGATCCTAACAGGGCGCTGCTGGCAGGGTCGTTACAGGCAGATACAGAAGATTTTAGTGCATTAATCAGTACCTGCCTTCCTAACTAAGAGCTTTTACATGTACATGTATTTCTCTGTATGGGGGTGGCTTGGCAGGTACTTACACATCAGTACACAGTACACCACCTACCTACATGAAGGTACCTACTACAATTTGGGGCCTGTTCGGGGTAGGGGAAACAGCAGGAGGGCTTTTGCGGGGACTCCATCTCATTAGTGTAACAGGGTATTCGCGGGGAACACCGGAAATCTTGCTGATCGCCTGGTTACATGCCTTAGCGGCCGAGAGAGACGACAGAACCTTGAACACGGTCCCTGCTTTGTAAGTAATTGAAAGGGAGCGCCCAGTCCCTGGAAGAATCCTTTCCCTCAGCGCGGATTGATGAAACACCAAAATAAGATGAAAAAAAGACAAACGTTCTCCCAGGACCACATGTACTACAGTACGTATGTGCTCTAAATCTCCCCCAAGGTACGGTAGCAGTAAGAGATCCTTGCTTACGACAGCATGACAAGGCTACGGCTGCCGATAGGCTCAGCGTCCCCCTATACATAGTACTGTATGTAGGTATTGCCCTGGGACTCGCCGAGATGATGGGCCATTTCGTACAATCCGCTGGAACCAGGCCATGACAGGCGCGTAACCGAGACAGGGCAATCGTGCATGGGACGATTTCTGCTGCCTGTCGGCTACCTATCGACCGTCCTACCGTACTCAGTACTCAGTAGAGTATGGTCTGGCAGAGGTCTGTCTGGTATCCATGAATGGTGTTGCTGGATTCGAGTTACTTGTCACCACAGGGCGGTGCAGTCACACTCGGTCTGGGGGTTCGGCCTTGACCCCACCGCCCCGTACCCCTTTACTTACAGTACCTACGGTACTTATGTGGTCAGCTCGTCATCTGGCCTCACGTCTCCTGATTATCTAGGGACACGGACTGCGGGCGGGTTTGGCCTACCTGCGCTATCATACCTACCGTATTACACAAAACACTTACTACATAGTCGAGATGTAGGCAGTGTAGCAGTCTCTAAAGACACACGTGATTGATAGGTACCGTAGTGAGTATATATCGTACAGTACGAGCGAGGATTGTACTATAAATTCAGAATGGCTAACTCGTGTTTAATGACAAGTGAAGGAAACATGCATCCTAAACCAGGTAGGTATTAGGAGACGGGTGCATCTGCAGAACAGCCCATCCGGTCCAGCTGAAACGATAACGTAGAACCAGATCAGTGTCGCAACGTCGGAATCGAGATGGCATCTTTTATTCGGTACCAACATGCTTGTTAGCTATCCATACCTTTTTTTTTTTGGCTCTTTCTTTCTCCAACGCACACCGCAACTTTAGTAAAAGTGTCAAGCCTAGAATCCCGCGATGTGAGGCTGCCTTCTGCATATGAAGTAGTGATGTTATGCGCTGACAGCTCTCTCAGGGTTGAGCATACGTATGTATGTTCATACGATCACTTGCGTTGGTGTGTGCGCATGTGTACTTATCCCGGTATGAGCTGTGTGTGTCAGAAAGAGAGATTAGGTGTCAGAGATAAACTTGGTACGGTAAAAGGAAAGGCTGGGAGAGGTTGTGCAATGGACAGCGCACGCGGCCGGAGAGCACAAATACTTCTTTGGAAAATTCCAGATTCTTTCCCTCTCCAGTCACCTTCCCAGGCATCCTGGCCAGGCTGTGCGGGGTGACACGTCTAGGGAGCCTGGTTGCCCGTCTTGTCATACCGCCGTCCCGATTTGCTCGCCTGCGAGATAAACCCTTGCCGTTACGAAAATCTTGGTTGTCTTGGTGTTGCTTTTTTTGGGTGTTCTGTACTGACGCTTCCTCCTTGGCCCTTCCTGCTCCTAGGCACGATAACCAGTAATACCGTCCATTATTAAGACAGGGGAGTATACCTTTGCCATACCTTCCATGATAAGCAAAGGAATCATGACATGTCTCGGCGAAGTTGCATACCTACTCAGTTATTGGGATATTACATGTAGTCTTCATTCGGGAAAGATATATTTATTCAGGTACCTACCGTAGTAATACTAGGTAGTGTACACACAAATGATGAATAACATGCAGTTCGTCTGCTTCAGGTTAGTTACTACGTACTGCAGTGTGGGCTATGTGAGTACCTCAGATACTTCAAGTTACAGTACGGAGTAGGTATTTCAATCGTTTGCGGGATATATCCGAATACCTCCCAACTGGATATTGTCACACATGTCCTTGCGCACAACACAATCTCCGGGACAGAATCATCCGTGACACCGTCTCCCTCCTGTTCGTCACGCTGCTACCACTGCCGACATAATACAGTAGCCGTCACATTTGTGGGGTGAGGAGGGCAGATCGTTGCATGGCGATCGGAGCGAAAGAAACGGACGAGAAGCCGGGTGCACGATGACACACGTCACTCGGTTGATGCGCAAAATGCTGTAGCCGTGGACAGACCGTGGACCATCGTGCTCGGTCTCCAGTGCTCTTGTCCGCCCAGCAGTGTAGGCAGTCGAGGCAGTGTCGATACGGACGGAGAACCCGAGATAGAGCACCATCTGTATCTGGGCGGACCCTGTCAGCATGGGTCAACATTACACTCCGCACGGTAACGCGGATGTACCTCCATACGCAGTACCTCCCTCGGACCTTGTCAAGGACGGGGAGGAACAGTCCTGCATACATAGGTACCCGTTGGGACTCCACTTCCGTCGCCAACCTTCTGACTTCCAGTAGAAGGGTTGGGGTCTTTGACTTGAAAATGACCGGTTGACTTGATAA
>NW_025953557.1:1496644-1549779 GCF_022495145.1 Xylaria bambusicola | reverse complement strand
AAATATAATTAAAAGGTATTATTTTATTTTAAAGTAATAATAAAGGTTAAATTAAAATTAACTTATAAAAATAATACCTTTATTTAAAATTATACTTTATAAGCTATTATATAAGTATTTAATTTTATTATAAAAAAAGATAATTAGTTTTATTAAAGTAATAATAATATTAATTAAAAATAAATATATAAATTTAATAAATCTATTAATAATAATTAAAATAAAATTAATTAATTTTCCTTTATAAAAGGTTTTAAATAAACCTATAATAAAATCTATAAAAAGTTTTTATATAGGTTAATTAAAAATTAATAAAATATTTAATTTATTATATTCTTAATAATATTTAACTTTTATTTTAAAGAAAATTATATAGGATTTTATATACTTTTAAATATTATTTAATATATCTTTTTAAAAAAATTTATAATATAGAAGTTTTAAAATATAAATTTAATTAAAATAATTAATAATAGGTTAATTATAATATAATTTAATAAATTAAAAATAAAAGGGCTTTTTAAAGGGAATATAAACCTTTTCTTTATAATAAATTAAATCTTTTTTTATTAATTATTAAAGGTTTATAACCTTTTTAGCTTTAAATTAATATAAAATTACTTAATATTTAAAATCTTTCTATTAAACCTTTAAAATTAAATTATTTAAATCTTTAAATAACTTTAAGTTTTTATTTTTTTTTAAATTTATAATTATTTATACTTATTTATATATAATTATTTATATAAAAATAGTTTATGTAATAAATATATATATTATATATAATTTATTAATTAATATTTTAAAATATAAATTAAAGATTTTAAATTATTATATTATAATAATTTTCCTTTTTAATATAAGAAGGATATTTATATTAATAAATAAAATAGCTATAAAATTAAAGCAATATAAAGATAAATTAACCTTATTTTTTTTTACTTACTTTATATTTAATAATAAAGTTAAAAGGAATTAAATATATATATTAATAAACTTACCTTTTATTTAACTTTAAAGTTTTTATAAATATTTAAAGATTATTATAATTAGTTAATATTTTAATTAATAAATAGCTTTTTTAAAGGTAATACTATTAATGCTTAAAATAATTTATTATTATAAGTATTTTTTAATTAAAAGTATTATATTATATTTTTTATTTAAAAAACTTATAGGAATAAAATATAATTAATTTAAATATACTTTAATTATTTTATTAAAATAAATTATTTATAAATATTACTTTAAAGGAATTAATTTTTAATAATATTTACTTTTTAAAGTTAAAATATATAAAAAAATAGCTTTTTTAAATATAACTTAAAGATTTTTAAATACTTTTATTATAGTTATATTTAATAAAATTTAACTCTTTTTTATTTTAAATATACCTTTTTTTAAATAATATATTAATAATAATATAATTTAAAAAAATCTATTTATAAAATAGTAATAAAAGTTATAAAACTTTAAAAATTATTATAATTTTTTATAGGAATTTAAAATAAGCTATTAATTAATTATATTAATTTTTAAAAGATTTATTTTAATATTTTAATTAAAAATAATATTATTTAAAAATTTAATCTTTTTTTAATAAAATTAATATTTAAAGAGTTTAATATAAAGGTTTACTTTTTATAATTTTTTAATAATAGTTTAAATATATTTTATATATAATTTTTTATTTATAAAAAATATAAAGATATTATTTAAATAAATTAGGGTTAATAATTAATTAAATTAAAGTAATTAAATGAATAATTAAATTAGTCTTTAGTTATTTACAGCTTTAATTAAAACTAAATTAATCACTTACAGCTATGATTAAAACTAATTTAATCACTTATAAAAAATCACCTTAAATAATTAATATAAAATCCAATTACTAACCTTTTTTTATTTTATTTAATTATTAAAATACTATTTAAAAAGGCGGTTATTATAATATATCCAGTTTTTAAAACGGACTTAAATTAGATTTTTAATAGCCTTAATTAAAGTTTTAGTCTAATTAAGTAACTAATTTAATCACTCACTTTAATTATATATAACTTAACTAAATTAATCATTTATAGCCTTAACTAAGATTAATTTAATCATTTAAACCAGTGATTAAGATTAAGACTAATTTAATCATTTATAATTAAAACTAAGACTAAGTGATTAAATTATTAACCCTGAAATAAATAATATAAAAAATATTTAAAATATTATTAAATATATTTTATATATAGTTTTAAAAGGTAGTAAAAGTATTTAATAAACTTATAAGTATAATTAAAAATTTATAATAGTTATAATAAATATAAAAAGCTATTTTTTATTTATTCCCTTTTTAAATATAAATATAATAATAGGTATCTTTTAAATTAACTTTTATAAATATTTTTATTTAAAAAATCTTATTTAATAGCTTTAAAATAAAGGGTAAAGTATAATAATTTTTATATAAAATATAATTAAATCCTTTATAATTTATATATAAATATAAACTTTTATTTTTTTAAAAAATAAAAAGGATAAATATTTTAATTAAATTAATTAATTTTTTAATTTTTTTAATTTTTAATATTTTATTTAATTATTTTTATAGCTTTTTAAATTTATTTTATATTAAAGGATATATAAAGTAATAAGGAATTATAGTATTTTTTTTAAGTTTAATAATTAAATTACTTTTTTTTAAATAAAGAAGTATATTAGCTTTATTTATATTAAAGAAATTAATAAAGTTATAAAACTTTTATAAAATATTATTAAATTTTATATAAAATATAACGCATCTCCTACTTGACCTGGCTACCCAATTAAGCTGGCTACCCCCCTAGCCTATATAAATAACATCGGTATGCTAATTATGTAATAATTTAATAACTCTACGAATATTAGTTGTATAAAATAATAAAATATACTATTAGATTTATAATAAAGAAAGCTATTTAATGGTACTTTTCTTTAGTTTATACGACTTTTATTCGCGGAATTATTAAACAATACGCTAAAGTAAGCGTTAAAATAATCCTTACTTAATGCTCTTTTAGCGTATTGCTTAATATTTCGCTTAATAAATTTTGTAAAAAATAGTAAAAAATACCACTGGATTCCCCTTTAACTAATGGATTTAAAGGCACCAATTATTAAATCGTACGGTTAATATTCATAAAGTTATTATAAATTAAAATAATAGGATTTTATATAGGTTAAGGGGGTGGCTAGCTCAATTGGGTGGCTAGGTTAAGTGGGAGATGCGTTATATAATTTTAATTCTTTTAATTAAATTAATTTTAAAAATTGGATAATTATTTAATAATATAGTTTATTTTTATAAGTTTTATAAATTAATATAAGGTAAATATTTTAAAATAATAAGCTTTAAGTTTAAAAAATTAATAATTTATATTTAAATTTAATATAATTCCTTAATTCTTTTAAATAATTTAAAATAATGAAATAGGATTACCCTTTAAATAATAATTATAATTAATAGTTATATATATATATTTAAATTTATAAATAATATTATAATTATTAATTAATTTATAAGTAATTTAATAGGCCTTATATAATAAAAAACTATTATTTATAATATATTATAATAAAGGGGTTTAAAAAGAAACCTTTTTTAATTTATAATAAAGTATAAAAATAAGGTTAATATAATTATATTTAATATAAGAATTTAGGTTAATATAAGTTTATAAAGGTAGTTTTTTTAAATTAAATATATAAATTATATAAAGGGTATAAAAATAATATATAATAGGTATATATAAGGGTAAATTTAATTTAATGCTTTTTATTAACTTAAAAGGTATTATACTTTTAATTTATTTTTTAATTATTTATTATATTTTAAAAAATTATAGTATTTTAATAAAAGGGGAATATAAGAATAATATAATAATTATTATTTAATTTTAACTTTATTTTACTTTTTATTTATTTAAACTTTTTAAATAGTTTATTTTTATATTATATAATTTATATTAAGGTTAATAATTTAATCATTTAATCTTAATCTTAATTATAAGTAATTAAATTAATCTTAGTTTTAATTATGGATTTAAGTGATTAAATTAGTTTTAATTAAGGCTGTGAGTAATTAATTTAGTTAAATTATATATGATTAGTTTTAGTTAAAGTGAATGATTAAATTAGTTACTTAATTAGATTAAAACTTTAGTTAAGGCTGTTAAAAATCCAATTTAAGTCCGTTTTAAAAGGTTAATATATGATAATAACTGCCTTTTTAAGCAGTATTTTAATAATTAAACAGAATAAAAAAAGGTTGAAAATTGGATTTTATATTAATTATTTAAGGTGATTATTTATAAGTGACTAAATTAGTCTTAATCACGGCTATAAGTGATTAATTTAATCTTAGTTAAGGCTGTAAGTAATTAAAGATTAATTTAATTACTTATTTAATTACTTTAGTTTAATTAATTATTAACCTTAATTTATATAATTAAGGTTTTAATTTTATTTAAATTAAATATAATTTAAAATAATATAGCTTAATTAATTATAATTAAAATAAACTACTTTTTTATAATTTTTTTAATTTAATTTATTTTTATTATTACTTTATAAATAATTTAAAAAAGCTTTAAAAAGAGAGCAGCTTTTTAAAATAAAGTTATTAAATTAACAGTTTTTTTAATAATTAAAACTTTAAAAATATTAATAATAACTATTACTATTATTTTTTTTAATAGCTATAATTATTATTATTATTACTTTTATAACTATTAATATAATTATAATTAAAATTATTATTATAATTATTATTATAATTATTATTATTATATCCTTTATATTTATTTTTATAATTATTATTATTAATAATTTAATTATTATTTTAATCTTAACTTATATTTATAAATAATTTATTATTAATTTAAATATTTTTTAATTTAAACTTTTTTCTTTTATAATTAACCTATTAATCCTTATTTATTAATTTTTAATATTATTATATTATATTAATTATTTTCATCTTAATTTTTAATAAAAGGTTATAGAAATTTATTAATTCTTTTTATAGGGGTCCATTTAATTTTTAATAATATAATAAAGCTTTTTTACCTTTACTTTATTTTGAATTTTAACTTTTAATATTAATTAAATATTAATTAAAAAGTTTAAAGTTTTAATTAATATATTATATAGCTCTTTTAAATTATATATTAATATTAACCTATAGGAAGAATAATTAATATAATAAAGTTTTAATTTAATTTAAAAATATATTTTAATTAGATTTTTTTTTTTTTTTTTATATATTTAAACTTTTTTTTTATAATTTAATATATCTTTTTATAATTTTTATTTATTTTATTATATATATAAAAAATTTTAAAGGTATTAGTTTTAAACTTATAATTAGCTTTATAAAATATAATTTTTAATTCTTTTATTTATTTTAACTATTTTAAATAAGTAAACTTTATATTAAAAGGGTTATAATTAAACTTAAAAAGTTAACTTAAATTAACTTCTTTAAAGGAATAGTATTTATAATAATATATATAATTATTTTAACTATACTTTATATTAAAGCTAAATAATAAAGGATTATTATTATTAAGATTATTCTTTTTTTAATCTTAATAGTATTATTAATTATTAAAGGTTTATAAATTATTAAAGTTAAAATAATGCTTTAATTTATTTAAACTTAATATTTTTAAGTTTCTTTTTTTTTTATTTAAATATAATTTAAAAGGAATATAGGTTACCTTTAAACTTTAAATAACCTTCTTTCCTTTAAAAAGTTATTTTTTTAGCTTTATAATTTTAATTAAAAGTTAAATGTTTATTTATTATAATAATTAAATATTAGCTTTATTTATTAAATTAAAGTTATTAAAAGATTTTAATAATTAATTTTAAGTTTATTATTTTTTTAAAGATAAATTATATTAACTTTATTTTAAAGCTATTATTAAAAACTTTCCTTAATTTAAATTTCTTAAAAGAATATTAGCTTTAATTATTTATTTATATATAAATATATTATAATTAATAATATTATAAATAACTTTAAAGAAAAGCTTTAAAATTATTATAAATAGGTTAAATTTTAAAGGTTAAGTATAATATTATAAGTCTTTTTAGTTTTATAATAGGTATTTAATAAAATTAAAGCTTAAAGAAGGGAAGAATCTCCTTTAAAGTATATATAGGAAGGGTATATAATATATATAAAGTATATATACTTTAGGGACCTTAGGATATTATAATATAATATATATATTATAAATAAATCCTTTTAATTATAACGCATCTCCCACTTGACCTGGCCACCCAATTGACCTGGCCACCCCCCTAGCCCATATAAATAACGTCGGTGCACTAATCACGTAATAATTTAATAACTCTACGAATACTAATCGTATAAAATAATAAAATATACCATTAGATTTGTAAGAAAAAGAGCTATTTAACGGTACCATCCATTGATTTATACGACTTACATTCGTAGAGTTATTAAGCAATACGCTAAAGTAAGCGTTAAAATAAACCTTGCCTAGCGCCCTTTTAGCGTATTGCTTAATATCTCGCTCAATAAATTTTATAAAAAATAGTAAAAAATATCGCCGGATTTCTTATTAAATAACGGATCTAATGGTGCTAATTATTAAATTGTAGGACCAATATTGGTTAAGTTATCCTAAATTGAAACATTGGATTTTTATATAGATTAAGGGGGTGGCCAGCTCAATTGGGTGGCCAGGTCAAGTGGGAGATGCGTTAAAATATTAATTTAATATTTAATTATAATAAGTTTTTTATAAAGGTTAAGATTAAAGATATAACTAAGCTAAATTAACTTTAACTCCGAGAATTTACCCTATAAAATTATTAGTATATGCCTTAGGGGCAGAGCAGAATTTGCTTAGCAACAATATATACACTTTTGAACCTCCAATCAACTGGCTCGCCTATTCTGACATGAAGAGACTTATAACATTGTACCTGACCTTTGAGATTCAACCTACCCGTGACAATTATTCACCTTGAATAATAATACTATTAAATCTAACTACATTAATCTTCCTGCCCAAAGCTAGCGAACCCCGGGGCTCTAACCCCACAGTCTCTGACAAGCCAACCATTGTTTGTATCCCTTCCTGTTTGGTGGATAATGACACCGCTGGGGCTTGTGATCGTGACCTTGAATGCACCACCCCCCTGCGCATTAGCAAAGAGAAAACGGACAGGTACGAAAGATGATCCCGGAAGCTCAGCCGTGAAGCTAGCAGAGCCAGTGTGCGACGCAGTGCCTTGAAACGTCCAGACCGCCCGCCCACTTGCGTTGTCGTCCGTCCACCCAGAGTATGCCAGGTCACCAACCCAGGCCAGCACAAGGTCGTCCACGCCAGAGATGTCGAATTGCCAAGTGCCAGCCTCGCACGCCCAGAGGTAAGCGTGTTGATTGAGCACAAAGTATGCACTGTTGAGTGTGGTAGAGGAATTGTAGATCGTGGTGCCGAATGCTGAAGCCCGACCGATCACAGGGGTTTCACCAGTGTAAGCCGGGGTCTGGGCCTTGAAAACATCAGCCCTGAAGTTGGGATAGTTCTCGCCACTGTTGGTAAGGGGGTTTGGATAATAAGCCCAGTCCCAACCAATGCTGGAACAGCGCTTGGGCTTTGGGCAGCTTTGGCAAGTATCCGGGTCAGATGGGTATGACGGATATGTCGGGTAGCTGGGGGAGGGATTCCATGGGAGAATAGACGATACGGCCCCGGTGACCAGCGAGAGGAGGCCCAGACAGTAGGTAGAGCAGATCATAACTGAAGGAGAAAAAGATGATGAATGGTTATCAAGTCAAACAGGCGATATAGGCAAGTGCTCAAGGATACTTAAATGTTGATGATCAATGATCATGGTGTGTGAGCATACTCCCTTCTGCCTTTATATACACCAGTGACCCCGTAGACATACGTTGAATTACTCGTGTTCGTATGAAGCGACCACTCCAACCAAGAGCATGGCTTGAGATGAGCAGCTCATGTCTCCCGCTTGCCACACCTAATGGGAAACCTCAATGAGATACCGGTCAGGGTAAGATCTGCGTCTATATTGAACGCTGGCAGCCTGGCTGGAGTGGAAACGTGTCTGTAAGTGGGCATTTCAGCTGCCATAACTCAATAGTCGGGTTCAGAATTAATTACACCCTGAGAGCCCGAGGAAGGCACTTGCCAGAGTTCCATCATTGGGCACTCGCAATATTCTTTGTCGCTGTTATTCTCATCACAGATTGGTTTTACCATGGATCACAGATTCAGCTTGCGGGGATTGAGAGCGCCTTGGCAGCTGTGCTTGAGCTTTCCCTCACTTAATGAGGATGCTCTAGTGTAAATATCAATTTCCCATATTAGTCGCAGGAGCCATGCAACGTGAGAATGCAGGTATTGGCGAGGACCAAACGGGGTGAGATATCCTAAGATCATTTTCAGCAAACAGCATCATATAGCTTGAGTCATGGTCTCACCCGTGGTATCTGGCAATAGTATGTTGGATTGCTGTCAGTATCATCTTTGGCATGTCTTGCCGAGTGAAATATGTGAACGCTAGCCGATCCATCTCCGACCTACGCTATCGAAGCGGCCTGTGTGGTTTGTGTTTCAATTCTAAGTTAATGTGCGCCTTGGGTATAATTTGGGAATGCTGCTGGGCTAGTTCACAGCTGAACATCGTATATGCATAGGTAATGTAACCAGGCTGTATTTGTTCAGATTGGTCCTATATCCTTACAAACAATGATCACAAGGACTGCCTCGCATGTTATCCTTGTAACCTTTATCTCCCGGGATATAGGAATCAACCAAGTTAACTTGTCTGGCACCATAATCATTAATATAGCCCAAACATTTGCTCATCAGTTTCCTAGTTATCGCTTATGATAGATAGCACACAATTATGCTGATCTCCGTAAAGCTTACCAAGACGCATCGAGTATGACTAGAAGAGCTTAGATGAGAACATGCCCCTCTGTGTTATACCGCGTAACGCCAACGAGCTTCTGGTGGAATGGGAACTGATAGCCACTGTGGTCTATCAACATTATGTTCTTATATGTATGTACACGCATATGGGTGTATGTGGTTAATCGTCCTAGTGGCAACACGGAAAAAATATCGTATCGATTTCTGAACACTCAGCTGACACGACATAATGAATACGGGGTGAAGGCTGGAAATCTCAAAACCTTGACTAATTCTATAAAGTCTCGCGTATAGTTATTCTTCCGCAAATTTGGGGTAGGTTCGAGGCTGGAAATATTGCGATCATCAGGACTACTACCTGTAAAGCCCACAGGCACAGGTAATGGACCCGGACTGTGACTCATTACGGCTTAAACGTGATCACGCCCGCGATAGTATACTGTATTTCCTCTAGAAGCAGGTAGGTTGTGTTACAGAAGTTGGTGCAGAATTTCCTAGGGCTATGTGTTGTATATGAAAGTTTGAGTTAGTTCAACATCAGCAACAACGCATGTTATCCTGCCAGCCCACCTTCTTGACTGGTGGACTTTCCTCCTCGACTACCAGATGGCTCGGAGATCCTCAATAACTGACGCAAGGTGCCCTCCGCGTAACTCTTAATCCTATCTGGCCTCTGTGGTGTTGAATTGACATTCGTTGAGGATGGCCCTTTCCAGGAAATACCGAATCTAAAACTGCCCAAAAGCCTGTGTTGGTCTCTCGGATCTTCCGGGGCCGTAATGGCAGCAGCAGCTACCGAATTAGACTGTGGCAAGGTCAATATGCCTACATATAGCGCCTTTCACAGTACGGTGCATGCATGGCAATGCAATCAAATCAAAAATGAAGACAGCATAAGGAGAGGAGCCGGAACTTACCACAGAAACCGAAACCCGCTCTTTCCCAAGAAACCCAATGCCATTATCCTCCGGGGCCGCCCCTTCGGCCGCGGTTGTGCTAACAAGATGGTTACGAGATGTCTCAGGGGTAGCAGGTTCCCCTACCAGATCCCTCTTCGTCGTTCGAGGGGCAAAGATAGCTACTGCTAGAGCAGGCCGTGTTTTTGAAGACTGACCTGTTCGCTTGCCATAGAGTTCGCTACTGGCTCCGGTCTTAGCGTTGTGAGTACTCCCGCTACCTTCTGGACTTGAGTGCGGGACACGGCCGCGTACTTGAGCCGCGATCTCGGCGGCTGACTTCCTCTTACTTCTGTCTTCATCCGAAGACCGGCTGGAGCTGATGATGGTCTCCAGTGTGCCGTATGCCGCGCTCCTCCGCCGAACCAGAACCCCCCTTCCGTTGTTGACTCCACTATGCTCCTCGTCGATGGATATAGCTTGCAGAGTAGGGCCGCTATTATCATGAGTTGGTGGATCGACAGACACTACGGCCACCCCTCCTGGTGCGAAGCTAGTGCCAGAACCGTGAGGAGCTACATGAATTTCATACTGGTTGCTCAAAGAGTACCGCGACCGCGCACATATATCCGCAATGCGATCCAAATCAGCACCGATATCTTGCTCTATCTCTGCCATTATATTCTTGAAGCTAAAGGCCTCGAGTGGTGGGAGCTTTGCATCGTCTCCGAGCGATGGTTTCTTGTTCAGAAGTGGGCGGATGAGAGTCACGCCGAAACCGCGACGGCCGGAAGGGCGGCCATTGGGAGCGGGGGCTTTAGACTTCCCTTGAACACCGGCTATGGCATCTCTTCGAGAACCAGAGCGGACTCGTGTGGACGAGGAGAGAGGCCCAGAGTATGTGCGTACTAAGACGGGCTGAGAATAGGTACCGGTGGTTGTGCCAGTGGTGGTGCCAGCTGTACTCGGGGGCGGGCCGGAGGTCTTAGTGTGCGGGTGGCGAACGATAGGCTGGGAACGGCTGAGCTCTCTGAGGGCGGTAGTGCCATCAGCGGCGTTGGCATCGCTCAAAGGGATGGGTCGCCCCTGGGCGGTGCTTGACACAAGAGAAACGGACGAGGTATTTGGTAGGGATATAGGCGGCAGTGGCAAGCGAGAAGGGCAGATGAGTCGGGATGACGAAGGTGGGCCGCCGGCGGCTGCTGGGGAGGAGGGCGATGTCGATATTGTGGTTGAGGTGGAGTGGTCAGATCGCGAAGACGCCATCTTGCCTAAGCATTATACGTTCATTCAGGTGTGTATGGGTAGGTGAGCAAATGCATATCGCTCGAAAGTACGCCTACAATTCAAAATGCAATGGCATGGACTGGCACTGAGTTAGACACGGGGATTACCTATGCCGTCTTGTAGGCTCCAAGTCCAAGTCCAGAGGTCAACATCCCTAGGCAGCCGAAGTTACTTAGTGTGCATTCCCACGTGGCCGTGGTCTGGAACCATGCGATGTCTGGGCTAGTAGAGACAAGAAGTGCTTTGAATATCATACGATAGAGCCGGGAAAAATGGGGACCATGTCTAGTTGAGAGCGGGAGAATTGGGGCCGTCGTCGCCTCCCTGCCACGTTGACGCCGGTTGTGGCCTACAAAATTCGTGGTCTCCTCCAAATGGCTGGATTGACTGGTCTGGTCAATTTGTCCATTGTCAGCCCCGAACCTACGAAGGAGGTAGCCCTGCGCCATTTTGGCGGGGGAGGGGCTCCTTTTCATCCCACTAGTCATTACAATTCAACTGCATGCTCAACTAGGTAGGTTGAAATGAGGTATTTCACAATGAGAAAATTGAGTAGCCGACCAGACATCAAATACTACATGTAGTTGTGGCATAAATCAAAACTACCTACATGTAACCGAGCATGGTACTAGTGAGTATTTGGTAGCGTCCAGGTACAATTTAATTGTTGCATAAGCATACCTATCCGGGCTATCCCCAAATAATGATACCTATGCCAAATCCCAACCGGCAACCAAATTTCAAAGCCTGGTTGGTTCCCATCTGACAGCGGGACGAAGCGGTGCGACGCCGCCCCTCAGTAATGATTGCTGGTAGGCTGGACTATAGTGCCGTAGCCTTGTCCACCTGTCTGAACGCGATCACTGTACACGCCCGGCGCCCGTCTAGCTGCCAGACGTCCTTCTCTCACTTGCTCGCGGCGGTCGTAGTAGACGTACTCAACGTAGAACGCATGAATGTGACCGGGAATGTATCTAGCATGACTTGTTAACTCTTCGCCTACGCGTATTTGCTTGCAGCTGGACATACCCGAGGATGGTGAGTGCGATATTGATGAATAGGTCGGCGCCACATCCGGCTACGATGGCGACACCGGCAGGCGGAACTTGATAGCATTAGCCAACATCCGTTTCTTGCACACGGCGATGGGTGCTTATGGATAGATAGATACACACAGAGAATAGTGATCAGAACCACAAGAACAGCTGACACGGCCCCCATCTTTGTCGAGATAATCAAGATAGAGACGCCTCAGGTTGGGTTGGAGAGATGTAAAGGCCCAGACTGTTTCCCCGGCGGATAAGGAGAAGGTACATCAAGCCACAAGTGTAATGGGGACGTGATGTTTGTAGACGATTCTAATGTGGGTGTACGATGGCGCGGGGGGAGGGTTAGGTTTTATAGTAGGTCTTTTGACAGTACCTAGTATGATAACGGACAAAGATGTAGGCAAGGTAGGTAGGTCTATTACCTATGATTTCATGACGTGCCTACCTACTCCCCAAGGCCCTCGGTGACTCCCCCATCGACTCACCTACCGGTACTTGTATGCATACGCTAATTGGGCAGGCCATGCCCGTAAGAATCGAATAGGCGGAACCCAAGGTCCCCGATGCCTGTTTTATTCATGTGCAACATCGATGGTGCATGCAGTACCTAACTCCATATCACATCTCGCACGACTCGGCGTACCTTGATGTTGACATGGTCGAGCTTTGATGGAGGAGGAAGGGCGCTCGGGGGGGGATGGCAATGACGTAGTAGGCAACTAGTGCCTCATGAAAGACGGGAGCAAAGGTCAGGTAGGTACATATTTAACTTAAGACCCCAGGTATTGATCGTTTTATCCAATTAACTGACTACCTAGGTACCTTCCACTGACCACTGAGTACTAGGTATTGCGCAAGTGAGTGATACCTAGGTTCACAGGAAGAGCTGTTTATTAATGACTACTACCTGTAGGACCTTATATCTACAGTAGGTACGTAGGGTACCTAGGTAATCTACCTACATATATGTACTTAGCTAACGTACTTACCTCTGGCAGATCAAATCGCAGGTGTCTGGCACCTGTCCAGACTTTATACCACCAACTACAGTATTTAATGTACATATGTAGGTACCTAGGGGGGTATATCTACTACGTACCTAGGCACCTACCCCAAGTGCTTAACTGCTTAACCCTTAACCTAGGTACCTACATAAGGTACGGAGGTAGGGGGTGCTCACTGCTAGTCCATAGGATAGGTACCGCTAATCTAGGTACCTCCCTAGCTCTTTTACTCGCGGCTTAGCTTGCAAAAGCAGACCACTCTCAAAAAACCAACAAGTCATCGCTTTTCTCGTGGTACCTGTCTGTGTTTCTACAACCGACAATCGTACCCGGGGCCTCTTCCTCACTCACAACTCGCGTCGTTCCGGCTTCCACCTAAACCGTCGCCCTCCTTCCCCGTCAACGACCCCGTTTCCATCTCCTCCCCCCGATTTCACCCCCTCCATCGTCCCCGTCTCTCCTGGCCGACCCGTCCCATCGCACCCACCGTCGCCGTCTGAATAAGGGATATAAGGATTTACTTGCATCACCGCCTGCATCACCGCCTGGCAGATCCCGGCCCGACCCGTCTTTTATATCCTCATCGCCCCTGAGCGCTGAGCTCGGAAAACCGACTAAGCCGCCTACCGGGCCTCATTGTTCCTCCCTTTACTTCTCTTAGCACCCCCCTTTTCTGTTCAAGAAAAGCTTTCCTCAACATCCTCTCCTTTCAGGTTTCGAGTGTGAGCCGAGGTCCGTCGTTCGTTCTCCTAGAAAGGGATAAATAAATAGAATAAAAAAAGAGCCAAGTGTGACAGGAGAGAGGGAAGGATACCCAACCAAGAGAGGGCATCGACACATACGACACATACGCCAGCAAGCATATTAGGTACCTTGTGCATGTTCTTGCTCGTTCCGCCTAACCGAGATTATCAGTATCCTAGTTACACTTTTTTTGGTCCCGCCTTATCCTTCTTCCTACGGCATTTGACAATCGACGGTTAGGCTTGTGTGTCTGTTTGTCTCGATCTTTGGGTAAAAATCTTCGAGCAATAGCCCGCTTATCCCGTCGGCTTCTCTCGCATCTCCAGTATTCGAGCACCGTCAGTATCTTCAACTTATTGTTATCTTTCTATCGATACAGGCAACTTCAAGCACAAATATTGGTCGCTCCAAATATGTCGAATCAAACGACGCCATCCTCTCACGCCGAGCGGTACGTCGTTATTCATGTTGCGACTACATGCGACGAACATGGCGTCTATGTGACCAAGGACTCTGCCGAAGTTATCGAGCTCGGCTGGATCCTGCTCGATGCTAAATCGCTTGACGAGGTATTACGCTTCTTTCTCAATCCCTACTGGATCGATGAATCTCGCTAACTACGGCTTTCTCATCCCGTAGATACACCGTGAAAGTGTGCTTGTGAAGCCCATCAACACTCCAATTACCCCCCTCTGCAGTGAGTCACCTCAAAGTCGATAACCTGGGGCGATAGCGAAGATGTGAGCTTGGTAGCTGACTGTGGATGAATTTCTTCACTGTAGCGAGCCTTACAACTTTGACGTGGGAGCATGTGCGAAATGCCGGTACTTTCCGCGATGCAATCAACCGCTTCGATGCCTTC
Organism: Xylaria bambusicola; assembly: GCF_022495145.1. Classification (NCBI taxonomy): domain Eukaryota; kingdom Fungi; phylum Ascomycota; class Sordariomycetes; order Xylariales; family Xylariaceae; genus Xylaria; species Xylaria bambusicola. Next base: position 1,534,974 of record NW_025953557.1, on the reverse strand, counting down.
GCCTCAGAGCATCTAACTTCTCAAAACCTCGACTTCGTCTTCGTCACCCTTGACGCCTGGGATCTTCGTGTGCAATTGCCCCGTGAAGCTCGCGACAAAGCTGTTGTGCTCCCTCCATACTTGCAGCACTCTCGCACCTTCGACCTGCGAACCGAATATCAACGTTGGCAACAACATCATCCCGAGTCTTTACCCTTTGGTCCTTCCATGCTCTCCAATATATGCGCCGCCCTCGAAGTTGAGCCTGTGCAGTCCAGTGCTCCGATCAAACATAACTTACCCTTTCATCTGCAAGCTCTTGCCCCTGCTTCGCCACGTAGGGCCATGGAAGAGGCTGTGACACTCGCTCGGGTTCTCCGCGGCCTGATTAGAAAATCTCAGCCGCTCCAGGAGCATCCTGATGTTCTTAGCCGCCCTATGGACGCTCGTGCCGATGTACGCGCCTTTTTGTCAGAAAGGAGTAAGGTGTTGCACATGTCTGGCCTACCACACGACACTACTCAATCAGAGCTGGAGAGCTGGTTCACCCAATTTGGTGGCAGGCCCATCGCTTTCTGGACACTACGCACTCCCGAACAACATAAGCCCACGGGAACAGGCTTCGCTGTCTTCTCATCCCATGAAGAGGTCAGTAGCCCCAAGACTAGTCTATCACGGAGGTAGCTTGTCTTTCGACCCACCCCCCATCTTTCCCCTTCATCTATAGACTTCTTTCTCCTCCACGATGCCGAGTAATATGTCTTGACATGTTCTGTCACTAACTGTGCTAATTCAAGGCTGCTGAGAGTCTATGTATGAATGGGCGCGCCCTCAATGAGAAAGCTATTGAAGTTTCTCCATCCTCAAGCCGCGTGCTTGATCGTGCTGCTGAAGTCCTTACCCCTTTCCCTCCGAGTAAGAACCGACCGCGTCCCGGTGATTGGACTTGCCCATCATGCGGCTTCTCTAATTTCCAGCGACGGACTGCCTGCTTCCGATGCTCGTACCCTGCAATGAATGCTGGGCCTCAGGGGGAGATGGGTTATGGCTATGGTTATGGACCACCGGCCATGATAGCGCCTCCTCATCATGGTGGACACCATGGAAACATGGGCCATGGTGGTGGTCGCATGGGTGGTAGTGGCCCCGTTCCCTTCCGAGCTGGAGATTGGAAATGTGGTAACGAAGTCTGTGGTTACCACAACTTTGCGAAGAACGTATGCTGCCTGCGGTGTGGTTCAAGTCGAGCTGGCGCTGCCATGGTGGCCGATTCGGGTTATCCGTCACCTATGGATGGTGGTTCTACCTATGGCATGGGATCAGGTTCCATGGGTGGCACACCAGGGCCCCCGCCATTTGCTTCGGCTGGCGGCCCCTTTGGAGCTTCTGGTAATTACGGCCAGCATTTTGGCGGACCGCCCAGTACATATGCGCTACCGTCGGGCATCGGTGGAGGCGCTACGCCCTACCCGTCTCTAAATACGCATTTTGGCCCGGCTCCAGGATCTCACCCATCCGCCCCTTTTGATAGTCGAGCTGCCGAGGCTGCCTTTCAAGCGGCTGGCAATGGTCCTGCTCCTGCCGGTCCATCGAACAACAGCAATAACAACAGCGGCAACTTCTATGCGGGACAATCAGAGAACGACCCTTTTGCCTTTCTGTCCTCGGGTATGGGTGGGCTCTCTGTGAGCGGCGGTGATGCTCGTCAGAATGGCGCCGGTGCGCCTCCTAGCAAATCGCCAGCTTAAATAGTTGGATAAGCATACCATCGAGATGCGCTTCAACTGTTATAACGAAAGTGCTCGAAGCCGTGGGCCTTGGACCCTTCACACTAATACATAGCCTTTATTCATAAGCGCATCTCGAAAGCTAACTGTTAAAAGAAAAGTATATAAATGATGTGGTTCCCTTTGGCACACTCTCATGGTCACGGATTGGACACCTGGGATACAATACATCTTCGACAAAGATGGATAAGTCTCAACCAAATTGTAATGGGATGTTTTAGTGGGAGTTGGAAAGAAAAAATAAACCGGCAGAGGCCTCTTCCGGTACGGACATGGTAAGGAGGTAAATAGGTGGTTTGACGGCATCGCGGCCTTTATGTGCATCTTTCACAACAAGCACCTGGCATACACTTTAGCACTTCGACCTAGACGGACGGAACTTGTACATGACTGGAAATTTGTAGCAGGGCTGGGCTTGAACGGTGGCATAGCGCAGGGAGTGAAAGGAATGTGTCTGGGTTGTGTTCCTGATCTTCCCCCAGAGTTGATGGCTCGAGTTCTCGTATTTCGATTTTCTACCATGGTACTTTTTCTATTACATATTTTCTTGCATTACTTATTCCTCTCTATCTTTTCGTTCACCTGGCCCCTCCGTGCCTATCTGCACCCATGTTTTCAATTCATGTGTTTGTATCTTGTTGCCGCGTTTTTTCTCATACTGTTCTCCTATGTTTAAAAAACAACCATCTTCACATCAAATCCATTTTATCCCCATTTTCTTTGCCCTCTAAAGATAGTCACACGGGTGGCAGGCTTAAAATGGCCTTGATGGATGATTTAAGGAGTCGGGGTGGGTTGGTTGGCTGGCTGGCTGTCTGGCTCCGGTTTGAAGGAATAGCGGTGCGTTACGGCTTTGTTTGGCTCCCTAGGACAGCTCTTTCATTCCTCTTTAAATCACACCTCGGTGGTGGATGCTCCCTCGCTCGCTTTTGACCGCTCCCTGCCAGATGATCTTGTGAATTTGGCCTGCGCCTAGGTTGAGATTCTGTAATGAAGACTGCAGCACACAGCACAGCAATGGAGTTCGCGGCGAAGAGAGGCGATAGATAGGTGGAATGATGAAGCTTTCAAGTAAAACGGCAGCCCGATTCAGAAGAGGCTTCAGCGAGTCACCATTGCATATCCCAACCAGTGAGTCTGATAAAAAAAGGACATTCGCTACACTGGTTATCCTAGATCTACCTCGATTGTGCGAATTGGTTTTCGCTTATCGGCTCCTTTGCATGTTAATTTAATAGCTCTCAGTAGTGGATCTCACCACACCGTCACCTGTTCACTCAACAACGACCTATCGTATTTATCTATGTCTTACGTGTATGCATGAGATCTTTCTTTACGACCGGAGATGCGCTGAAGGGCACGAGGATGCACATACCCCGGCCCACCTACCCTTCCTTATCCATCACACGTTCCTTCCCTCTCATTTACGGCATGTTCGCTGCGCTTATCTGTACCTTCCTGTGACGCTATCCCCAGGTGGGAGCATAGGCGATGTCTCTCTAGGATCCCGTGAATCGTATTTAATGAAAGCGAGGTTCTTCAACTACATACCACGGACATGTCTTTCTTTGGTTCCCTAGGTGAAATGGTCAATATCATGACTTTTAAGCCTAGAACGTAGCTTCTATCATGGCATTTGCATTGCCATGGGCAATTCGTCATCGCCGAGGCGCACAGCGAATTCATTAACATGGAGGCGCCGGCCGACAACGGCAAGAAGCTGACACGTCTAAGGACCATTCAAACAAATAGCGTCTGGCGGGAGGTGGACTCTAAATCTTCATATTTTTGTTGGGAGCAGTTAGGCCAAACCACACTCATTCTTGTGATGTATATGGTAGACTATGTGGAGAGGACGTTATAGTTGATTTAGTGACAATTAAGAAATCGAGGAATATGGTGTACAGCGATAGTATGTTGAGAGGTATTCACCCACTTTCACTGCGTCGGCATATCTTTGCATAGTCTACTTACGAGTCTAACTTTCTCGCTGAATTGGCTGGTATCTCGACCCCCTTGTGGTTGGTCCTAGCTGCGAATGCTAATTTCCTATAATACATTGTTTCCCGTATCATATTCTGTATAACTTCGTCATTTAGCTACCATAGCTGATTGGCACAACGACATGAATACCGTGCTATACATCTTCGAAGCGGCACGTGAATCTTGCTAATCTGATGTTATGAAAAAGCGAAGTACTGGGACATATTGTAGACGGCGTCAAGCTCGCACATTCGGGGCGCTGATGTTGTTTGTTAACCCCTCAGAAGCCTACCCTCTGCGTTTAAACAGGTGGGAAGGCCGAGGTCACACCATACTGCTTATTAGCCCCATTCACCAGGCACACTGCAGGCATATGCCATCTCATTCGTTGCCACGCCCGCGACCCCTTCCTTGTCCGCGGCCACGAGCCCGACCGCGCCCGCCACTGCGGGAATGAAGTCCTGCAGGTGGTGGTACGGCGTTGTAGGACTGCGGAACCTGACCATCACTGGAAGAGACCGTGGAGAATTGTGCTGTCATGGATGCTGATGTGTTTTGAACAAACGGTTCGGTTCTACTGGCCCCTCCACCTCTCATGCCTCTACCACCACGGCCACCCCGACTGGCCCGGCCCCCTTGCGCACCATTGTGGGCCTGAGCATGTTGTCCGTTGGTAATTGGTTTATGTCCATCTGGGTGTGGTCTGTATACGAGGCTGCTGTGCTGGAGATGAGGCACAGAATTTCTGGGACCACGCTGTGATGGGCTGCCTCGCCCGTTAGGGACGTGGCGGTTACCGCTGCTGACGGCCCCGCGCCAGCTACCCTGAAGAGGCCTAGGAGTGGTAGCGTCACGGAGTTGATGACCAGTCGATGCACCATATCCGTTTGCTGCCAGAGGAGCCTGTGTAGGCCGTCTTTCCATGCTGGATTTGGAGTCGATAATCAATTGTTTCTGAGACACATTAAGTACCGAGTTGGCCGAAACTGTTTGCCCGCGAAATGGTTCACAGCGACCGTTGAGGGTCGTGCCGTTCATGAAAGCATTGTCCCAGAGGATGTCAAGCATGTGGTGGTTGCCCACTGTACTGACACCGATAATTGTTCCTCTGGCAGCGATGGGAACTTTGCCTGAGGCCTGTACGTAAACAGCCCGATCGCCGAGCTTAAATGTCTGGTGACCAAGTCTCTGTTCTGAATCCTTAGGATGAAGCAGAGCGGATCGAGGAACACCCGTCATCTTCTTACGGTTGGTCTTGACATCGGAATCCCTTAGGGCATCAGATGCTTTCTGAAGTTCCATTACGACTTCTGAATCTAGTTGTTGAGCATCGAGTGGTACTCGCTCAAACTTGCTTGTCTCAATCGTCTTAAGCCAGGCGCCAATTTCTTTGACCCTCGCGCTCGCGACGTCGGGGTCTGACCATAGATCCGTGTCACTTAACTCGCTCCCTGATGGATTCCGTAAAATAGCAGCAAAGAAGTCAGGGAACTGGGTCATATATTGTACAAGCAGGACGATTGCTGAAGGGCTGAATTCCCAACCGGAGTTTGACTTCCGGGAGTAACCTAACACCTTCTGCTTTTTTCCTTCAAATTTGAGGTTCAGCCCCAAATTAACTTTCATGTTGCCACCTACAGTGTAAACGTAGAAAGAAGATGTGATCTTACTCAGGACCAGAGGGTGAAGACCAAGGTCTTTGGCCACAGCAAAAGATGGCTTGTAGCCGCTTTGATGCTCTGCGCGATTGATGATCTGCCGAGCGAATTCTGGTTCTTTACCAATGACCGATACGACAATGGCGGCCTTATTGTCCGCATGCCCGGTGACTTCTAGGGGGCGTCCATAAGCGAATTCACCTAGGAAGAAAGCGTGAGTTCCTACTGGAAACTCCTCCTCGATAGGAACAGCAGCTCGCTCAATGAATCTCTCATCGGGACTGATAACCTCATCAACAATAACCTGCAGCGCATAGTCGGTTTCCATGCCGGGTATGGTACCATAAGCCTTAATGGTCGCGCCGTCGTCTGTCTTCGCAAGCCCTCTTAGCATCTCAACGTGAACGAGAGATTCAACAGGGCCAGTGATGATCCCTAGCCGTTTGCTGTAGAAATTCTCAATGCGCGTAGCCTTCTTGTTCCACTCTTCAATGTCTCTGCCCGAGTGGTGATGTTCGATAACCTGCCCCGAGTTATTTGAATCGAGAGTATAATCAAACAACTCATCGGAGACGCGAATAATTCTCGCTTCCTGTAAAAAGGGATAGCCGACATGACATATCAGACCTAGTTTAACTTTTGCTAGATCTATCCTGGATCGTGCATCCGTATTGGATAATGTGACCACCATACTCTCGTTGCGACTTTCCTGTTGGAAGACATTGACACCATGAAACCCAAGCATTGCGTTGTACGGAAGTGTGGCGAGGCTTGGGAATCCAGCCAATGCGGCTGCCCCTGTTTTTGCTCCATCCACAAGGCCGACATATAGGTCCAGACCCTCGGCCACAGGAAGGTCAAAAATATTCTCGACACACCGACAATTCGGAATATCTGGGAAAATGCCAACCATGGATGAAGGGTATGTGAAATTTACGCCTGGGTCGTAAGTAAATTTGAGAGAAACGCCAAAATCATTTCTGGCCTTTTCCTCTTGGGAAAGAAGATCGTTGCAAGGGGCCATGGCAGAGAGGAGTCGACTCTCTTGAATGAAGGGAATTTTAACAACGGCTTCCCATTCCATCTTCTTCCCGTTCATGTCCAATTCAAAATCTCGTGGATAGAAGTCGATTATCGGAGAATCAAGGTTGGTCATGAGTTCATGGTACACAGATGGTACGATTTTCTTGCTTCTGTCAGGCAGAACTCCCATTAATTGCTCAAATGGTCGAAAGGGCTGCCCAAGTTTGAAGTTGAGATCCGCATTGAACCCCTTCGAAATGTCTACAATGACGGATTAGTCGTGAATTTGCGTGTGGGCTATGATGGCGGAGAAACTTACCTGAAGTCATGGGAGAATAATGATATTTATAGTACCAAGGCCATGATGCCACCCCGCGATAGTAATAGTATAAAACCCACTGCAATCCCTGAACGTAATTCTCGCTTAGCTTCACCAATTCCGATCCTTTAACCTCAGCTGGCCAATGGAACTTTTCCTCATAGTATGAATCCTTCCATTCCGCAAACTTTTCGTCGTATTTACGCTGTAGAGTCGCTCGGGCTTCTTCCGCCGATAAGTCAACGACCTGGGCGTTGTCATAACGCTTCACCACCCGAAGCAGTGCGAGGTGCCCCTCCTCGTTTTCGTCTTCGTCGTCTTCGTCCCCATCGTCCCCATCAGGCACTCTGGCCTTAGAGGGATATTCTAAGATTATGTCTCTTTGACCATCATCGTTTTGAATAGTATGCCACTCTATATGCAAGTTCTCTGCAGCATCCTGCACAAATTTGCGATCCGCAGCGATCAGATGATGACCTAAGTTTAGTGAACCTTGGGATCGCTTGGTTACGAACTTGCGGATCTGTTTCCAAAGTTCTTTCTGCGAGCTTGCCATCACTAGTTTTCCCTTCATTTTCGTAGAATCATGCCCATTCGTGTCTGCCGCTTGTTTGCTCCTAAGCCACTTTGAGTCAGAGTATTCGTGCTCAAAGTGTCGGTATTCTTCCCTGGACAGTTCGTCTAATAGTAACTTTAGTCGAGCCAGGTTGATTACACCCTCCTCGTTGATATACCCCTCACACTGTGGAAGGACCTGTTTATAGATACGAAACATAGTTGCTAATGCACCTTCGTTGATGTGAAGGTATGGAAGATTTGGAAGAAAGTCGTTTCCAACAAAGAAGGCCATGAGGATAAAATCATCTATAATTCTTTCCATATCAAAAGGCATCTTCAAAGCGCCATCTTTTTTCAATTCCTGGAATTCTAATTCGAGATATTCGCGAACGATGCAAAGATGTAGGAGATAAAAATTCTGGTGCTCCAACTCTTTTGACTTGGTCTTCGACGCGCGGCCAAAAGTAACCTCTTCTCGGAGGAGACAGAAATGCGGATCATGGCTGAGGAGACCGAGCATAATGAGATCGGCGTCGAGACCGTAAAGGCAATGACGAACATTAGGGTGATAATCGGGTTGTGCTTTGGCATTTCTTATGTATTCCATGATCTTGTGCTCGCCCTCGCCAGGGACCTCGTGGCCTGATAGAACGATATCACAGCCCTGCCAGTCCGAATCTTCGGATATCTTTTTGTTGATGAAGTATTTCAGCTGGCGGGTGAGCTTCGCCATGAATTCAGTACCAGGAGTGATGCAGTTGCTGTCAAAGGGGTCTTCCTTAGGTAGCTCCTGGCCTTCGCGGATGGCCTTTTCACGAGCCTGCTCAGCATCTAGAGCGGTACGGAATCGGCGGGCTCTTTGTTGATTCATCTTAGCTCTAGGGGCAACACCGTCGATCGCCATGAAGAAGAGTTTTTTTGGTTTGATCTTCCCAAAAAGATGTTCGATATAGTTGAATATACGGATGAACATCTCATCCTCGCTAAGTCGAAAGGAGGCATCCGAAGAGTCCTTGTGAGTACAGTTGTGAATGATGCCGTTCATGTCCAACTACACAGGTCAGCAGGGAGGGTAGTAATATAGAGGCTAGGGCCGGGCGCACATATAGATTGTCGAATTCAGGTATTCGATTCTCGGCAATGAGCTGAGATATGGCGGGATAGCGCTCGGAGAGCCATCTGAAGAATTTAGGAACGCTATGGGGGGTCAGTCAACAATTAGAGATTCGTATATGGGAGATAGGGAACATTGAAACGAACCCCATGACGGCGGTGGTTGTGATCCCGAAAGTGTTGAGTCTGGAGCCTGTAGCTTAGGTAGACGAAGCGCTTGTATACATGCGACAGCGTCAAGGTGGTGGAAAGCGAACCTGGCGCCGAATCGAGCTCTCTCTACCTTATTACACAGGAAAAGTGCTGGAGAGGTGGGTGGGTTAGCTCGGCAATGCGTACATCCAGTACAAGCTAGCACCTTAGTATGCGATAGGAGGTGTTGGGTCAGACATACGAAGCCTTGTCCGCCGGTTTCGCGCTCGCACAACAATGTCACAATGACGGCTAAGAAGAAGAAGAAGAAGAAGCAAGACTGAGAGAGAGCCTCGGTCGCAAACTACATATAACAGAACGAAGAGGGAAAGCTCATTGGTACGGCGGACTACACGGGGTTAGGCTGAACAGCGCACGCTTAAAGAGGCGAGCAAGACAATGCACCCAGGTTCTTCAGAGTCTAAGGGTATAGACAATACAAGAAGATGTAAAACAAAAAGTCGAGTGTTGACGGATACTGAGGTAAGTGTGGGGAGATTGGAAGTGAGTAGGCGAGCAAGTGGGCAGCCGGCGGCCTGTTGCCTCGCCTTAAAACACAGGTACCTCCTAGGTGCCTAGCTGATAGGTATGTATGCACTTCCCTACATCACGCTGGTTTCCACTACCTAGGTAGGTACATATGTAGGTACCTCGTGCTGTTAGCTCTAGCTAGAACCACCGTCCTTGCTCTGATTGGCTTCCTTTCTGAAGCGCAACCACTTTACGCGAACCGCGTCAACCTCATCTTTCGCGGTAGATATGTACATACCTAGGTATCTAACCTGCTACTTTCGCAAACCTCGAAGTCCACTACCTACTACAGCATCACACGGTTAGGTAGGTAGGCATTATTGGGTATACCTACTGCAGCCTGGCCCTCTACCTGTACCGCTACTTCTGCCTCCGATTTCAACCCATCTTCTGAGTCGAGAGACAGCATCCTTCCTTCGACCAACATGGCGCCTGCACCCGTTGCAGACGAGTACGACTGTAAGCTCATACCGTCGTCATCTTGGACAGTCCCATGCTAACGGTGCTCATTCCCAGTGGAATCAAATGGCCAGGAGTATGGAGAGGACGAGGAGCAGAGACTGGTCAATGAAGGTATTGACATTCACTCTACCTAATCTTACCGCATCCATTGACCACGACCTAGAGTACAAAACGTGGAAGAAGAACTCGCCCTTCCTTTACGATATGATATTAAGGTATGTCTCATGCCTTGCTAAGCTCGGCCTCTACAACCAATTCGTCTACATGCTGATACCGTCGAACAGCCACGCCCTGCCTTGGCCTACACTAACGGTTCAGTGGTTCCCGGACGTTAAGGAGCCCGAAGGCAAGGAGCGTCGCATCCACCGTCTGCTGATAGGGACACACACCTCGGATGGGAAGCCCAATCACGTTCAAATTGCGGAAGTCGAGGTTCCTAACAATATTAGCCCTAATGCCCGCGACTACGATGACGACCGGGGTGAGATCGGTGGATATGGCAAGGCATCTGCCTCTGCCGATACCGCTGCAATGAGGTTCAAAGTTGTGCAACGAATTGACCATCCGGGTGAAGTCAACAAAGCCCGTTATTGTCCGCAGAATCCTGACCTGATTGCTACTTTGGCAGTTGATGGCTCTATTCTCATTTTTGATAGAACTAAGCACAGCTCGGAGCCAAATGGCCAGGTTAACCCTCAAATTAAGCTACAAGGCCATAGCCAGGAAGGCTTCGGACTTGATTGGAATCCTCATGTTGAGGGCTCATTAGCGTCGGGAAGTGAAGACCAGACCGTTTGCCTCTGGTACGTTTCTGCCCTACTCTTGCTATATTCAGTCGTTCGTTCATACTGATGCTGCCGCTAGGGATCTTCAATCACTTGAAAGCGGCAAAAACACGTTGGATCCTTCCCGTCGCTACACACATCATTCCAACATTGTTAACGATGTTCAATATCATCCCATATCCCGCCACTTCATCGGTAGCGTCTCCGACGATTTGACCCTACAAATACTGGATGTGCGGCAGTCATCTACGTCTCAGTCGTCCCTGACTGCGAAAAATGGGCATAGTGACGCTATCAACGCACTGGCGTTTAATCCGTCTACTGAGGTCTTGGTAGCTACTGCATCGGCAGATAAGACTATTGGGATCTGGGATTTGCGCAACGTTAAGGAGAAGGTGCATACTCTCGAAGGCCATCAGGATGCCGTCACATCACTTTCCTGGCACCCACACGAGGCTGGCATCCTAGGAAGCGCTAGCTATGACCGACGGATGATCTTCTGGGATCTCAGCCGGGTGGGCGAGGAACAGCAGCCTGATGACCAGGAGGATGGACCTCCCGAACTGTGAGTGTTGGCAACTGAATAATCCTAACTACACATGGCAAGCTAATTGATATCCCACCTAGGTTATTCATGCATGGTGGCCATACCAACCACCTGGCAGATTTCAGCTGGAACCGTAATGAACCGTGGTTAGTGGCCAGCGCGGCTGAAGACAATATGCTTCAAGTCTGGAAGGTTGCAAACGCGATTGTAGGCAGAGATGAGGCGGATCTCCCTTTGGATGAACTTGGCAGGTAAAGATGAGAGGCGGCGCGTCGATACCCGATTCAAGGCGATGGTTCGAAAAGAAGCGAGACTCTCACATTGCTGACGCACAGCTCAGTAGGAATGACAAGGGTAAAAAAGGTACCGGTAGGCGCAGATAATTATACGATGCGAAAAGATCAGAACGCATTCAGCGGCAACGAGCTGCTCGCTCGCTCAGCGGTGGCGAGCCCTCAGCTGGTGGGAAATAAGAAATTTTACTACATCGTGACAATCATAACAACTTCACCGTTCTCGGTGGCATGACACACAGAAAGCAGCCTCAACTTGGCAATTGTGCCATCGACTACATAGGCAGTTGGGTTTGTAATGAGCATACCGGGTTGAATCAGGAATAAGTGTTGTTGGTCAGTGTCTCTTGGTTTCATGTTCATGTTACTGTGGAGAGAAATCATCTGCCTTGTGTTTACCGGTTGCTTCTATCTTTGATGCTCTTCTGAGGAGGGACTGAGGGACTGAGAGAATGTTACAATAAAATTCGCCAAGACTCCCTATGTGATCCTTTTGAAGCGAGGCGACTATGGTGGCCATAGCTAACTAAATAAGTGGTGTACTTAGGTACCTTAGGTATCCTATTGAATGTGGGGTAGGGGGTCCCTTTAGTGCAGTCAGGTAGGTACCTCTAGGCACCGACAGTGAGAGGTACTCACGGAGTAACATGGCATTTTGGACACGCGTGAGTTTTGACCTTGAGATCCTAGATGCCTATTTTGCTTCCACGACCGCCTGCTTGTTTCATTATGTGATGATCATTTCGTACTTATTCCTCTCCAAAGAAACCGAAGAAGCAATTTATTGTGCCACTTACCACTTCCACTTCGACTGTTTAGGACGTACTTCGTTCACCTTTTCTATTAGCATCTTGACAAGCCGAAGCGCAACTGTCCCTGGGCTTCTTGACAGCCTCCCCGTACTTGTGATCAGTCCCTACCTATACCGCAACGATCGCTGACTGCGCAAAACCACGACACTTACTAGGCTACATAAAGGTTGACATTTTCTTCTATCCCTATCCATACAATCCGAGCTCCAAACATCCTCCAAAGTCGTCATCCGGGCGCATGACTTCGATGCGGGAATGCCGCTCACACCTCCCTACCACCCAACCGAGCCGCCCGATTCTCCTCGCATCGATCCCGATTCGGATGCCGACCTCGATCTCGACCTGGACGAGCTGGATCCTGCTACGTCATCGGCCCACGCCCATGGCTCCAGGCTTCTAGGTGTACACTCAACGAGGCACGAACAAAGAGCACCACCAATTGCCCTTCGAAATCTTCGAATGAGTGGCTTGAGGAGATCCGCCAAACGAAGTCATGGGTATGGCGAGCTTGGCCGCCGAGATGAGACCGGTGGTGAGGATTTCCTGTCTCTGACAGATGACGAGGTCCAAGATCAGCGGTTCTCGGACGGAAGTGCAACTGTCGGTGATGATGCGCCTCTTTTACGCGAACAGCATACCCGCCCACGACAACGTCCCGGCGCTGGCGGCCTTCGTGGGCTTGCTCTGATGCGCTCGAGTCTGAAAGTTCCTCGCTTTATGTCCAGTCATAGCACACGTCGGCAAGGCGGCGACGGCGACGGTATCGACGACGATGGCGATAACCAGGAGCTTGATGACCCTTCGGCCTCTAGAATTGTTGCTGTAGGCTCGATTCAGACGACCCGCTATCCGCCGAATATTGTTTCTAATGCCAAGTACACTGCACTCACATTTCTCCCTGTTACTCTCTATAACGAGTTTTCCTTTTTCTTCAACCTCTATTTTCTACTCGTTGCATTGTCACAAGCTATTCCAGCCCTGCGAATAGGTTACCTATCTACCTACATCGCCCCGCTGGCCTTTGTTCTTGTTATAACGATGGGAAAGGAGGCATATGACGATATAGAGAGACGTCGTAGAGATAACGAAGCGAACTCGGAGGCTTATACTGTCCTTAGCTTAGACAGCGTAGCTCAATCGGCCGCACACTATAGCTCTGCAAAGAAGTCAGTGCCGTCATCGTTGCGAAACCGTCGCCAAGCACCGTCGACCCGGCGGGATAGGTTATCGGAAATCAACCATGAGGAAGAACAAATCGAGGGCGAAGGGTTGAATCAGACACCACCCCAAGTCCTCCAAGTCAGCAAAAAATCCCGCGATTTAAAGGTTGGCGACATTTTGAAGCTGAGCAAAGGCCAACGTGTACCGGCCGATGTCGTTATCTTGCAATGCTCGACATCGGAAACTTTACAGGACCACAACCCAGGAGCGGACCCAAATGTCTTATTGGTAGATACCGATATGGACTACCCCGAAGACAACAATTCGGCAGATATACACAACAAAGTGAGAGCTCAAGACAGCTCACAAGCTTCCGAAGGGAGCTCATCCGGGGAGACATTTATCAGGACAGACCAACTTGATGGAGAAACGGATTGGAAACTTCGAGTTGCGTCTGCTCTTACACAGTCACTTCCTTTACATGAATTTGGCCGCGTAAGAGTCACTGGTGGGAAGCCGGACAAGAAGGTTAATGAGTTTATTGGTACCATTGAAATTGTTCCAAATCCACTCAGTTCCGAGGACATGGCAGATACTAGCAAAACTGCCCCTTTGTCCATTGATAACACGGCGTGGGCGAATACAATCATTGCTTCGCAGGCCACCACTATGGCTGTTGTCGTTTATACAGGTCGGCAGACTCGATCGGCTTTGTCGACAGCACCCTCTCGATCCAAAACTGGATTATTAGAATATGAGATCAATTCCCTAACCAAGATATTGTGTGCCCTCACCCTGGCCCTCTCTATTATCCTCGTGGCCCTGGAAGGATTTAGCAACGCCGAAGGAAATGTGTGGTATGTCAAAATTACACGCTTCCTCGTTTTATTCTCCACTATAGTACCCATTAGCCTTCGGGTTAACTTAGATCTGGGGAAGAGCGTTTATTCCTGGTTTATCCAGCGAGACACGGACATACATGGGGCAGTAGTAAGAACTAGTACGATACCAGAAGATCTTGGACGCATCGAATACTTACTGAGCGATAAAACTGGTACATTGACGCAAAATGAGATGGAAATGAAGAAGATTCACGTCGGTACCGTATCATATGCCAATGAAGCGATGGACGAGGTTGCGTCTTACGTACGGCAAGGTTTTGGGTTGAAGGCAGATGGTCAGTTGTTAATCACAGCGTCTTCGACACATAACATTGGTGCCGGAGCCATAGCGACCCGAACCCGTCGGGAAATTGGCTCCAGGGTGCGAGATGTGGTACTAGCACTAGCGTTATGTCACAATGTCACTCCGACCATGGAAGATGAAGACGGGCAAACTATTACATCATATCAGGCTTCATCACCGGACGAAATCGCCATAGTTCGCTGGACAGAGTCAGTCGGTCTTCGACTAACATACCGAGATCGCAAACGCATGGTCTTGGAATCGACAGACTCAGGGAAAGCTATTGTACAGGTACGAATATTAGACGTGTTCCCATTTACGTCTGATGGTAAACGCATGGGCATCATCGTGCAATTTAATCAGAATGAGCATACATCCTCGCCTAGTCTCAGTAATGGGGAAATCTGGTTCTACCAGAAGGGCGCTGACACTGTTATGGGATCCATAGTCGCAGCCAACGACTGGCTGGATGAGGAAACGTCCAACATGGCGCGAGAAGGTCTGAGAACCTTGGTTGTGGGACGTAAGCGTCTTTCGCTTGACCAGTACCACGAGTTCTCCAACAGTTACCAGGACGCTGGTCTTACCATCAATAGCCGCGAGGCGGCCATGCAGCATGTTGTTTCCCACTTTCTCGAGAATGATCTGGAGCTATTGGGCGTCACTGGTGTTGAAGACAAATTACAGAAAGACGTCAAACCGTCTCTAGAACTGTTACGTAATGCTGGCATCAAGATATGGATGTTGACGGGCGACAAGGTCGAGACAGCTCGGTGCGTCGCTGTGAGTTCCAAACTAGTAGCCAGAGGCCAGTATATATACACTGTCGCCAAACTGAAGCGCAAGGATAATGCGCAGGACCATCTCGATTTCCTCCGCAGTAAGCCAGATTCCTGCCTGCTTATCGACGGGGAGTCTCTTGCGCTATTCCTTACACACTTTGGTACCGAATTTATATCAGTCGCCGTGCAATTACCCACGGTGGTGGCATGTCGATGCTCTCCCACCCAGAAGGCGGATGTTGCTAGATTAATCAAGGAGTTCACCCGGAAACGAGTATGTTGCATCGGCGATGGTGGCAACGACGTATCCATGATCCAAGCTGCAGACGTGGGTGTTGGTATCGTGGGCAAAGAAGGACGGCAAGCTAGCTTGGCTGCAGATTTCTCCATCGATCATTTTTGCCATCTTACCAAGCTACTTGTATGGCACGGTCGTAATAGCTACAAACGGAGCGCGAAATTGGCGCAATTCGTCATTCACCGTGGTCTCATCATTGCCGTCTGTCAGACGGTGTACAGTATCGCCATCAAATTTGAACCCGAGGGTCTCTATAAGGTACTTTACTTCTTTCCTAACCCCGAATGCCAATGTGCTTATTACCTATAGGATTGGCTGCTCGTGGGCTATGCAACGGTTTATACAGCAGCACCAGTTCTATCCCTAGTGTTGGACAAGGACGTCAACGAGAATGTCGCCAATCTTTATCCCGAGCTGTACAAGGAGCTGACGTCTGGTCGATCCTTGTCCTATCGCACCTTTTTCGTGTGGGTTTTGGTCTCGATATATCAAGGCAGCGTGATACAGGGCTTGTCGCAAGTGCTCACCGAGGTCGACGGGAAGAGGATGGTGGCAGTGAGCTACACGGTGCTTGTGCTTAACGAGCTCCTTATGGTCGCCATTGAGATCACAACATGGCATTTTGTGATGATATTATGTATCATTGGGACGTTCCTCTTCTACATTGGTTCGATTCCATTCTTGGGTGGTTACTTTGATCTTAACTTCGTGTCCACGTGGTAAGCAGCATACTGTGTGATATTAACCCGGACGATGCACGAGTTTCAGTGGCGGCTGACATGATAATAGGGGATACTTGTGGCGCGTCCTCGCCATCAGCTCAATTTCTCTGATCCCTCCGTACGCAGGTAAGGTCATCAGGAGGACGATGAAACCTCCGTCATACAGGAAAGTACAGGGCATATAGTATGGTGACGATGATTTGGTATGAATGGGGCGCAGGCATATAGAAAGCCGGGCGTTGGGGCTTGAATGCTTTTTGATCTTCCTTGTTTGGCTTTGGCGTGGGTCGTGACACACGGGAAACAGCATCACACAATACCGTATTCTAGCTGCCACTGCCTCGAAAAGCAGATAGATACCCATATAAACACAGGTGTATATTTTCCATACATGTTCCACAAGTATTGGTTCCTTGTCGTCGTAATTCCCTCTTGTGAGCCAATCATCGGGTGCTAGACATAACACGAACCAGTAATGAATGTTCTGTTGGTTACCTGTCTTAGATTTGATGAAGCTTAGATGTAGCAATCTAGTCAGATTCCTCGGTCAAACGAACACACTGGAGTGGGGGGGCGACAAGGGACGTTTCGTCATCCATCGATCGATCTAGGTACCTACATGTATTTATTTGGGCGCCCACCGGTTAGCAACCTTAGCGGTACCTACTCAGAGGCACCAAGGTACATACATACCTCTTTAGGCACCTAGGTAGATATACTATATATGACGCTATACACGCTCACTTCCTGCTGTTGATAGCAGAGGTTGGGCACAATCTGAGGGGATCACTTGACCAGCTGTTCTCAGTATTCACCTAGGTGCATATTTGTACGACGGCGTCTTCTTCACTTGGGTACATGGGTACGAGCTAGAAGTACAGTAGGTAGCTCCGGTGGGTACTAGATACTGCCTTAGGTAGGTAGCTTCCAACTTATGGAGCCCGCTAGTACTAGATAATATACTCAAGCTGCTCCTCGGCTGCTCTACCCCTGGACCAGTACTGCCCCCTGGTCTGCCCTGGACATTCAATGCTGGTGTCATTGGCGGCTCTGAGGCCTCTGGGGCCACGCTAGAACTATTACATACAGCTCCTCGCGAAGGTACGTCGGTACGTCGATACGTCCCCGCTCGGACGGTGCTTGCCCGCTCTGCCCGGCCGTTGCATTGCATGCCTGTTCGGTGCAAGACTGCAAGTTGACGTAGTGCCGTGCGAGGATGTTGTCTGGATTCTGGATGAATGATCAAGATAGGTACACTGCTGTCCTGCCTGCCACCTCGCTAGCCAGCGGGCATGTTGCTACCTACCGGTACCTACCTACCTACAGATAATGCGGGCAAGCCAAAAAGGTGTAGTTGTTATTGGTAAGTAATTCTAGCTAGCACTGTAGCCAGGGAGGGGTATAATTAGATATAGTGTCCAAGGTGGGTCCCACAACTGGTCCCCCCATCGGGCTGGGCGCCCACACCCATATAAGGCTAAAGCTAGGATCGTAAGATCTTATCCTATAATTTAATAAAAAGCATTATACTCGTATTCCTATAACTATTCTATTTATATTTTACCTTATCTTAATTATAAAATTTCTATTTAGTAAAACTATATATAAATCCTATACTTTAATAAGGATTATTTTACTTAAATTTTAAATCATCTTAATTTTAAAAAATCCATCCAATAAAATTATATATAAATCCTATATTTTAATTAGGACTATTTTACTTATATCCTAAATTATTTTAATTATAAAAAATCCATTTAGTAAAATTATATATAAATCTTATATTTTAATTAAAACTATTTTATTTATATTTTAAATTATTTTAATTATAAAAAATCCATTTAATAAAATTATATATAAATCCTATATTTTAATTAAAACTATTTTACTTATATTTTAAATTATTCCAATTATAAAAAATCTATTTAATAAAATTATATATATATTTTATACTTTAATAAGAATTATTTTATATATATTTTAAATTATTTTAATTATAAAATTTTTATTTAATAAAATTATATATAAATCCTATTTATATTTTATTATTATCCTTTATTAAGTTATTATTTATAACATTTTATATATTATTAATATTAATGGCCTTTTTCTTCCCTTTAAATTTAATATTAAATTTTAATTAAAATTTAAATAAAAATGCTTTAACTAATTAAAATAAGGATTTAAATAAAGATATTCCTTTTAAATTAATAGGAATAAATTAATTACCTATAAAAGTATATTAACTTTAAATATAAAATATAAATAATTTTATAATTATAAATAAAATAATAATAAAGTAAAATAAAGAATAAAAAGATTTTAACTTTTTTATATATTCTTTTAAACTTATATTTTTATTTGTAACTTTTATTAATTTAATTTATAAATTTATAACTTTTTAAATTATTAATTAAATTATAACTTATATTTAAAGTTAAATAATAATTATTATAAACTTAATTATATTTTAAAATAAAGTTAAAGCTTCTTTTATTAAAACTTTATTAAAAATAATTATTATATATAATTTAATAATTCCTTTAAATAATCCTTTATATAGGTTATTTTATAATATAACTTATATTTATTTAATTATAGCTTAATATATTTTATATATTTCCTTTATTATTTTAAAATTATTTAATAATAGAATTTTACCTTCCTTTTTAAAAGCTTTTAATTTTTATTAATCTTTTTTTAAAATATAAATATATTTTACTTTTAATTTTAATTTAACTCTTATCTTATTTAAATAATTAATAGAATAGTTAAATATTAATTATATATATTTAAATGTAATTCCTTTTAATTTAGGTTAAAAGGTTTAAATATATTATTAATATAATTAAAAGAGTTATTATATTTATAAAATAGGTTATTAACTTTATAAAGTAAATTATTAAAATAATAAAAAGAATAATTTAAGTTCTCTTTTAAAGGATATTATATTTATATAATTTTTAAAGTTTTAAATTTATTTTTAAGATCTCTTTTTAAAGGTTACCGCTTAAGCCTTAAGATTTTAAATTTACTTTTATAATTCTAATAGTATTAAAAGTATATTTAAATTCTTATTAATAGTTATCTTTTATTATTTAAGATCTTTAACCTTTTTAATAGCTTTATTTTCCTTTTTTAAAGCATTAAAATTAAAATCAGCTTTAAACTATAATATAAAGTATAATAAAATAATATAGCATCCCTTTAAAATAAATAGCTATAGTAATCCTATATTATATATAAATACCTTTAATGTAGGTAAAAATATACTATAGCTCTTTTTAAAATTTTTAATAATTTTAATAGCTTTTTAAAAAGCTAGCTTAATATAGGATTTAAAGGTAATATTTTTATAATATATTTAATTATATTAAAATATTAAAACCTTAATAATTTAAATAAAAGGTTTTACTTTAAATTATAATATTATATTAAATAACTTAATAAATATAAAAGTATAATATAAATATTTTATTACTTAATTTATTTTAATATCCTTTTAAAAATTAATTATATATATTAGGATAAATATTTAATAGGTTTTTCTATTTAGCTTATTTATAAATAAAGCTTTATTAATTTTTAATTTATTTAAGCTTAAAAAGGTTTAATTCTTTCCTTTAAATATAAACTTATTAAAAATAACTTTATTAATATTTATAAATTAAGATAAATTTAATATATATTTTATATTTTTTATATATCTTTAATTTAATAATTTAAATATTTAATATATTTTATAATTAAAGTTTAATTTTAAAAAGGAATCTTTTAATTTAATACTTAATTTATCCTTATTATTATTTATCTTTATATATAAAGATAAAGTTTATTTTAATATATAATTATATATTATAATATATAAAATAATAATAATAAAGGGGTATAATAAAAATAAATATAATAAGGATTAATAATAAATAAAAATAATATAAAAAAAAGGTAAAAAATTTAAATTAAAAGTGGAAAGATTTTAAATATTAATATAGTTAATAATTTATTTATATATAATAAAAGTATTTATAAAAAAGGAATGGACTTTTAAAAATAAAATAAGTATAAATTATTTTATTTTAACTATTTAATTATTTATATATATAATTATTTAATTATTTTTCTTTTAATATTTAACTTATTTTATTTAAATAAGGTTATTATATTAAGGGTTTTTTTTTTTTTTTTTCTTAATTATTATTAGTTACTTTTTAAATTTTTAATAAAATAGTAATAAAAGGTCCTCTTTTATCCTTAAATAATCTATTTATAAAATAAATAACTTAAAGGTATTTAATAGGTATTTATAAAGGATAGAAATGTTATTTAAATTATATAAAATATAAAAGTAATATTTGATTTATTTTTTTATTAAAAATAATTCCTTTTATTTAAATATAAGCTTAAAAAGCTTTAGTTTTCCTTTTTATAATAATATTATATAATTATTAATATAAATAAATATACTTTAATAGTTATAAATAGTTTATTTTTATATTTAAATATCTTTATATTATTGTTTTATCTTTTTAAGTTTTTATTAAATTTATATAATATATTTTAAAATTAGATTATAATATTAAAAGTTTTAATCTTTTAAAATTAAAAGTTTAAATAATAAAAATATAAAGGAGCTTATTAAAGTAATATTTTTAATAAAAGAGTATTTTACTTCCAGCTTATTATAAAGTAAATATCTATATAGGATTTTAAAAGGTAAAAAGCTTAAATAATTTATATATTAAAAGTTAACGCTTTATATAACTAATACCACTTTTAAATTCCAATTTTTTAATATACTTAAAATAAAATTATAAAGCTTATTAAAGATAAATTATATAATATAATTAAATATCTTTATAATGCTTATACTTTTATAAGATTTAAATAAGGTATTTAAGGTATATATTCCTATTTTTTATATTTAATATTTAAATTCTCTTAAAAAGAACCTACTATTAAAATTTAAATAAATAATTAAAAATATAATATTATTTTAATCCTTCCAATTTAATATTATTTATAAAGCTATAAAGGTTTTATATAATACTATAAGGATTACTTATTTATAATAATTAAATATATTAACTTTATATAAAATATATTAATTTCCTTTAAAAGTAAAGATAAATAATCCTATAAAGTCCATTATTAAAATTTAAAAGGGCTTATATATTATAATTAAAAGGTTAAATAATTTAAACTTAATTAGGTTAAACTTTATACATTATAAATATTTAAATATATAATTAATAATATCTTAAGTTATATATAATTAATATATTATTTAATTAAATCTTTTTAATATAATAAATAAATAGAAGTAATTTCCATTATTATAAATTAACTTTAAAATATATAAAACTTTATTTTTAAAAAGGTATTTCTATTATATTCCTCTTTTAAAATACTTTAAGGTTTATCTATTAATCCTAAATAGCTTTACTTAATCCATTAAAGCTTTAAATCTTAACCTTCCCTTATCCTTATTTAAAATATTATTAAGGAATTTCTATATATTTAAATATTAAATTAATTTATAATATTTAAATATTTTAACTATAAATTTATTTATTTCCATTATTAAATATATATATATTATTAATACTTTTATATTTAAAATAAAGGCCTTTTATATATTCTCCTTAATATTATAATGGTTAAAAGGTAATTATTATTTTATTTAAAATATATATCCATCTTCCCTATTAAATTAATTTTAAATAAAATATAGTTTTAATTTTAATATATTAAAATATAAAACTATTAATTTTTAAAATTACTTTACTATATCCTTAATAAGTTAAATCTTATTATCTTTATTTAATATATTTAATAATTTATTATATCTTTTTAATCTATTCTTTTATACTTAAAGTTTTAAAGCTTTATTTATATATCCAATTTTTAAAAAGATATTTAAATAATTTAAATTAAGGAAAATGGTTCTAAATAAAGCATTTATTACTTTATTTTAAAGGCTCTTTATATATATAATTTAAATATTTAATAACTTTAATTCTTTAACATATTTAATATAAATGCCTTTAATATTAAAAAATATAAAAAAATAAGTTAAAGGCTTATAATTAATATAAATAATAAATAAAATAATTAATTTAAAATATCTTTTATACCTTTAATAAAATTTTATAATAATATATAGCTCCTTTTTATAAATATTATAATTATATTAATATATAATAAATAAAAAGCTATTATATAAAAAGGGGTAAAGGATTTTATTTTAATTTTAAATAATATAATATTTTATAATATAGGTTAAAGCATTTAAATAAAGGTTAATAAGTAAATTATATTAATAATTATATATATTTATAATATAAAATAACCTTTCCCTTAAAAGTTCGAAAGCTAAGCTTTCACTTTTACCTTATTATTAAGAAATATTATTAAATAATTTATTAAAAGGATAAATTATTTCTAAATAATTAATAATCCACCTTTTTATAGGTCCTATAAAGCTTAAAAAACTATATATTTAAATTTAATCTTTAAAATAAAGCTAGTTTTTTAAATACTTTAATTAATTATACTTAACTACTACCTTTTTATAGATTTTATAAATCATTCCTAATATTATAATTTTATTATATTTAATGCTTACTTGTTTTAAGAATAGCTTTAACTTAACTTATAAAATTTAAGGAAAAAAATAATACTTAATTTAAAATAGCTATTCCTTTATTAATTTATAAATAGTAAAAACATTATTAATATATTTTATAGTTAAGATTAATAATTTAAAAGCTAAAGGGGTAATAAATAATAATTTAAAGGTTAACTTTAAAATCGGACTTAAAGTTATATATATAAGCTTTAAAAATAAATAATTAATAGATTAAAACCTTTATAATAAATATATTAATTATAATTAAAGGAATTTTAAGATTTTAAAAGTAAATATATATTTTAAATTAAAGTAAATAAAAATAGCTTAATATTTATATTTAAAGTTAAACTTAAATATTAATCCTATATATAAATTTAATAACCTATTATAAACATTTATAAAAAGTAAAAGATTTATTTTAAAAAAATCCTCTTTTATTTTATTATAATTAATAATAAGTTTTAATTTTAATTAAGGATTATATACTTTAATATTTAAATCTTTATAAATTAAAATAGGTATAATTATTTAATTTAATAATTCCTTATTTATTATATATATAAATTTATATAAGCTAGCTTTAAAATATTTTAAAGTAAACTTATATAATTAATATAATTAAAAATTAATTTAAAAGTATTATTTTAATCTATTTTATAGCTTTATCCCTAATATTAATTTTATTTAATAAATATAAAGGTTTATTAATATAATTATATTTATAACAGTTATAGCTTTATAATCTTAATAAATATATTAAACTTTTATATAATACATTTTTAAAGGTTTTAAAATAAAAGATTTAAAGGTAAAACTATAAGCTTCCTATTAAATAAATATTTCTATATTTAATATATTTAATAATAAAGTAAAGGTTCTTTTTATAATTTGCCTATTTATAGGAAACCGTTAATAAGTAAAGGATAACTCTTTAAAGGGTATAATTAAAGGGATTTCCTCCGGTATAACCAATTATTTAAAATAACACTCCTTTAATAAAATTATAAATAAATAAGCCTATAAAATTTAATAAACCTTTTTAAAATATAAAGTAATTAATAGCTTAAAGGTATAGTTAAATAATGTTTAATTTTAAATAGGGAATATAAATTTATAATAAATATTATAACAATTTAGTTTTTTTAACTTATTAAGATTATAAATATAAGTTTAATTTTCTAAATCCTTAAAATTATTTAACTTAAGCTTTAACTTAAATAAATCTTCCTTATTTATTAAAATTCCTACTTTAAAGGGTATAGGAATTAAAGTAAGTTTATATTTAAATCCAAAGTATAAAATAGGCCCTTAAAGTATTATAAGTATTTCTTTTATAGCTAAATCTTTAATAGTTAATATAAAATTATATATATTAAATATAACTATTATATTTTAAAGCTATAATAGTTTAAAAATAAATTATATTATTAATCTATTTTTAATTAATTAAATAATTACTTATATTAATTAAAATATATTAATTATTATTATAATAAAGATAATAAATTTATAAATAGGATTTAATTTATTAAATAAATTTAGAAAAATAAGCTATTTAATACTTAATTCTTTAATTTTCTTTTAAGTTAAGCCCAATTTACTTGTTAAAAGTGGATATATAATATTTACCTTACTTCCTTAATCTATTAAACTAACTTTATTATTTAAAACCTATTTTATTAATTTATCCCCCTTTTAATATTTAATAATAAGTTTAATCCTATATACCTTTATAAATTAGATAAATATTAAATTAATATTTAGGTATATATTTTTTTTTATTTTAATATATTATTTAACTATCCCTTTAACCTTTTTTAATACTTTAATAAATAAAAACTTTAAATTTTTATTAAAATTTAAGTTTAATTATAAAAGGTTTATAAGGGATATTTTTATAGTAATAATATTTAAAAGTTTTATATAATTTATAACTCCTTATCCTTTATATCCTTTAATCTTTATAAAAGGTTTAAAAGGTTAATTAATATTTTTAAATTCTTAAACCTTTTTCCGTTTTAATATAACCTTCCCTACTTATTTATTAAATAAAGATAAAATTAAAACTATAATATTTCTATTCTTTTTTTTTTTAAATAAAGGCTTATTTATAATTATAATTAAAAAGGTTTAAAATAATATAACTTAATTATTTAATTCTTTAAAAAGAATAATCCCCTTATTTAAAAATTTAACCTTATTTATTATTATAAAGTTAAAGGATATTATATAATTAAGTTTAAAAGTAAAGTATAAGTTTTAAAGTATTACCTTATTTTTTTTAAAAATTATTTATAATAAAGCTATACTAATTTAAATTAAATTTCCATTATCTTAAAGCCTTTTTTTAAATATTTATTAATAAAAAACATTATACCTTTAAAGTATACCTATTTTTATTAAATTAATTATTTCTATTAAAGGGTATTATATTTAATTTAAATATATTTTTAACTTTTATATTAAAAATATACTCTTTCCTTTAATTTTAAAGTTTTAATACTATTAATTAATAAGTTCTTTAATATAGCTTTAATTAAAAGAATATTAATTTTATAAAATTTAAATAAAATATTAAATTAAAAAGTAAAAGTAATAAATATCCTTTAAGGATATTTATTAATATAATATTTAATTTAATAATATTTAAAGTATATAATTATATAGGATAAAGCTATTATAAAAGTTATATTAAATATTAATAAAAATATTAATAAATATTATTTAAAAAGGGTTATAAGGAATATTATATTAATTTAAAAGGAGGGGTTTAATATTAAATAATATAATTTATTAATATTTAAAGGAAATAATAATTAATAGCTTTTCCTATTATTAATCCCTTATAATCTTAAAAGGCTTTATAAATAGCTTTAACTTTTATATAGTTTACCTTTTTATTAATTATTTTAACCTTATTTTTAAAAATATATTAAACTTTTTAAATAATTTTATAATATTACTATAATAATTTAACTATTTAAGCTTTATTATTTAATAATTCTTAATAAAGCTTAAAGTTATCCAATCTATTTATAAACCGGTATATTATTATTTAAAAAAAAGTTACCTTTATAAGGAATAATAGGTTAATAAAGCCGGATAGCTATTTAAGATTATTTTTACCTTTTATTTATTTTAAAAAGTTTTAAATATAAATATAATATTAAGTTAAAAGTTTATCCTTATTTTAAAATAAATAAATAAAATCTTTTATATTTATATTAATATTAATAAGCTTTATAGGATATTTATCCTTTAAAGCTTATTTAAAATCTTTTAAGTCCTTTATTTAAATAGTACCTTTTATAATATAATTAATTACCTTTTAAAGTTTAAAATTTAAATTTAAAAATATAATAACTTCTTATATATATAATATATTAATAAATATAATAATATTTAATAATAGGATTTAAACTTTTTAAAATCCCTTTATATAAAATTATTAATAAATCTTTTATAATTAATAGATGGTAAACTCTTTACCATTAAAGTAACTATAATAAATTATATTTAGGACCCTATAATTATTAATTGGATAACTATAATTATATTAATATACTCCTTTTATATTTAAGCTTAAATAAAATTTAATAGGTTTAAATAATAGGGTTAAAATAATAATTAATAATAAGTTTAATAATTAATCCAAATATTAATAAATTAAACTAATTAAAATATTAAATATTATAAATAATAAATTTAAAAATTAATTTAATAATATAAATATAGGAATTAACTTTAATAATAAATATAAAAAAAGATTTATTAAAATAAATAATAATAAAGGCTACTTTTATAATAAACTAATTAATATTATAAAACAATTAACGCATCTCCCACTTGACCTGGCTACCCAATTGACCTGGCCACCCCCCTAGCCTATATAAAAAACGTCGGTGCGTTAATCACGTGATAATTTAATAACTCTATGGATATTAATCGTATAAAATAATAAGATATACCATTAGATTCGTAATAAAAAGAGCTATTTAACGGTACCCTCCACTAGTTTATATGACTTATATTAGTGGAGTTATTAAGCAATACGCTAAAGTAAGCGCTAAAATAATCCTTACCTAGCGCCCTTTTAGCGTATTGCTTAATATCTCGCTCAATAAATTTTATAAAAAATAGTAAAAAATACCGCTGGATTCCTTATTAAATAACAGATCTAATGGTACTAATTATCAAATTGTAGGACTAATATTAGTTAAGTTATTCCAAATTGAAACATTGGACTTTTATATAGGTTAAGGGGGTGGCCAGCTCAATTGGGTGGTCAGGTCAAGTGGGAGATGCGTTAAATAAAAACCTTAATAATTAAATAATAAGGTCCTAAATAGGGATATAATAATTACTATTTATTAAAGGGAAATTTATTAATTTAAAGGATATAGATTTTAAATTAAATAATAATAATAAGATTAATAAGCTTTATAATATAAAATAATGCTATAATATTAAAGGTTATAATAAAAGGATAAGTTAATTAATCTTATAATAATTAACTATCCTTAAGGGTAAAGTTTATAATACTTAAAAACTTTAAATGGATTTATAATATCCAATAAAAATAGGTGCACTTATATTAGCCTAATAGTAGTTATAAAACTTGTATTTAAAAATTTAAGGATAAAAGTAATATTAATCAATTTAAAATCATTAAAAGATAATAAATCTAATATCTATTTAATAGAATCAATAAAACGTAATACAGTAATAATGGATTTAATCCGGGATAGGGGTACCAAATAATACAGGCAAGCTAAAAAGGTATAGTTATTATTGGTAAGTAATTCTAGCTAGCACTATAGCCAGGGAGGGGTAGAATTAGATACAATGTCCAGGGTGGGTCCCACAACTCCTACTATCTCAGTAGGTATGTAGGGCTACACTACAGCCCCATGATGTAGGTACCTAGGTATGCACATCGTTCAGGTATGTACTTAGTAATAGTAATTAATGGTAGTAGTGGTAGTAGTGGTAGTAGTATAGTGTCAAACGAGCGCCGTCGAACAATTCTTTTTAGTACACGTTCGTTCTTGCTCCATGATTATTACCATTAGAGCTCCCCGCCCTGTGCTCCGCCTCCGCCTTCGCTTCCTCCACTCTTGCTCCTCTCCCCCTTCTCCCCCAACTCGGCTTGGCATTGAGCCCGTGCATGCCTGAGTAGGTATTTAACCTAGTGAAAACCTCTGCCAGTTGAGTTGGCTCGTCATTCGTTCTTGTGACTACTTTCGTGACTTCTTTTGTGAGTCTTTTCGTGAGTCCTTTCGTGTCCTCTACTACTGGTAGAAAGGACGAACGTCGCAATTCTTTATACTTTCTAGCACCGAGCTCGACTCTTCTTACCAAAGCTCGCCTCCAGTTTCGCCTCTCTTTTTCTTTCTTTGTTTCTCTTCATCGAGACACTAGAGTCTCGGTCGCCAACCGCAGCTATGGCAAGCGACAATGGGGATCGACCTGCGCGCGAGATCAAGAATCATATTCTCTTCGAAATCGCTACCGAGGTCGCTCATCGCGGTAGGTCCTAAGCTCATGCGCTACTACCTGCAATCCCCGTGATGATTAACCCAATCACCAGTTGGCGGTATCTACTCTGTCATCAAGTCCAAAGCTCCCGTCACCACCGCCGAGTATGGCGATCGTTATACTCTTATAGGCCCCCTCAACCACCAATCGGTAAGTCGCGCCTCGGTCACTACCTTGGGACGCCAGTCGACCGCGTCACAGCCGGGCTAACCATCTCATCTAGGCCGCTGTCGAGGTAGAGGAGCTTGAACCCGCCAACCCCGAGCTTGCCAAAAGCATTGAGGCCATGCGAAACCGGGGTATTGGCATTTTGTATGGCAGATGGCTGATAGATGGTGCTCCCCGCGTGCTGCTCATCGACACCAAGACCGCATACAAGTATATGGACGAATGGAAAGCCGACCTTTGGAATGTAGCAAGCATACCTTCCCCACCGGGCGACGATGAGACGAACGAGGCAATTGTCTTTGGATATCTTGTTGCGTGGTTCTTGGGCGAGGTACGTTTCGTCTATGGGTCCCCCCCCCCCGGGCGCTGGCGCGTGGCGACGAACTTAACTAACACAGCACAGTATGTATGCCATGAGAAGAGGAAAGCTGTCATTGCCCATTTCCATGAATGGCTGGCGGGTGTCGCGTTACCGCTTTGCAAGAAACGTCACATAGATGTCACCACGGTCTTTACCACTCATGCTACTCTGCTTGGGCGATACCTGTGCGCCGGCTCTGTGGACTTCTATAACAATCTCCAAAATTTTGATGTAGACGCCGAAGCCGGGAAACGAGGCATCTACCATCGTTACTGCATTGAACGCGCAGCTGCGCATTCTTGTGACGTTTTTACCACCGTCTCTCACATCACTGCCTTCGAGAGCGAACACTTGCTCAAGCGCAAGCCCGACGGTGTGTTGCCCAATGGCCTTAACGTCACCAAATTCTCTGCTGTACACGAGTTTCAGAACTTGCATCAGCAGGCCAAGGAGAAGATCCATGACTTTGTGCGAGGCCATTTCTATGGTCACTATGACTTTGTTCCCGACGATACACTTTACTTCTTTACGGCCGGACGCTATGAGTTTCGTAACAAAGGTGTTGACATGTTCATTGAGTCTCTCGCGCGTCTGAATCACAGGCTGAAAAGCGCGGGTAGCAAGACCACCGTCGTAGCCTTCATCATCATGCCGGCACAAACTACGTCCCTTACTGTCGAGGCCCTCAAGGGCCAGGCAGTGGTCAAATCGCTCAGAGACACGGTTGACGTCATCGAACGTGGCATTGGTCGACGGATCTTTGAGCGGTCCCTCAGGTGGCACGACGGTGATACAATGCCTGATGAGAAAGAGCTCATCACAAGCGCCGATCGCGTGGTACTGAGACGCAGACTCTTCGCCATGAAGCGTCACGGGCTGCCCCCCATTGTGACACATAACATGGTTAACGATCAAGAGGATCCGATCCTCAACCAGATCCGCCGAGTACAGCTTTTCAACCATCCCACAGATAGGGTCAAGATTGTCTTTCACCCCGAATTCTTGAACTCCTCAAACCCCATCCTACCATTGGACTACGATGACTTTGTGCGTGGTACTAATCTAGGCGTTTTCGCATCATACTATGAACCTTGGGGCTATACACCAGCTGAGTGTACGGTCATGGGAGTCCCCAGTATTACGACAAACTTATCCGGCTTCGGCTGCTATATGGAGGAATTAATCGAGAACTCGAGCGACTACGGCATTTATATTGTAGATCGACGTAACAAGGGTGTCGACGACTCGGTCAACCAGCTGACATCATGTATGTTTGAATTCTGCCAGAAGAGCCGCCGGCAGCGTATCAACCAGCGAAATCGTACGGAGCGGCTCAGTGACCTGCTCGATTGGAAGAGGATGGGCATGGAATATGTCAAGGCACGGCAGCTAGCGCTGCGGCGAGCATATCCGGCGTCATTTGAGGGCGAAGAGGAGGAAGGAGATTTTATTCCCGGGGTAGAGCAGAAGATATCACGACCGTTCTCGGTACCAGGCTCACCTCGTGATCGGGCCGGTATGATGACGCCAGGTGATTTTGCCAGTTTACAGGAGGGAAGAGAAGGATTAAGCACCGAGGATTACGTTGCGTGGAAGCTACCGTGAGTTAACTACCTTGATTCATCATCGGTCCTCTTCCTGCAAAGCTAACTGGTGACATTAAGGGACGAGGAGGATCCCGACGAATATCCGTTCCCGTTAACACTACGAACGAAATCTACCGTGTCCGGCCCGGCGTCACCTCTGGAGGCCGTGCAGCCAAATGGAAATTAGGCAGCTAGTGCAGACTCGAACACATAGCTGCTCACAAGAAGAGCATTGCAGTGCCTTACCGACGGGACGGAACGATATGGATGCTCAGGCTCGAAGACGCTAAGCAGTTACCGGGTATGGCAGTCGGGCAGTAGAGAAGCGGGTAGCTGACAGCATGATTGGTTTTCAGTTCAGATTGCATAGTACATGCATGGCACATATGCATTAGCGGGTGGTGTGCTGCTCCTCGTTTCGGTGCTTCATGTTGCTTTGTTTCACCTTGTCATTTTAATCCATGTATCGAATGTACTATCAAAGACCCAGCATTAAGCATACGCACACGCGCGCATACAAAAAAATCATCTGCTATAGGTAGTATCTAATAAATATAAATACTAAGTTATGTGGATTTACATAGAGACAACCCATACAGGATTTGGCTGTGTCCAGTGAGCGAGTATGATTGTTTGCGTGTTAAGTAAGTATGGGCATATAGGTATACACCTAGGTACCTATGTAGGTACTTGGGTACGGTACGATGATACTCGCTGCTTGAAGGTACCCGAGTCAATACGTCGAGCCAAAGGTCCTGTCAAGTCATGACATGACAGCATGGGGAAAGCTTGTCCTTGCGAAGATTGGTCAGCACTTTATCTACACGATGATAGGTACCTACCGGTATCTCCAATGCACATGTTGTACCTACATACAAACCTATGTACCTACACACATACCTACAGTACATGTAGGTGCAATGTACATAATACTACAGTACATGATGGATAGTATATACTGTTTGATATACGGTATTACTACCCGTACATACCTACCTTACCTACTTTGAAATGACAGCTGTTAGAACCTCACGAATGTGCATTCTCAGCCTCTTTCTCTTCTTCCCCTCTTTCTTCCCCTCTTTCTTCCCATACTCACAACAAGGAGGAGGTGGATTCCGCCAACAAACCATCTGCTGCTGTTGTTGCTGCCGCCACCCACGACTCTGCACGACGATATCGACGATACCACAAACGTCACAAACGTCACAAACGAGGCACTGTCTTGGCCTAGGTAGCTGCCTCGAAAGCAGTCTGATCTACCTTATCCTTCTGATCTATCCTTTTGTCGCTCTCTCTACTACGTACCTACCTATGTGCGTTGTACCGTGCTGTACTTATTCCGCGAAATACGCCAAGACCTATTAACTATCCAAGCTAGATACCTACCTACAGGCTACCAACACATGTCTTGGCAACAGAGCATCGCCTCAACAATCCACCATACCTACAGTAACCATCATAATCATCATTTTCATCATCATCATAGCTACTCACGACGTACCTACTTGCACACTGCACGGCCCTATGCATAGGTCTCTAAGGGTACCTACACATGTACTTACCTATGTGCCCACACAATAACCTGCGCTCCAAGACTCGGCACACTCCTCATATCTGTGCGTCGCTTCCCTGCTCACCGTCCAATCCAATCAAGACAGCCGTCATTTGCCCAGCATGAAGTTCGCCCCCATGAAATTCTTCCGTCGGAGCAAGAAGTCGACGTCAGACCCCAAGTTGTCCAAGAGGTCACAACAGCAAGCCCACGATGATGTCGAGCGCGACAAGTACCGCCTCTACAACCCCCGTCACGAACAGCAATATAACTACGCCGCCGAGAGAGGTCGCGTCTTTGTGCACTGGCTCCAGCTGCCCGCTCCCATTCTCGAGAGGGTCTTCGCCTTTGTCTGCCCCCATAGCTGTGATGAATCTTACGAAAACTGCGAGAGGAGTGCCGTCGAAGATGCCTGCATGCTTTGTGATCTACGCGACCTGGCTCATGCCAGCCAGGTCTGTAAGCCCTGGAGAACGTCTGCCATACAGCTCATGTGCGTCTAACTACCCCAGCCTCGCCTGCGCTGTTTTGATCCTGTTTCTCAGACTAACCGCGTCTCTCGCCGCATAGGTACCATAGCATTCGTATAGATTCTGTCCATTACTGCGAACGAGAGATCGACCTTTCCGAGAGGCGCAAACGTAAGAGTCGCTTCGACCGCAATGGTATCCCTGAAGACCCGGCTGGTGCCCGCTTGCATCTGCTATGCCGTACCCTGCGCGACGACCCCACCCGTTTGGGAAAGCTGGTGCAGTTCTTCAAGACCCCTTACATGCTTCGAGAGTCGAACGCCCCTCTGCTTGCTAGGACTATCGCTGTACTGCCCAACCTTAAATACGTCGATCTTCCTGAGGGCCTATTCATGGATGACCCTGCCCATCATACCCTGAAGCTCGAGGTTCAAGCTAGGTGCCCCGGTCTGCGGAAAATGACGTATCTGGCCGGGAGCGAGCGCAGTCTCGAGACACTGAGCCGCGGCAGCGTATGGCCAAACCTTGAAGTTCTAGAGCTAGGCAGGATTAACATGGATCCTGCCGTCCTACGACACGTCTTCGCCGCCTTGCGAAGCTTACGTGCTCTCAAAGCTTCAGATTGCAGGATGCTTGATGATGACTTCTTCCGGTATAACGATACCCTACCAGCCTTCCCGCCTGTTGAGGAACTGGTCCTCACTGATGTGCCTCGCATCACGGCTAGTGGCCTGGTTGCGTACCTATCTAGAGACGACGTCAAGCATAGCTTGAAGGTTCTGTCATTGTCAAATACCGGGGTACACCCTACCTCTCTCCATAATGTCTTGGCGCACGCTCCACGTCTAGTCACACTGTCCATCACTGAGCAAGTTGACTCTCCGTTCCCATCTCACGGAGTTCCTATTCCACCACTAACCAACTGGGCTCTCGAAACACTGCGTTACGAGATTACAGCCTCTCCGGGATCCTCAGGATACGCGAGTACCACTGCCGGGTATTACAATTATTTAGCATCATCGCTCTTTGCAGGTGGTCTGCCCCGCCTCGCAGCCATCTACGTGCGGGACCAAACATTTCCTGATTTACTTCTGGGCTTGCCGCCACCTATGCCCGGGTTTGCGGGCAGCCCACAGCGCCCTAGTAGCGCGGGCAGCACCGGCATGTTCAATGCAGGAAGCGGAGGCCTGTCGCCGTCGAGTGTAGGAGGCTTCAGCAACCCCGCGTCTCGATTCAGTTCTAATAATCCGTTCGCGTCAGCGTTCAACGGCCCACGCGGCCCGGGCATGTTGTCTCTAAATCAGACTCTCGAAATCTTTACCAAGGGTGATGATGATCTAGACTGGGGCAGTACGCGTATGGATCCATTTGATGCCTATGGTGGCGCTGGCGCTGCTCGAGGGCGACATGGACGGTCGGGAAGCTCAGCAAGCGGGCGACCACTCAGCAGTTATGGTCTATCAGATATCGGCGCAGGTTGGCAGGCTGGCGGGGGGGCCAGAATGAGTATTATACAGGGTGACGGTCATGGTGGGTTTCTAAGTGTACCAGGTGATAATACGGGTGGCCATGGACGCAAGGGTAGTACGTCGAGTTTTGGACAGCCAAAAGACGAGTGGCCTCGACCAAGCAGCAGCCAGGGTCCAAGGAAAGGCGATCGCGACCTTTGGCGCTAAAGGGGTTCTTTTACTTAAACAGAATGGGCAGAAAGAAATGCCACGCCGAGACGTGTACACAAGGAAGATGGTCAAAGAGGCAATAGGGGTACATTATCCCGCAGTTGGCATACTGGTTACGAATTATTGTGGGAAAATGGATGACGAAGGCCCGGAAACGAAACGATGAGACTACCATGGGAGGGTGGGAAGAATTAAGGTCGAAAATAACGGACACATCAACTACGCAGGCTCTTCGCGGCTTGAATTTATACCCAGAGAGGAATGACGGTTCAATTCATGTATAACATATAGAATAGCTTGGTGTGGATATTTTCTACTTAGGTAGGCGAGAATGAGCAAACCAGTTCAGCAAACTTTTACCCCATTCTCAGTTGTCAGAGTAGATATTGCTGTACTTGGCTGTCTTGTTGAACTCTAATGCTCCTATCGCTTTTGATTTCCTCTTCTCTCTTATGTACATTAGATATTGTGCGTAAAAAACAGTTATTGTCCACGGATAAACGGAGCGAGTCACCAAGGCAGATGAAGTAACATTAGATATCAGGAAACTACAAAATTTGATGATTGATATCATTATAGCAAGGCAAAACGAGGCAACATTATTATTTCACATCTTTCATTACATTTGCTCTATCTCAATGTTTTGTGCGAGGTATCCTAGAAACTATGCAGTACCAATAAAATTTTTAGTGATTCTATGATGTCCCCTTCTACTTCTAGATGTCATCATGTGCACATCATCTATTTACAGCAGTGTGCTGTGAAGTCCTAATACTCCCATGAAATGTTACTCCTCATCGTCGTGGGTAAAAGTTAATGCTTCTCTTCTATGTATTGCAGCGCTGCACTGCAAAACCCTGTCCCGGCCGTTTCGACACAGATGCGCCCAAGCAGTGATCGAGTTTAGTCAATAGAGGCAGTATTGATGGGTACATTTATTGAGTGGATCGAATGGCTCTTCTCCCTTTATATGCCGCTCCCGATCTCGATCCTGGACACCCTACACTGGAAACCCTGTAGAAACGGGTGTTGCACCTCTGCTGCAACTGTGTCATGTCGGCCTAAAGTTATATAATAGGCTGTTGGCCAGTCACATTGTCTGTTATCTTGATTGTATTCTTTTTCGCCTGGGGTGTCCGGGGGTCTACGCAATTCTTGTTACGGTCAGCTCGCCTGACTCGCCAGTTAGCTCCAGCAACCCGCCCGCTTCTAGCTTCTTTTTCCACTTCGCGCTTTCGTAACAAGCGAGAATGAGAGTCATGCGCAGAATCACCCCGTCACTGGAATGATGCTCATTAATAGACTTCGCCATAGGTGTGAAAGTCCATCGCCCAAAAGCCCAGTTTAGGATTTGCCTGGTGCACGTGGGTAAATCTGACGGTAGGGTCGACGTAGAATTATTTTGATCCGAATCGTAAATCTGCGCTGATGACGGCATCGTTAACACCGATTTAATCCTATACACTTCATCCTTAGGGGCTGTCTTAAGCAACACCATGAGCTTGTGTTCGTCGACAACAGCGGATTCAGGGCCCCGTAGCGTGACCGAGAGAACCTCGACTTCGGATTGGTGATCATGACCATGGCCGTGTCCGTTGTCCTCATTGCTATTCGCAGCTAAATCGCCCTCGGTCAAGGCACGCGCGAGTCCTCCGTCAATGCCAAAGATGATGTCGACAGGAACGCGGCCCTTATCACTCTTTATCCAGGGAATGACGACCTCCAGATCGCCAACACGGTCTCTCACTTCATCCAGGCGGCGTTCATCACAAGTCTCCCATTTATTGTAGATGATGAGGTCGGTATAGCGAGCCTGGAGCCGAGCGGTGAAACTAGTATCCTCGTACCCGGACCAATTCTCCACGTCGATGACGCTCACAACGCCGTCGAGGACATACAAGCCCCCGGTCTCGCGCGCAATGCGGTTTACCTCGATGGCGAGGGTTGCGGGGAAGGCAGAGCCCGAGGTCTCGATGACGATACGGTCAGGGCGGACGGTGTCGCGGAGCTCGGCGAGGGCGGGGCCTAGCTGGCCGACAAGATTGCAGCAGATGCAGCCGTTGAGTAGCTCCTGGACACCTGACACGGCGCTACTGGCAGCGAGCTGGGAGTCGATGGCGACGTCTCCGAATTCGTTCTTGAGGAGCGCAAGGCGGTAGGCCGGGTTGGTGGCGCGCAGCTGCGGGACGAGGTTGAGCAGCAGCGTGGTCTTACCGGAGCCGAGAAAACCGGTGACAATGGTGATGGGGATGGGCGCCATCGTTGCCGTTATGTGTGGATATTGATGTTGCGACGCCGGGCCGGTGCTGGCTCGCACGCGCATGCAGAGCGAGTGAGTCCAAAGCAGGTAGGTAGGGGAAGGGTCTTGGCGGGGTACGAGGGCATTTTGAGGGGTTTGCATTGTCGCGATAGTAGGTAGGTACATAGTAGGGATTACGATTGGACTTACCAAGAGTACTTAAGTACCTACATGTATGTGCTATGTACTACGTAGGTACCTGCTGGTCTAGGTACCGTATGTACTTACAGTACGTAGGCATGTACATCTCGGCAGCCTTCCGACTTAACCGAGTTTCATTGCAGTGGCTGCGCAATGACGTAGGTCAAGCTGCACGCCGCGAATGCGACTGACAGGTCCCAATCGCGAAAAGTAGAGAGCCGAGAGCCAGCCTGAGCAGCCTACAGATCATCGGTATGGACATCCAAGTAATGCATGTATATATATCTATATACCAGTCGATTATCAAATCCAGAGACGTTACCAAGATGGACAGAGTATCTCCGAGTCTGTTTCTCCCTTCTCTTTTTCTCAACCGCCGCCCCGGACATCACCACCCTTGAGATAGCCTGACCTATTCGCGCACACAACTCTGTGGCTCAGTCCGTCGACCATGCCTTCGAAAACACCCCAAGGTTCTCACTCTGCCCAGCCAACATTCCAAGATCAACTAGGCGCCGCAGCGCAAGCAGCTCGCCAACCCAGTACTGGTTCCCTGGAAACTAGCAGTCCCAGTCTGATCGAGAAAGGTTAGTTACTTAGGTAGTTGCGCAGGCGGCTCGATCAGCCACAGTGTCGCTACCTACACCACTGCCTACATGTGGCAGCCCAACCCCCAAACACTCCAAAGAGCCCATGTACTCACTCTCTGATTCATAAATCAAGTTGCCGAATACGTCCCAGGAGTGGCCAACTTCGTAGGGACAGGGAAAAGTAACAATGAACAAGCGGCCCCATCGAGACATTTGTCAGGTCCCCCAACTCGCCCTCATCACGACGACCATATCGCCGATTTTGTTAGAGACCAGCACCGAAGTAAAAAGCTCGACGGGAACCTCGAAACCTGAATCATCCTGCCGATTAACTTGTACGGGCTAATAGTTTCACGACGCTCTCAGCCAGCCTGCCCACGAAATCTTGAGTGAATGAACACTTACTTGACCTTTGTGTTAGCATACATGGCGGTAGGATAATTCATGAATAGCGAAAGAAAAGAAGAGTGTCTAGCCACTTGAGCTCTCCGTCCGCGATCTTCCGTCCGTATTGTCAAGTTTACAAGCCTGTCTATATCAACTCGGCCATTTTGTAAGGTTACCTTTTCTGATTGATCAATTCGTCTACGGTGCAGGAATATGATTGTTATGATCGGATACAATGCTTAACTCCTTTGCTGGCGCCCGGTTCAGTGATGTTTTAGTACATAGACGTCATTTCTTTCCAATATTTAGATTTAAGTTTAGGTACAGCAATATGTACAACTCACAACTCGTACACGGGAATGTAAGAGAGTGATGGGTTGATATGGACAAGAATTATTAATATTCTACCATTTAACTGCTTGGGCAGTTGGGATAGTCGGCTTGGAAAGCTTGCGACTGCTTCACAAACAATGGGAGATAATCCCGAGTCGTGAAGTCGGCACTGATATAATAACCGACATCTGCCGCGCTGAATTCTGATCCAAGAATGGCAAGCACGTCGTTCTCGATGCTAAGCACATCAAGGTAAGCTTCCAATGCATACAATATAGGAGTTTGGGTCCAGGACCTGTTTTCGGGGGGGGGGGGGGGGGGGGGGTGGGGGTACTAGTGAAATGCAGCAACCGGGGGGGGTGGTAGGGTATGAACTGTGAGGTTTATGATACGACTATGAAA
>NW_025953557.1:1475101-1496634 GCF_022495145.1 Xylaria bambusicola | reverse complement strand
CGCCCCCCCCCCCCCCCCCCCCCCCCCCCCCCCGCCCCCCCCCCCCCCCCCCCCCCCCCCCCCCCCCCCCCCCCCCCCCCCCGGTAGATCAAGGTAAGATAGGGACGCGGAGTTGGTGGTAGAGTAGGAATTGGAAGGTTGGTTTACATACAAGTCCACAAATATTACATCAACGAAGTCAGCCCGGCCCTCTTCGTCGAAGCCAGCAGAGCCCTGGAAGAAATCAGGGATTTCATAATGCGGAATTTGCGAGTGTGGTGTATCGTCTCCGTCGGTACCGAAATCATCGGTAGTCGTGTATCCAGCCACAAGATCCACAACTTGGCGCCTCGTGATTCCAAAAACACCGTTCTGGTATTCATTATCACGCTTCATCTCGCTGCGAGGTTCGACAAAGGGGTCGACACAAATATCTCGCTCGATGGGCATATATCCAAGCGAACGCTTCTGGCTGGCGCCGGCGTCGTTCAGTGCGTCAAGAAGTGCGCTAGCCTGCGCATAGGGCACATCCTTTATATACAAAAACGCATCTAGGAACGGCGAGACGATGAAGCTATCATCGTAAGTGAAGGGTCCCTTATACAGATCGAAGCGAATGCCGCCAGTGTTCGAGATGATGTAACGGGCCTTGTCCTTGCGCGCTTCCTGAACAACAGTTTCAGCCAGTGCTGTCGACAATAGCGGGAAGATATTGTTAGGGCTATCAAACGGAGCGCATGTCATGCAATAATGCTGGGGGACGCAGCCGTATAACTCTTTGAGCTTCAGCTGCTCTCTATACATGCCAATCTCGGCTGTAGTAGCCCGTCCATTGTCATAATCGAAATTGTGGTCGTACCACGTTTCGGCGTCTTTTGGGCAGATGCTGTGTCAGTGATGGCAGCGGGAGAAGGGGGGGGGACAACTTACGGTATATGAACGTCTTGCGATTCCAGTCAAGGTATCGGCGAGAAAACGTCCAAGGAGAAGTGGACGTTTCAGTCGCCTTGCGTGTGGGGTTTGGTACACTTGCAGGGTTGGGGAAGATACCGTGGAAGCCGCTGTTCTTCTTCGTGAAGCCAGACATAGACATCCAGCCAAGGGTCTCACAATAACGGCCTAGCTATCCACTTAGCATGACATGGTCGCTTGGATGATATCATGGGAGACCGAAGGCGCCCGAGACATTGCCTCACCTGACTCAATCGCTACGCTGCTATCATCATACACTGTAAAGTCACGTATATGACTGTGGCCGCCTTTGATGGCAGTCAGCATATAACCAACACTGCAAATGCTCGGTTGAAGCACTGACCTAGGATCTGAATAGGGGTGTCGGGGTGCACTACCCGGATAGCATCGAAGACCGTCTGAAAGCTGCTGTCACGGACAGGGTTATGTCCAATGAGAACAAAAAGGTCAATATCGTCGCAACTGTTTATAGCCTCTAAGAACCATTTCTGAGTGATCATGGTCTTGGCGGGTATGATCTTAGTGACATTGGTGTTTCCTGGCAATTGTCAGAGTTATTCGAATCCTCCATCGCACAGTAATCGAGGGTTTCAAGAATTCTCACCAGTAAAATCAAACAAGACGCCAAAGGCCATTATTCTTAGACCATGTGGGGTAGTGAAATACCTATGTGTCTTGCCAATGTACTTCCATTCGCCGCTTTGATCTACGATCTGCACATTGGATGTAAGATACTTTTCACCCCCTACCAAGCACCCATGATTAGCGATCACCAACTGTGTGTAGTTTATGGATGCTTCGAGGTCGCAGCAGAGTTAAGTGGTAATGGAATTGGCCCAAAAGTGAGCCTTTACATCCTCAAATTTCCCGAATGAGAAGTAAAAAGGGGTGTTACTTACAATAGGCCGAAATCTCATTCCTTCAGATATCAGATGTGTCAGCTACTTCACCTCGCAGCAAGTAAATCATGCGTATTTCCATATGTTTGGGAGGGGGGTAGTTCAATCGAAAGCTTCCACCTTGAAAATGTATAGAGCATCAAAAGAGAATCTGGGACAGCGCAAGACGTCACTTACAAGGTCTGATAGGCCACATCTGCCAAGTAAAGCTCATGATTGCCAATCGCGAGTAAGTCGTAGTCCACGTCGTCGAAGATCTTTATAGAAACGGCTGCATCAGGTGACGTAGCATCGCTCAACCCGGCACCATCGTGCAAGTCGCCTATCACCCCATATCAGCTATGTTCAGGATTCAATTTACCGCTGCCACATACCTGTGTCAACTATGAGGAGATCGACGCCCACTACAAATTCAAATATTAGCTTTCGTCTCTGGTAAGATTGGTACCTTGAAAAGTCATGGTGTAGCAAACCCTGACGACTGTCATCGTACTAGATGTTACACGGCTGTTGAAGAAACAGAGTTTAGCAGCTTACTGTTGCCAGCCTGATGCTTGAAATGCGTCGAGAAAGTGACAAAGTCACCCCAATCGGCGCCATAGTTCTTCTCCTTTAGATGCCCTTCTAGCCAACCGTGGGTATCAGTCTATAGAGTGCCAATCCACCGTCAGTCTGGAAATATTACTTGGCGAGATGCAATACAGTATGGGGGATTGACATGAGAAAGTACATACAGTATGCAGGAAATTCAGCTGACCCCATTCCAAAGCCCTCGTGGGTCCGTAGGAAGCATTGAGGGCTTCTGGCTGCATGCGCTTGACATGACGAACGTGTTCTATATGGCTGGCCGGTGCATAGCAGCCCTCGCAGGCCAGCGCGACTGGGGCGAGAGCAATAGCCAGCGACGTCGCGACGACGCCGGCAATATGCTTAACAGCCATAACTGCTTGATTTCCTCAAACCAAAGTCTCCAAAATAAACCCAGGGTGGGGACACGCCAAGACGATCAAGAAGCCAAGCAGTGGCCAAGGTTGCTCCTAAAAGCTTGGGAAATGGAAACAAGGATCTATATTGTCGATGGGATGAGGCTCGTGATCACTTATATATAAGGTACATCTGAAATCAATCACGACCTTGCGCGATTAATAAGTTGTCTTGACATATAATTATACAGTACTGGGATACCTACTACCTAAGGAATTCAGCTCCTTGTAAGCTAACCTTGTAACTACTCAGGAGATAGCGAACCCGCGGTCTTCCAACTCTCGCGTTGCCAAATTGAGGTCTAGATCACGTTGGGATTGCATGAAGCGACCCTGGCCCTACCAGGATCAGTTCCACGTGTGGTGCTAGGCATCTTACCCAAAGAAGTAGGTCGATAACCACGAACCGGTCGCATGGGAACAGCTTCATAGCTCATTGGACAGCCTTGAAGACAGCCCTGACTTCTCCCAACTCTGTACTCAATAGTTTACCTGCTTATCTCCCTTACTTTGAATCCATCGATGTGGCAACGATGACTACGTTAGAATAGCTATGTTGATGACCGTAACCGGCTTGTTCTCTTATAAGAGAATAGCTACGAGCGTCAACTTGGTCTACTTGTTCAGTGGATATCTAGCAATAATCACGCAGTCGATATACTAGAGACTTTGACAATGTTACTAAGGTTCTGCGCCGTAAAATAAGCTATCATTTCTACGACCCAGTATCCGTCCACTGGATATGACTCGGTCTCTCACAGCTCAGATAGCCTATTATACGAGCACGTGACAGCGATTTACTTTTTAACACTGTTGAGCAACCAGCGGAGACGCCACTAACCGCGATCCTCAAAAGCTATTTCAACGTCTATGAAATTGGACTTGACAACATAACCACCTCTAGGGCTTCCCAGGGGTGTAAGGTCCGTTTCCTCGTGAGCCGGTATTTTTGGGCTTCCACGAGCATCCGGTAGGGTCCCCTTAATCCTGGGTGATCTCGCTCGATATAGCGTGTTCGAGTCGTCATCAAGAGTATACGAGACTCGTGGCGGCTTTTGCTCTGGCGACAGCTTCGAGGATATCTCCTTATCAATACTTTCAAGTATATCTTCTGCCAAGTGTTTGCTGACGATTCCTTTTACTGAAATGACTATGTGGGTCCAGAGCGAAGCATCGTCGCTAGCGGCTCCTGCCTTCGTGTATCGATAACCGTCATTACAAGGCGAGATCCCATATCCCACAATCTGAAAATGAGCCTCATTTTTGGAGATTAGTTCATCTAGATAATTCTCTAGGGCGGTAACCTTGTAATGTCTGAGGTACTTCTGTAGACTCTTCTCCATCTTTTGGTTCAATCGTTGTACCTAACCAAGACGAAATTATGAGAGTAGGAATAAAGGATAAGAACAATGTTTCCCACTCACGCCAGCCCTATACCGGATGGAGTGGTGAATGGAGCATCACAAATTGGTCAGTAATAACACTGTGGTCAAACTTTGCGAGGAGAATCAAGAAGATGTTCAACTCACAACAATAACCGTTATGTGGGCATTTAAAACCCCAGCTCCTTTGTTCGTGGTTGAATTATCCTGAATGCGTAAAACAGGCTAGTACGGTGCATTGCTAGTTCTGCAAGAGAGGGTTGAGAGATAGTATTAGAGGATATTTTCACACAGAGAGCTGACCAAAAAAAAGAGACGTAAGAGTTCGGTATAAGCACCGAGCACGATC
This sequence comes from Xylaria bambusicola, assembly GCF_022495145.1. Lineage (NCBI taxonomy): Eukaryota > Fungi > Ascomycota > Sordariomycetes > Xylariales > Xylariaceae > Xylaria > Xylaria bambusicola. The sequence continues at coordinate 1,492,070 of NW_025953557.1, read as the reverse complement.
ATACAATCCAATTGAGTTACCGGAGCCCCATAGGGGACGGGGCGGATTATGTCAACTACAGTGGACGCTGCTGGCCTGGTTTTTTTGGCTGCTCTAATAGATATTGTTGACAACTATCAGGTTGAATCTATATAATGTAAATCTGACTAAGGCTTTCACACGCTATTAGCGGTCTGGTGGGGGTCGAATAGAGGAAGCATATAGAGGATAGTCATCTCTTTAAACGAAAAAAAGAACAGGTATCATAGCAAATGTCTGACTCGGAATACCGAGGGCAGTGTATATACGTTTATGGGCAGAGCGTGTGAAAAGTTCACTATATTGTATATTTTTATATGTGCAACACCTAGAGACGTTCGCAGGGTCAGGGACAACAATTTAGCAATAGTGTTCAAAGCGTTCAATTTTTGTATCAATTAATGCAGATGATTGCGTCGACTAGAAGGAAAAAAAGGGTGATGGAAGAACAAAGAAATATAATGACAGAATATCGAAAAAGGTCAGACCCCCATGTATCCTATACCACTTTCTTCGCTAATGAAAAGACATAATTCATTAACCATATCGAACAGAAAAGGAATCCCGTCTTGCCAAGGGCCATCAAAGTCAAACCAACTGGGAACCTCAGAACAAGACTCAGAGTAAAGCTCATAGAAGGATGAAGGGGCCGACCATGAAGGCCAACCCGGCGCCGACCATCAAAGACCTCTTCAGTGTCGCAGCAGCAGCGGTGACTGCCACCGGAGGGTTGCTGATGGTGCCATTGCCCTTGCTGTAGTTGTTTACGCCGCCGTTGCCTCCATTTCCGCCACTAGTTCCATTGCTGCCACTCCCTCCATTACCACCGTTTCCGCCATTGCCTCCATTGCCGCCATTACCACCACCGTTGCCTCCATTACCGCCGTTGCCACCGTTACCGCCGTTGCCTCCATTTCCGCCATTGGTAGGTGCTGGACCTGGTGTAGCAATAATGGTAGCGGTAACACCGTTTCCACCAATCTGTACGGTAGGCTTGCCCCAACCCGTGGGCTGTGCGCCAGGGCATGTAATAACCACTTCGGACTCGGGACAGACGGGACAGCTGACGGTGGTGACCACGAATCCTGGAGGCATGGTAGGGGTGACATAGGCGGACTTCTCACCGACGCAAGTCTCTGTGATTGTGTAGGTAGCCAACCATTTGCTCGTCTCGCAGGCAGCAGGCAGGACAGTTTCATAGATTGTGGTGTAGCTAGTCTGCGTGACAGGAGGGCAGTACAAGAAAGCCGACGAAGTAATGTTGGTGAGAGACATGTTGACGAATGTGAATGTACCGATGCGATGAATATAGGATTAATAAATTATTTATAATCAAACAAGTACTGTGGTTATCGAAAAAGAGCGTGTTTTTCCAAGTTAGAACGAGGGATATTGGCAAAGGAGTGTGAGAGCCGTGAGGCTTGAAACGAATGACTGTGATAACCAAGTGGGAGGCAGATGCGATGGGGGTGGTAATGAGAGCAACGATTACTGATGGGCGAGCCGCAACTTTATACATGAGGTGGATGACGGCATCATCATTGCGGACAAGCAGATGTTGTCTCTTGGTTTCCAGAACATAGCAACGAGTGATCCATAACAAATCTCACTGGCAGGTATCTGGTGGGATTGAACGATAATGGGAATGATGCGGTGATTTCAAGGCATTCCTTAGGTGCAGAGCACTGAGATTGTAGCTGGGGCCCTAATATACAGAGCGTCAGCATCAATGTGACGCCCAGGACATTCCAGACATAATAATGAGTGAGACCAGCCATGCTTTGTGTCCCATCTGCATTCTGGTGCCTAGCATCAGCAAAACACAACACTCGATCCGCGCGTGCCACGAACACAATATATGCCTGACCATGCAAATTACACTGATATCTCGGAAAGGGCAAGGCAACGCAGAAGAAATGCGCACACGCCATAACAAGCATGAGATCCACAACACCTCGATCCCAGCTGAGACGCGCAAGCTATCCAAGCTTGCCGCCACTGAGCATTAATATCATCCTCATACTTCTACGTACAGCACTACTGCAAATATATCACTAGGCGCTTCACCCTACGCCGACCAACATGCGGGATAAAAAAGTATACCAGTAGAATTGTAGTATGTTTCCTTTCAAATCGACATCCCCCGTCCACAGTCCGAAGACGAGCGGGAAACTTCCTAGTAAGGAGGTTGTTCTCCAGAGTAAATTCCCATATAGGGAATGGCAACTCATCACTGTAAATTATCGAGGTGATGGTCGTGGCGACTCTGTGAATACTTTTTGATCTGAAGAAGAAAAGAAGAAGAAAGGGAGAAAGTTTGGAGCCTCCAGTGCAGCTTATGAGCAATTTTCGTGGGCTAGGTGGGGCCATCTAAGAGCTAGGCGTGGCTACTTACCCACCTGTACCTAGGTTTGCCAGCTGTCTTCCAACTGTCTTTGACACCAGGGACTAGTACCTACATAGTATGTATCCCATGTAATCCCGCAACCACGATATAATCTAATTATGTGTTGATCTCGCGGACTACGTCTTGTTGTGCCTCTGTCTAACTCGGTACAGAGCACGCCCCACCCCCATAGGAATCTATGCCGACAGACGATTACGTGTCGGCGGGGTCCGGAGGCGCCCTCAAACTGAAAGGTGCGAAAATCCAGAAGACCAAGAAGCAGAAGAAGAGCAAGAGCAAGAGCAAGAGCAAGAGCAAAGACAAAGACAAAGACAAAGACAAAGACAAAGACAAATCGGCAAGCCTCGAACGTGCCTTATCAGGTACGCCTGCAGTTGAGACGCCATCGGAGATAGCAGAGGTCAAAGATGTTGAAAAGGCAGGGGCAAATGCCCCCGAATCTGATCCCGAGCCCGAGTATAAGACAGAAGCCGAACGGCGGCATGAAGAGGCGATGAAGAAGAAGGTAAGCTACGCACGTATACATAATTATGTATATTTATTGGCGTCGTTACTACTCTTGACGGGCTTGAGCGATTGAAGGTACGAAACGCTGACATGAAACGCACGTCACAGATGCAACGAATGCTTGAGGATCCTGCCCTGGCTTCAGAGATACGAAAAACGCATAAGGAAAGAGTAGAAAGCTTGAACACATATCTATCCAAACTAAGCGAGCACCATGATATGCCCAAGATCGGCCCTGGATAAACAGCACAGCTACCTTTAACAATATCAAACAGCAAATGGCCGCCCCGCGGTTGACGACCATATGTGTTCTCGCCGAGTGTTGGAGGCACAATTTGCAGCTTACTGCTTCTGATTTGAAACTATGATATCGGATTCAGACAATGTATATTTTTGAGGAATACTCCGGCTGGACGAGTCAAGCTTTGCGTTCTGCTACCACATTCCACGATCTACAATCTAGTAACCTCTCCAAACAAACCGGCGGCCCAACTTACACAAGACCGTCTCGTGACTTAGCCGAACACCCCGTCTCTCAATGAGCTCTCCGACTTGACAATAGGTAGCTACATCATAGGCGGTAACTATAGCTGAACGCAACGGCGGGAAGGCGTACGCGAGAGCTCGAAGTGAACACAATACCGTTTCGGGGCCGTTAATACGCTCGGCGCCCGCAACGTGGTGATAATTTTAAGAGCCACGATATTCCGTCATGTATGTGGTGTGAATGAAACAACATCAGATGTCAGCTCTGCCACGAAAGCCAAACATCAGCGAAACTGGGATACATCAATGTATGCCTGCATGTATGGGCTCGCGAATCATGGACTAGCAAAAATGAATGGCTTCGTCATGAAACGCTGATGAAGGGTTCTCATCAAGATTATTGTCCTCTTCCTAATTTGAAATCCGTATTGCCTTGTTTTCGTTATTACTTCACAGCTTGCTATTTCCCTGCCGATGCCGTAGTTGTTATGCCAGAGTAATTATGCCCACACGTGATACCGCCCAAATTATGGTTGATGCTGTTGATAGCTACTGCCTCAAGGCTTTCCATGCTCTGGAATTGGCCTCATGTAGCTGAATGTCGCGTGTGATTAGTCATTGCTGAATGTCTAAGAATTCATTCACCGTGCCCAGCGCTTTAGATTTCTTTAGCCTAGTTTGAAAACCTCCTCCCCGCCCAGCATATGGAATTTTTGATGTATGTATGGCTGTTATTAAACCATCATGACGCCACCAATGAGTAACCCGGCGAAAACTTCGAGCCCGGGACTTCTTACAATCGGAGCCGCGGAACCAGTCTGTAGATTGCCGATACCGGTCGTGGGGGTACTCTCCCCGTCCGTATCTGTAACCTCGGGCGTGATGATCGCAACCTCCGTGATTGTCGTCACAGCGCCACCGGGGAGTGTAGATGTGAATGTCGAGGTCTTCGATGTTGGGGTAGGGGTAGTTGATGTTGAAAATGTCGAGGCTAGAAAGTGTTAGAACATGAATATACAAGCTTTGGTGAGATGAAGTGAGGCTAGAGGGACGGGTTGAAAGAGTAGGTTTATGAATAACCAAGAGTAAACAAATCATCTAATATGAACCAGGATCATGGACAGTTACTTGATTTAACCATTTTCAAGACAGTCATCAAGCCAGTTTACGACGGGGCTACTTCAGCAATCTGCCTTCACTTACTAGTCGAAAAATCTGTATCACTGGAAGACTCAGGGGTCTGTAACGAAGATGACGAGGTAGGGCCAGACGTTTCGGTAGTTCTGGTAGTTTCAACTGGTTCCGTGGTCTCTGTAATCTCCGTGGTAGAGGTACTGGTAGGGATAGAAGTCGATGTGGAGGTAGGAGTTGGCGTCGCTTCTGGAGTCGATGATGGTGACGTAGGTGTATCTTGGGAAGTGCTTATTGTCTCCGTAGGCGTTTGCTCTGTCGATGTAGTTGGCTCATCAGTTGATGTAGTTGATGTTGTCGACAGTGTGTCCGATGTAGTAGACGTGGGAGAAGTCGTTGTGTCCGAGGTGGATGTATCGTTTCCAGATGTTGCTTGTCGAATAGCCATACGAACGATACTGGAGGGAAGCTCGGGGGCCCTTGCAGAAATTGCTTCAGCAGATTTGCGGTCTGGACCCGAGACACCGTTCTTGAAGGTGCCGGGAGCGTACTGGTGAAGAAGTTGATCCAGAGCTTGAGGTGAGACGGCGCTCAACAGATTAGAGAAAGTTGCCCGATCCTTGTCTTGATTTACATTAGAATCGACATCTTCTGCCCCTGCAATATCCTCCGCCGATGCCCTTAGGCCGAAAGAGGCTGCATCTGTCAAAGCAGCCGTGAAAGTAATATAGACCAAAAACGCAAAAAGAATTGCCCGTATATTTGGCATGGTGTCGGCACAACCTAGAGTTCCCACGGCTTGACACTCTAAGTCACGGAGGACGGTATCTCTGAAGGGTTGGGTCGAAGTCAGGCTGAACCAGATCGTAAAGAAACCTCACGCTGCTATCTCTCACATAGAGGCGCGCACACACACAACACACAGAGCGAGGCGAGAGGTACAATAGAGGAGAGGAGGAGAACGGCCGTATATATTTCTAAGAGAAGTAGGTGGGCCAGTAGGTAGCAGCACCCATGCAATTGAGGGGACTGGGCGTTACACTACGGACGGTTAGCCAACTCGTTAAGCTAGGCCACCTTGATTCGAGCCGCATCTTTACTTACATCTTTAGTCTCTCGTGTACCGACCGGGTGGGTGGTGCCAGAGCATCATGCACTGTGTTTAGGGTCCGATTGGTGGATGCCATGTAGCGTACTTGGACATGAAGAGTTGTGCACTGAAGCGTATGGGATACGATACCTATGTAGCAGGTAGATAATGGGTAGGACCATAAGCCGTGCTAGAATCTGAAGCTTGCTGGCGGGATTACATCAGACGGCACAGCTGAGCCTACCTAGCATTACCTACCTAGTATCGTTTGTAGATAGATTTGGGACGGAAGCCTGCCGTACTTGGGTAGCAGCCAGACATCTAGATACTGGGCCTATACCTTCGTGATGAAATGTCCATCTAGGAGTAGGCAGGACACTGCTTTACCTTATCTGCCTTGTGTTGCCATTTCATCATGACTGGTAGATGGAGAATGCCTCCATAACGTTCCAGGTTCTTTTTCTTGATTCCTCGTGTTCTAGAAGTGCTGACGATACTATGTGGGAGCTTTAAGAGGCTCGGCAATCCCGGCCCATTGGCAACCAACCTCTCGACGCTAAGCCTCCATTCCCCACCATAAGCCCCACCCACTCAATACAGTATAGGTATCTATCTATACTTACACTACCGAGACCACCTACATATGTACTTACCTAGGTAGGTAGAAACGTGTGCAGGTTCAACGACCTTACGGTAGCTATGATTAAGTACCTAGGGTGCCGCTCAGCTACCTAGGTACGCAGAGCATCGGGCTCTTATCTGCCTCGGTCTCTTTCCGTCTTGAAGATGTGAAGAAAGATCTGGCGGGGTCCAAACAAGGTGGAACCAATGACGTTTTGGATGAGGGTGCCTACTTAAGTCTCCACTGGTACTAGCGGATTAACCTAGCATACGCCGGCTGGTGAGCTCCGGCCCGGAACTGAATACGAGATGATTTGCGTCATCCGCAACTTACTTCGTACGTGTATACATACATGTGTACACGTACCTACATTCAGATACCTAAGTAAGTAGAGGTAAGGCATCGGCATGCGCCCTCCATGAAATCTAATAAGCATATCGGTTGCCTTGGAAAGCGCCCCACGTGGAGCTTTATTCAAGCCACGGTCAACATCCTTAGCTTCGTCGGTGCGCAGCTCAAGATTCATATGTGTTACATATCACGAATACATCATACGATGGAAGGGGGCACCATGGCTTCAAAAGGCGTTCGGTAAACCATAACTACCGAGAAAATACAGCAGGCCTATATGTGGGAACAAAGAGTTGGGTTTTTTTTTATTTTCATTATTCTTTTTTAATACCATCTCACCCTTTTTGGTTGATTTTGTTCTTCTTTCTCAGTGTTGTACTTAAGTACAAGTGGGTGCCTACAAGGTACCTAATAGGTACTCAACGAACCTTATCGATAGACATAGGGTTACGAAATAAATTGGAAATGAGAAATTGCCTACAGCTGAGCTTATGATTACCAAGGTACATAGGTACTTACCTAAGTAGTGAAGGAGAATACCAAGGCGCCCGAAGCTAAAAGTGCTTTATTGAATATTCGACCAGCAAGTGCTGTAGCCAGCAGAACTGAAGGTATACGGTACCTAGGTACCCCCACAGTAGCCGTCTCCACATAGTTACCCAGAACCTGTACACGGCCAGACACGGTGAATGGTTCATAGTGATAGTCAATCCATCATACCTAGTGAAACGCATGTGAATGTATACATGTATGCAACTGCAGAAACATTTCCACCACCTAGATCGGCTGCTTCTGTCTCAACTCTTCCACCGGTTTCGATACATCGACCGCTAGGTAGTCCAAGGCCATCTCCCTACCTACCTGTCTCCATGTCACTGAATGCGCCGAGGCCAATTGGTCCACCCCCGATATGCCTGACCAGTTCGGCCTCTCAGCGAGCTCTTCTGAACATGTCTTAAACCACACCGAACACGACAAGCTGAGATCATTATCGAGGTCTCCTCACCCATACCATCGCCAAATCTCCGAGCTGCTCGAACCCTCTAGCTGCTATTCCACTAAACGGCAAAGCCCGCCGCCTACCGACAGTGGTACCGAAGCCGACGATGAGCACTATCTAAAGGGGCTACCAGCCCCGAGGAGATTGCACAAGGGCTTGCGCGGACGTAATGAGGCTTCTTCAGGCGCGTCCACTCCTTATCTCGCGCCTCACGATGAAGAAGAGATACGACTTGCTCTCAACGCAAAGAAGGACAGGTCAGCCCCCAGTCAGACCTCCGCTCTCGTCTCAGATAAGTTGAGAAAAAAGCGTACCAAGGAAATCATTCGTCGCTTGGCCGAGCTACTAATTATCGGTATATTGGGTCTATGTGTACAAGCCAACACGCGAGTGTGGCCTGTCTTACAGAAGTCAAGCCGTGGTAAATATGAATCCTCGCGCCGCGCTGACTTTGGTGGGAAAGCTAATTGACGGAATTCTGTGCAGAACTCGGCCAAGCTGTAGGAGTGGTAGTAACCCTTGTCCTTCTATATCCACTACGCTTGGTAACTTGGGCATATTGGAATCGGAGGCCGTCGAAAAAGGTACCTATCAAGGTGCCATCGTCGTTCGATCCCGCGCCCCTTTTCTACCCTCCGGCCTTGACAGTCTTAGTTTCATCACTGATCGCCGTCGATAATCCAACCTTACTACTTCCTAACATTATCCTCGCGCTGTGCTCCATACCACCACCATTAATTCCTACGCTGTCCTTGGATGGCGAAGATTTGAGCTCCCTTCACTGGATTTTGACATCAGTGCCTTTAGTTAAAGATGGGAGCGCTAGCGGACTACCAATGGCCCTTTCTCCAGAGACAGCAATTCTCCTCTATCCCTTGCATCACAGTCTTCTCAGCGTTTTAAACCGCCTGATGACTACCAGTCTCCTCGCAGCCGAGCTGCAACTGCTCTCTATCGGTCTTATCAATATCCTTCTATTATCCTCCTCCCCACAGATCACCATCTTGAAGGCAATGCTATGGGTGGGTGGCCTTGATATACTAGTGTCGTGTAGCAAACCAATTCGTTGGGGCATAGCGCTTGCCCGTATACCCAAATGGCGCTTCAAGCGCCCATCGACTTCCAAGACGCGACATATTACTTTCCTCTCAACAGTGATGTCGTGGCAGAGGATGAGGCATGATTTATTTCATGCGCCCTTGGACAGCTCTTCCTGCAGCTCTTGCGAAGCTATTGATGATCCGGATGACACAGATGACCTCATTTCCCAGATGTCGAGAGGACTCGCTCGAGTGCGGTCCACCGGTACCGACGGTGCTTCCCACCTCCAGGATCATGAGCCAAATGATACCTTGGATGTCAGCCAAGTCACAGAGAAGACTGAAACAACACAGCTTCGTAGACACACCCTACCAGGAACCGGTAGACAACGAAAACCCCAAACCCATACACCTTCTGGCCGAAAAAAGCGATCGGCATCCTTGTCATTAAATACATTTGTCTCGCTCACCTATAGACAAGCAGTCTTCCGAAAGTGGATTTATGCTTTCTACGTTTATGTTTGCATAATTGGCGCTATATTTATCCCCATATCCGCGATTGGCGTCAAGGACGTCGTCATGCAAGACTCATTACAAGGCGACGAACCTGTCGGTTGGGCATTAGGCTATCTATTCGGGGATATTCAGTGGTTCCGGTGGCAGGTGGTTAGCCACAATCTGGGATCGTGGATCTGCCTTCCACTTAGGTCATCTCGATATATGAGCCAACCCCTACAGGATGGATGGGTAGAGCACCTACGCTTGTCCTTCGGCGAGGCAAATACTCGCCTAGTCCTAAGTGCATACTGCATAGCCATAATCACAATTGGTCTCATTATGGTCTTCAGTTTGTCACCTGTGTGCGAAGTAGACACGCGTCGCAAAGTCTTTCATTTTATGATGGTGGCCATGTTCCTCCCGGCGGTATACATTGACCCATGCTTTGTAGCCCTGGCACTTTCCATCGTCCTCGCTACGTTTCTACTTCTGGATCTGCTGCGGGCTAGTCAGTTACCGCCTTTATCTAAACCACTTGCTGTCTTTTTGGCCCCTTATGTCGATGGCCGGGATCTTAGGGGTCCCGTTGTTATCTCACATATTTTCCTCCTCATCGGATGTGCCATTCCCCTTTGGTTATCTCTGGGATCCCTCTCTAGAACTGGCCACGGGCACCTAAGAGGTTGGGACGTGCCCACCCGCGAAGTTGCTATGGTATCTGGTGTCGTATGTGTGGGCCTGGGCGACGCAGCCGCTTCCTTAATTGGGCGACGCTACGGACGCCGTAAGTGGTTCTGGGGCGGAGGGAAAAGTCTAGAGGGAAGCGTTGCCTTCGCAACAGCCGTATTCATAGGTCTTATGGCCGCTCACTTATGGCTGCGCCTTGGCGGATGGCTTGCCACCAACCGATCCGCCGATACTTGGCAAACCACGATACATAAAATGGGCACATGTGCCAGCATGGCCAGTCTTACGGAGGCTGTACTCACTGGTGGGAATGATAACGTCGTAGTACCTATAGTCTTATGGACCTGTGTGAAGAGTTTGGATGTATAGTGTTTCCCTCAATAACGAAAACGAAGAAAAGTGCGGGATAGTTGCACTGGTGGTGATTGCTAGACATGGGGCAAGGTAGAGTCTGTTTGTGTGCATAAACCGGCGTCTCTGCATCGTACGGCGTATCGGTAGGGAACAGAGCAAAAAACACTTGCCATAGCATTTCGGAGATGGGAATTTGGTACGATTATATCCAGGACAATTATTCTTTTTCCGGTACCTTCTTGTTCTTGTTGGGATCATATGATAGACTAATGGATGGCTGATATATTCCAGGCGTGTTCCATCTATTGAGGGTAGGTATATGGGTAGGTGGCGGCGAGTTCACAAAGGTATGAAACGAGAGGCATGTTCTATATCTGTCCATATATTATTCACCACGTAGAACAATACCCTTTCTCTGGCTACTGCTCTTTGGTAAAACCAATCAAGACGTTACCGGTGTCACTGAGAAAAATGGAATAACCGATCCATTGTCCGTCGATACCTGCGTCGTTCGGGGGCACAGAGAGAAAGAGCAACCGGCTCATTGCCCTCAGAGTCTTTGAGATTTAGGTTCAAGATTCGCATCTCGATTTGCGCAGCAAGTCGAGTATTACATGCTAAGAAGATTGTAAGGAAAGATTGGCAGATGACGCAATGTCCGGGGTCATGTAGATACTTACCAATCAAAGTCGTGTGTACGTGGTAACGTATGGATACTGCTTACTTGGTATGATGTAGGCGTCAAATTTGAGGCTGTAGAGAAAACTTGGTGAGTTGACCACTCACTGGACGCCTAAATGCGAACTTTCCCCTTCATCTATACATGTACTTATGTAGGTACATAACTTGACTCAAAGGCTTACCCAGTCAACGGGAGTTCTACCTCAACTCTTATCAAGCTGGGGTTCTCTCTGACCCTTAGTGGACAGCTTCGCGATATTGGCGATACGACCTAAGCACACAAAGCAATGTAGGCAGCTAATACAATTATAGCTCATAATCATAGCACGACTTTAATGATTGGATTGCGAAGGCATAGACAGGTCATGAAGCAAGCGGACTAGTAGGCCCATGCGTAGAGCCAACTATGGAGGAATTCACACAGAGCTACACACTTTGAGATAGACAGCACAGAAACAGCACATAACAACAATGCAAGGAGTTACTAGGCATGTCAGAGGCATGTATTGCGATACAGTACACAGTAGGATGGCATTGGCGGAGTTCAGCCATCTCGATTTGTTGGACAATTCTAGATTGGTCGAGCAGCTTCGCTCCCCCACAGCCCTACTACAGCGGGGTGAGTGAACCGTCGGAGGTGGGTGCCCAGCACTGAGCGGAGTGTCGAGCAAGCCGCAATGCCATTGCCAATACCTACCTACTACCTAGGTATGGACCCAAATGCCAGCAACGCTGGGCTGAAAGGAAAGATAAAAGTTGATAAGTGCCCGTTGAAACCACTTAACCTAGTCTTGTCTTCTCACCTACTCTGCACCTACCGGTACCGGTACTCGTAGAACTTAGCTGCCCTAGGGCACTCGGATGACATACTCACTCGCCCTCCCACCCACTCGCTGGACTGCCACCATTACGACGACGAGGATTACCTCCTACCTACCTACGGTAGTAGTTGGTGGGCATGCTTGTGTACTGCTCTTCAGCTAGATACCTCATGTAAGAGAAAGAAAGGGGCGAGAGGGGCAAGGAAAAAGAGACGAATAATCAGGGAGAAGTGAGTCACTTTGATATACAGTACACACCACTACGTACCCAGACAGACTCAACAGACCTAGTCGCACATCCTACATCCTGTACTACTTCCGTCTTGTCCCGGAACCGCACATGAGTCAAATACCTACTACTCGATAGATCTTTGTCTCTGTTCTTGTCTCAGCTAGGCGTCCCACCTCCCCCCCCACAGTGCCTGCATCCTTGGAGGGATATGTGAATATATTTATATATTTATTTATATATCTCAAGTCAATTGGAGAGGCTGGGCATCTCCAATCATCCCGTTGCAGGTACCTGATTACATGCTGTGGCGCCAGCAATAACGTCTCCATTCACACACCGTTGCGGGTGCTGACGTATCCGGTTCAGGTGGTACTGTACTCAGTACAGCATTTGCATCCCTACCACCCTACCGCCCTACCGCCCGCGCCGCGTCCAGGTGCTCTTTGTCTACCTAGTACTGTAAAGCCTGTCAGCCTGGACGGCTCCGCCAATTGACCACCAGCCTAGCATGTGATTAGGCAGCCCGTTCCATCCTATTCAGCATCAAATCTGGTTGCGGCTACGAGTGGTTGTTAGGCTGTCCGCCCGCCCGGTAATACGCCTGCCTAGCTATGGTTCTCTGACTGGTTTCATAGTTTTTCTTATACAGGCTGATGATTCCACCCGGGGCCGACGCCTTTATTGCCGACGACTTACACGCTCCCCCCCCTCCCCACCACCACCAGCATCCCACCTGACTTCCATCTTGAATCCCCTAGGCTAGCATTGAAACAATGGCTTCCGCGATGGGGAAGACCCCGAGAATCCTCGCCTGTGTGCTCGTGAGATTTCCTGCCACCGCTCCATTCAGATCATCTCTCGCTCGTGTTTCCCCCTTTGTTTCCACGTGCTACTAAATCGTTCAGTTCATATACTTATTACCTCTTTCGCGGCAGTGCCAAAACCGCAAGATTAAATGTGACCGTCATACTCCTTGCTCAAATTGCGGTTAGAAGATCCCCTCTCCTCCTGATAATCCACTCGTATGGGCTAACTCAGCCTTCAAAAATGCAGTCAAGGTCAGTAACCTGTGTGATAATCGGCCTGGACCTCACTAAACTGTGTCGCCCAGGCAAATGTTCCGTGCACCCCGAGCACTCCGGCGCCGCCGCGCAAGCGTAGGCGGCCCAACCAGGACTTACAGCAGAGGCTCGCGCGCTGCGAAGAACTGCTCTCCGAGTATACAACAAACCCGCGCACTCCGTCTAGTAATGATTTCATAACCCGCGATGATTCTTGGAGGCCCATGGGCAGGTTGGTCATCGACGATGATGGCACCAAATTCACAGATAGCCACCTCTGGGCTACCGTGCATCGCGAAGTAAGTGAGTTCACTACATGTCACAAATTACTTATGTAAAGTTGTTTGGAGTATTTTTTATTTTATTTTTTTATTTTTTTATTTTTTATTTTTGATTTTTTCAAAAAAGAAAAAATTAACAGCCGTAGGTATTTCGTTGGTGTTAATCTCGTCATAGATCTCTGCCATGCGCGAAATACTAGAAGACGACGAACTCGAGGATCATTGTACCCCTGCAGACGCTCGCACGCCAGAGCTTCATTCGAGCCTAATCCTCTCAGAAGGTACAGACGGTAATGTTGAAGACTACCGGCCATCACCAGCCCACGCTTTCCGCCTGTGGCAGACTTTTCTCGAAAAAGTTAACCCGTTAACCAAAGTGATCCATGTCCCCTCGGTACAGCCCAAATTAGTAGAGGCCACGACAGATCCCAGTTCCATCCCGAAAAATGTTGACGCACTCCTCTTCTCCATCTACGCTATGGGCGTCGTCGCGTTGAATGAAAAGGAGTGTCAACAGCAGCTGGGCTGCGGAAAGGAAGAGGCTTATCAACGGTTTTCCACGGGTTGCCGGATTGCCCTGATGCGTATCGGCATACTAAAAACCTATGATCTCGTCGTCCTACAAGCCTTGGTCTTGTACTTCGTAAGTTCATCAGTATTGTCTTGTTATAACTGTAACATTAACAAACCTAGTTCTCACTGTCAGGTCGTGTCGATCGCCATGCCGCATGGATCCTCAATGGCATCACTGTGAGGGTCGCGCAAAAGATGGGCTTACATAGGGATGGCGAGTTACTCGGGCTCCCCCCTTTTGAAACCGAGATGCGGAGGCGGGTGTGGTGGCAAATTATCCTCATTGATACAGTCTATGCTCTCATGTCTGGTCTCGGCCAGTCTCTTATCCCACGGTCATGGGATACTAAACAACCCAATAATATAAACGATGCAGACCTATACCCCACTATGACAACACTGCAACCGAGGAGCGGCCCAACAGATATGATCTATTGCTTGGTATGCTACGAGATGGCAAAGATGCTGATGGACACACCACATTTAGAGGCTATCATTCTAGGTAATGAGGTCAGTAGCCTATTCTCGTATCTCCTTGTTCTCACGTCCCGAGAGGAAACGATCAATGACGGGAACTAATCACCTTCACTTTCCTGCGGTGCGCCGAAACTCTCAACGCACAATATGCACATAGCAAGTATTAACGCTCGATCTGTCGCTAGACCGGCCTACCCGATAAGGCGCCTGCGGAAGAAGTAGAAAAAGCGCGGCGACGAATTCATGAGCTAGACCAGTCTATCAGCAACATTCTGGACAACCATTGTGACCCTTCCATGGGCCCTATACACGAGCTAGCTGCAGAGACACGACATTTACTCATCTCCAAGTGCCAGGATCTTATTTGTCCTGCTAAGGAACAGCCTGAGGTGTGTGAACCCTTCACCTTTCAACCCCTTGGCCCTTTTCCGCCGTCCTTTATTCAATACACTATGCTAACTTCTTCATCAATTACAGTGGGGTACAGAAATCCACAGCAGTGCGGACAATTTGTTCAAGATTTGTGTGGCTGGTTTAGAGACGGACTTGAGATTATACCACAAGACACGATTGCAGGGGCAGTTTTTGTGGTTCAGTATGTGGTCACTAATTCAGGCATAGATCGAACGCGACTAACGTCCGGCAATAGTGCTTAACCAGTTCCAAGCCGAGATGTTGATATACATGGCGGGCCAGCTGTGTGAGCGGACAGCGGGAGGCCTTGTAGAGAGGGCATGGGCGGCTGTGGAGGAACATTACCGATTTCATCAGGAGCTCTTGACCCTTTCCAGTAAGACACATCTCGCACTCGGCATTCTCGTGATTCGGGCTTGGAAGGCGCGAGAGGCCTTTCTCCAGAAGGCGACGGGATCGGTGCCAACGACTCCAAACTATATTGCCAGACTACGGGCCGTCTTACCATCAACAGAAGCGAAGCAACTACCAGTCGACGACGAGGTTGATGGAGGCTCAGATGTGGCAGCGAGCTTCAACCCACTGGCCAACAGGACGGCACCAACGGGATTGGGCATGCCGTGGGACCAGATGCTTGGCTTTGTCGACGCAGGAGCCCTCGACTGGGACATGTTTGCAGGGGGCGGTGACAACACGTCGACAGCGGCGAACGCAGCAAGTGGGTATGGGATGGGCTTCATAGGCCATCAAGGCAACTCTTGGATGTAGTATTATTTAAATCTTACCGTGGGTAAAAGGGGGGAAACAGCATCCAGGCCTTGGGATATAAGGTGGCAGGAAGCCAGGCGAGTTCAGGACGGACATTGCTCCTCTCATGGGACCTCAGACACATGTATAATGCAAATACTGGCCACGTACAAACAATGATAGATGATGCTTCTACTGGCGGTAGCGGTGCACAAATCTACAGTGATTGGTTCCATGTCTATATGCTTGATATCGGGAACGCGATATGTAGAATGGGGGACAAGAGGAGCACATGCTGTAGGTACTTAGATATTTGGTAGCTGGCAGTATACCTAGGTAGGTACGTCATCTTTCCAAGTCTTGGAGAAGCGAACGGTAGGAGGGATGCGGGATGCGGGATACGGGATGCGTTTGTACACTGTGAAGCAGGCCGCCGACATCATGTTAGAGTCATACCAGTCCGTCACGTATTTCGGATATGACCAGGTAAAGTAGTATACTGGTGTGAACATAGCTCCGAAGCTGGAATTGGCATTTCGTAGTAGTAGGTATTATCTGAATAAGTGGGTACCTAGGTAGGTATGTATATAAAATAAAACATAGCTACCTACCTCGGATGTTGGTCTCGGTCGCGATACTAGACCCTCGGACCCGAGCGAGCTTACTTAGTATAGATAGATGCGCGCTTGGTCTGCGTTTATACTGTACATGTAAGCAGTGGGCACCCACTTAGCACGTGAGAGTAATATAATGAATGTATAGGTAATGTATTCTGAATGTATGTAGGTATGTAGAGCTCGGTATAGTAGGTCGGCGGAACCATGTAGAAACGCCGATATGGGGCTGCCTTGACACCCAAGAGCACGAGCATGAGCACATACTTCGTTCGTACACGCACGAACGAAACGAACGAAACGACATAGTGACTATGTCAGCGCACGGCCAAACAGCGGGCGGGCGTGCGGGCGGGCGTTTGACCATCCCGCGGTAGTATAGTATATAGAGACAGGTACCGTACCTACTTACATACCTAGGTAGGTACCGGTAGTGTAGAGTGGTCGATGCCTCCAAATGTCTGCTGCATGCAGGTACTTTTCGGCTGCTGTAAGAGCAACGCGGGCTGTTCGCGGACCCGAACACCGCGCGCGCCAACTCTCCGCCAACTTCCCGCCGCCACTATTGGAACCACTATCGCCAAGCTAGACCATGAGCCTCCATTATGTACAATGTCGCAACGAATCGTCAAACCGTCCCGTCGCCATCGTTGAAATGTTCAACGAGTGTGTCGGTCGTCTAAATCGCCCGCAATCTTCGTCGGCGGCCCCCTCTTTTTTCTGCTCTCTTTTCTTTCTCTTTTCTTTTAATTTTTTTTTTCTTTCTCTCTCTGGGGGGGGGGGGGCGGGCGGCCCCCCCACCCGCCCCCCCAGCACCACACAAACACAACAAACCAACGACACAAAAACAAAAAAAAAAGAGAGCAATAAAAACAAA
>NW_025953557.1:1349043-1475091 GCF_022495145.1 Xylaria bambusicola | reverse complement strand
TTCGGGGGGGGCCCCCCCTTTTTTTTTTTTATTTTTTTTTTTTTTTTATTTTGTTTTTTTTTTTTTTTTTTTCCCCCCCCCCCCCCCCCCCCCCCCACACCTATAAGCCCCTTATCTCCTCGCTAACTTTCCCACCACACTTTAGGTGTAACAGGTGCTGACTTGGGCTTGGGTAACTGACATAGTATACGATATTATATAACTTTGTCACGACGCTGTTCTTTGCAAAGCCCTTCCTTTCGTTTGAACTCTATCTACCGATATCCCTCTCCCTCTCACTCCCCTCTTTTCTTTCCTCCTCCCTTCCCGTTCAGCCAATCCCCCTTTCGTCTCGCTCGTGCCCACCGGCTATCCTCCAATATGTTCGGCCGGGACAAGAAAACCCAGGATCCGCCGACCCTAGGCCAAGCCCCGGGGCCGGCCAATAGCCAAGACGACATCAACAGCCACACAGCCGAGCTCACGCCGGCCGAGACAAACCACGAGTATCCCACGGGATTACGCTTTGCCCTTATCTTGTCGTCTGTGTATATCTCCATCTTCCTCGTCTCGCTCGACCGCCTCATCGTCACCACCGCTATCCCCGCCATCACCAATGAGTTCGATTCCCTTCCGGATGTTGGATGGTACGGCTCCGCCTATCTGTTGACCTCGTGTGCCTTCCAACTGCTATTCGGCAAGCTGTATCGCTTCTATCCAATCCGTGCCGTCTACGCCATCTCCGTCCTCTTGTTCGAGATTGGGTCTGCACTGTGTGGTGCCGCCCCGAGCTCCGTCGCCTTCATTATCGGCCGCGCAATCCAGGGTGTCGGCTCAGCAGGTTAGTTCTCTTAGAGTTATATTTTTACCCGTTGGGCAGCTTTCGGGCCTCATCACTCTTACATACTCCCCAAACATGAGCTGAACCCCTTCTCTATCCGGCAATTACTGATTCCAGTGTGTGTAATATAGGCATCTTCTCCGGTGGCATCGTTGTCATTGTATATGCCGTGCCCCTACACAGGCGACCGTTCGTATGCTACCCCTGCAGTCATCTTTTTCCTACTCTAAACTTCCAAGCGCTCGCCACGGCAATAATTGCCTGTTAGAGCCACAACCATGTCTTGGGAGTATACACAACTCCCGAAACCTGCTCCCGTTTTGCTTGAAAGAGTAATTACTGACTTCAGCGAACTATAGTGGCAAGGAATGATTGGCGCTGTCTTTGGCGTTTCCTCTGTTCTTGGGCCTCTCGTCGGTGGCGCATTCACGTCAAACGTGACTTGGCGCTGGTGCTTCTATATTAACCTACCTTTTGGTGGTGTTGCCTTGGCTATCATCATATTCCTGCTCCGTATTCCGGCTCGGCCAGAAACCAATGCGTCCACCAAAACCAAGCTTTCTCAGCTTGATGCCCCTGGCACGATCGCTCTCCTGCCCGCTGTCGTCTCCCTTCTCCTTGCTTTACAATGGGGTGGCCTCACCTATCCTGTATGTTGCCTCCCTCCCCCAACCCAACCCAACCCTTTTTTTTTTTCCCGCGGGCGGGACCTTCTTTCGTCATCAGCTGACTTCATGAAGTGGAATGACCGCCGTGTCATAGCTCTACTGACCCTCGGCATATTCCTGGGTATTGTGTTCATTCTAGTTCAGGCCTTCATGCCCAAAACAGCAACCATCCCTCCACGCATATTCAAACAGCGGTCTATCCTAGCCGGATTCTGGACGACGATTGTGCTTGGCTCACAGATGATGATTTTTGGTTAGTTCCATTTGATGCCTTTCTGCGCGCTTTCATACTGACCAGCTGAACCATTAGTCTATTACCTTCCAATCTGGTTTCAAGCAATTCAGGGCGTCTCTGCTGTAAACTCTGGCATTCGGCTGCTTCCCACTACGCTTTCCATCGTTGTCGCCTCTATCTCCAACGGCATTTTCGTCACCAAAATTGGTTACTACACTCCAACGTACGTATGATGTTATGTCTTTCAGCGGTAATATCTGATGGGTTCATAGTATGATTGCTGGTACGATAATATGTGCCATTGGAGGTGGGCTACTAACGACGCTGCAACTGGATACGGGCATGCCCAAATGGATAGGTTACCAGATTCTTTACGGGGTAAGCTGCTATTAATCCTATGCTAGTTCCCTTTGACGCATAGTTTCCCTTGAGCTTGCCATTAGCGCGAGCCCATACGTTATTCATGAGTTATCAGTAATACTAAGAGTGCTCATCGATACAGTTCGGTCAAGGCCTTTGCTTCCAAGCTCCAAATCTCGCGGCACAGACAGTCCTTCCCAAGAATGAAGTTGCGATTGGGGCAAGTCTTATGTTTTTCAGTCAAATCCTAGGGGGCGCTATGTAAGTTCTTGATCCAGAAACGTGATCACCATGCTCTGCGTAATTCAGAGAGCATATAATAATAATAAGGAACTTGACTAACTTGTTTTGATACGGCAGCTTCCTTTCGGTTGGCCAAAACGTGCTCAATAACCAGCTTTTGCAAAGACTTGCTGGGTTGCCTGGCTTCTCTCCAGCCCTAATCCAGTCAGGTGGTGCAACAAGTCTAATCGATGCGTTCCCTGTCCAATACCGCCATGACGTCTTGGTGGCGTACAACGAGTCCCTACGGACTGTATTTCGGGTCGGTCTTGTTCTGGCAGCGCTTTCTGTGATTGGGGCCGCCTGTATGGAGTGGAAGAGCGTAAAGAAGGAGGCACCAGATACCAAGCCCGCTGATGTCGAGAATGGTGTTGCGGATATGGCAGATGCGATAGACAGCAAGTCAGATGGCGAGACACTAGCAGCTAGATCCATGCACCAAGTCGACGAGAAGCCAGCAATGCCCTCCAGTGATGCTACTAAAGAGCCGCATCGGTCATCTCACGAACAATGAACGGTTACGGTTCTCCCCGATACCACTCATTATTACTCGGTAACTATTAGCATTTGACATTGGCAGGCGTTTGGGTTGTTGAATCTAGTGTATACCCCATCTTCAGATTAGATACTCCTCTCAACTAGACGAGTTAAGCTACGATACAAGTACCGCGCATTTAGCGGATATAATGAAATAATTGCGAGCTTCTATTCTATATATCTGTATTGACATTCAAGCCTTTTTGTTTATTTAGCATTTTATAGGTTGAGTTTTTTACCTCTATATATAGTTAGTATTAAATAAAAAGGGCTTTGAGCCACGATGGAAAATACGAGGATGGATATATATGCGTTTGAAGCGTTGAAAATCAATGTGTCTCGCTGCTTATGTGCATACTATGCCTTAATAAAGAACTCTTGAAGATAGTTTATATCTTTTGGCCAAGTTCCTGGGAATGTCATCAATTATCTGCAGATATCTAATTCCGTGGTGATGAGCTTCATGTGTATCGAACTCTGTGGTCCCAGTAAGTCGTCGTATAATCTAGTATGTATAGTAACTACCTACTTAATATAGCTATTCTCTCTAATCTTATCAGTCAAAACTCACCAGTCTATAAGCAATCCCCGTTCTGAGCACAGGAGCAGGCATAACTAAATTGCATATTGAAGACTGTGTGGGTCGGCCACTGCCGTCGAAGCCACTTTGAATAATGTAATTATATCTGTCATCTTAGTGTAGCCTTTCCAAGCATCTCGGAGATTCAAGGACCAAAGTTGTCTTCTCCTGGGGGTGTGTGGGAGATATGACGTACCAGCAATCCACAGTGTTGACTAAGCGCCTTTCGTTCTGACAGAGAGGCTATGCCTACAGATCTAGGCCGTGTCTTACTCTCCGACAAGCAAGATGATTTATTAGGCGACTATCAATTAAACCGGCATGGCCATATGTGAACAGCGTAATGAGCATAGGCTTCCATTGACAGCCAAGTATCAGCACCACCAGGGCACCGCTAATCTCCAAGGGAAAAAGAAAAGGGGGCAGAGGATTCGCCACGACAATGGAGCTAAGAAAGCTCTGGTCACAAGTTGATCATCGTCGCTAAGGGGCTCCTCACCTTCTCTGATAAACTTCTAATAGCAAGCAAGTACATGAACATGCTTGTTGATACCTTTTTATCTTTATACTTTCCCATGAGCGTTTAACTCTACTTAGTCAGATCCCTAACAAAAGCTCACACTCCAAATTTCCACACACTCTCTTCATGCCTTGTCTGCATATCAAATCTATTTGAACAGTAGCAAGCATTCACTTCAGAGGCAATCACATTTCACACCAGCAACTGAGAGCACGATAACAGTCAACCAACTCCGCATACACAAAGACATACACACACACACACACACACAGAGAGAGAGAGAGAGAGAGGTAGAGAAGGGTACGGGCAAAGGAAGATGGACTACCCGCAAACCAGAGTCCACTATGACAGCAATTGGACAGCAATGTACGTTGTACTGGCCGCAATACCACTCATATTTGTCATGGTCGCCATATACACAACATGGCGACGCAGAACGCGGATGAAGAGAGAATACCTTCACGAGATTGTGAGGTAGCCATGATTCTCTCTCCCATCTTGGATATACACACATCTATATACATACATGTCATGCACAGCATCTCTACGCTTCTACCGATCTACGTCTTATCTTGCCTATCAATTACGCCCCGAAAAAAGGACATGGACGGATACTCAGCCTCATTCGAATGTTTTCTCTTCCTTCTCCCTCCAACCAACCTGCTGGAATTCTACGGCACCAGCCCTTTTTATTTCGTTTCTTTCCCAAAAGCACTTCCTGCAAATCAGATATAACATTTACACAATTACCATTTCAATAGACAAGTAAGAAGATGAAGAGGAAGGCGATTCAATGGCACCTGCTTTGATGCTGGCAATGAAATTCGGCAACTGACTGCCGCTGCAGCGTAGTATGAAAGATAATGAAATATATAAGCTATCCATGGGCGAAATAAAGACAGAAAGCCATAATAGGAATGGTAGTAATGCGATAGGTATTAGTTAGAGACCAGTATAATAGATGTCGGGGTGGTTATAACTAGAACTTGCCGGTGGACTATGTCTATAAGGAAGTCACTACCTACTTCCTCTCTCTCCTCGGAACGACTACACCAGGGGATCCCACGAGAAGCCAAGAATGAAGTATTAGGCAAGTACCTTATATATTGGTTTAGCGAGGCACTACGCCGTCATATCCTCATATGCAACCGTGGTAATCTCTGGTAGTTCTCACACCCAGAGAGTATCCGCCATAAGATACATGAGCATGAGTACCTTGGAAGCATAGACAGATGGCCAAGTCACAATAAACACGGACTGTAGGCACACTGGGACATGCATAGTCTCTTTGGAGCTTGGTATTGACTTGCGCAGTCCCGACTCTCACACCCAAATATACAACATCCGCTGCTTAGTCAGCACCTGTCCATACCGTTAACTGCAGCCCATCTTCCCCTCCATGCCAAAAGAAAAACGGCGTGTCAGCAAATTGAGCCAGGGTGCTAATTGATTAAAATCCGAAGCGCCGGTTCGCCTATTCGAGCCCCCTCCCCCCACAAAAAGGTGTTCTTAAAGGCCACTGTGTGTGCCTGCATAATGATGATAAAACGAATATGCCAAATAATTCCAACGGGTATCATCACAGTGTTCAAGTAACTAATATAACGCAACCAAGGTTCCTTTCGAGGAATAATTGGGAATGAAAGCCATTTCGAGGGTGTCATTTTACCGCCAGGGAATCGTATGTGAGTAACGCACCACAGCTGTATGCCGTAGGTAGGATGTTCAGGTTGCGGCTACCAAGTTAACGATCGTATCATAGCCCAGGTGACTGTAGGAAATTGGTGTAATCATGGCTGTTCACCGCTGGTCGTCCTTAGGTTGCCATACACGTGCACCTAGAGATTTACTGATGCCAAAGCCCACGGCCACTGCGATACCGAGAATCACAAGTACAATGGTGATCTTCACCGCGATTTGGATACGTTTGTCGAGGCGAGCGAGGCACTGGCAGGACCGGTTTTTCCGCTTCGCAGCGCGGGTCTTCTCCCTCCAGTAAGCTTGACCGGGCCAGACTCTACTATCCGAATGGAGCCGATTTGCACACATAGACGCTCGGGGGTTGTCCTGACACTGTGCGGACTTCATGGCCTCAATATCGACATCGAAGCTGCTGACTGTGTGCGCGGAAGTCGGTGTTAATGGGATTGAGCCCTCATATTGTCTTTCGAGGGTGCGTGACTTGTCAGAATCTGGAACAGGTTCTATCGTTGTCACTGTCATTTGTGAAGGCTTGCGGGCCTCCTCTTTGATCGAAGAAACCATGACCGACATCTCAGGTTACGGTAGTGCGATAGACAGCTATGACAATGTAAGGTGACCTGGATTTGGCAGTCGAGAATTCGATAGAATGAAAAACTAATGGGTGGGCAGAATAGCGACAAAATCTGGTGGAGTGGAGTTCCGTGTCGAGCTGGGAGAGACGGCGAGGCAGAAAAGAAAAGCCTGTAAGCAAGAGCATCAGAATAGGACCAGAAAGCGCCGGTGGCGTTCGAGCAGCTCGACGAAAGAGCTGAAGGGGGGGGGACGGAATGTACCAGAGTTGAAGTTGCTTCTCAAGAAAGTTTGACGCGAGAAGATAAGCGCGAATGGCTATCGAAAGTTCTCATCGGCTAGGGGCAAAAGACCTAGGCAGTGTATACTACGGACACGGCCACAAACAAGAAGCTTCAAGTCTCTAAGCTTAGGCCCCGACTAGATACGCTTCTGACGTTATCTTCAGCGTTTTCCCGTATGCTACCTCCCCACGCAGCTACGTGGATAGACAAGCAGGCAGACAGGCGGGTAGGTGGGCAGG
The DNA here is from genome assembly GCF_022495145.1 of Xylaria bambusicola. Classification (NCBI taxonomy): domain Eukaryota; kingdom Fungi; phylum Ascomycota; class Sordariomycetes; order Xylariales; family Xylariaceae; genus Xylaria; species Xylaria bambusicola. The sequence goes on along the minus strand of NW_025953557.1, from coordinate 1,468,292 downwards.
GGGAGTTGCGAGTTCTTTGGTAGGACGTCCGAGCCCGAGGAAATAGAAGGAGACAGCACCAGTCAATCGCTGGTTCTTTTGGCGGCAAGTGGTGTTCGTTGGTGAGTTGTTCGTGGTGATAATGCGCACTGGCCGCGCGTACATTAGCTACATATCACTGCCAATCAGGCCGAAGGTCAACACTGGGTATGTAGGTAAACGTGGTAAATATATACCTAGTCAGACACCTAGTGTAGGTTAGGGAAGGGTCTGAGCAAGTAAGGAGGTTGTCAATGCTGGATTAAGCGTTGGACGGATACAGGCTCCCCCAGGAACATGATGGCACGGGCACGTACTTGTACATACCTACATGAATGGAAGCATGTCCGTCCCGCTAGTAGTACTTTTCTAGGTTAGATACCTGCAGTACACAGCAGATATATATAGTACCTAAGTACGGAAGTTGGAGTTTGAAGTTTGAAGTTTGATGCTTGATGCTTTTGGCGCACGCCTAAGTTCGCCGCAAAGCCATCATTCACGTCAATTGAAGACAAATGGATACCTACCTAATAAGAGTGAGCAAGTCGAAGTGAGAGAGTGGTATGGGAGAGAGAGCGCAGGGACGCCCCCCCTACTGTGTACTTAGTACCTATTGTAAGTACAGGCTATATACTTACTATGTACTCTAGAGAACAGAAAAGGGACGAGACGGCAACGGGAAGATTGCTGCAAGCTGCCAATGGCCAGCCAATGGCTGCTTGGTGTTGAAACCCCGGAAGCTATGGGCTGTATGCACTATCTGTGCACTAGACAGGACCGGGGGGTTCGTTGGCAATCTACCTAGTACCAAGTAGGTACACTGCCCAGAACTGCCCAGAACTGCCCTAGCGCCAAGTTTAAGTGCCTAGCGAGCCTAGGTACTTCTCGTAGGTAGCAGTTGAGCCCCAATTCCGCCCCAAACAACAGGAACCGCGGCTTTCTGAGATCCGAGCAATCGGAACCTAGAACCTAGGTGTAGCGGCACCGGAAAAGGCAATGCCTTTTACATAAGGTACCGTAAACCCCGCGCCAATCTACGGTACAACTAAGTATGCAACTACCTACACCTGCATGTAAATGCTTGGGTACCTACATACTATATCATGGTAGGTATACTCTACTTACAGTAGTAGGTACCTACCTAGGTAGGTTGGTAGCTTATGTACTTAGGCATTCAACCGCAGTCTGATGAGCAAACCCTAGCTGCGAAAATTAGGGAAGCTTTCTATATTCTTATGTACAGTAGGGCTTTCACGGACTGGAACAAGTATTCAGTAATCTACTTACTACCTGCGGAGTACTTACTGTAGGTAGCTATGTACATAGTATAAAAATCCTGGAAGAGGTAAATTGTGGAGTCCTGGGTTTTGCTTTCGACCTTGTCACCTTTACCCCTGGTTGGTTTAATTGGGATGCTACTTTGCAATTTATACATAGTACTCCATGCTTACTTAAGTAGCTACATAGTACCTACTATTTTTGACCTACAGACTTCGATACTAGGGGCACCACAACGTCCTGCTGATTCTGTTGGTTTTTATGCCTTTTCTCCGACAGCGTTAGAAAGGCCAGGATATCCCCAGTCTGTGTTCCTGCGACCTGGCCTTCCTCCACAGAGCTATTACTCCCTGGGATAGTCTTGTGTACGAGTCTCAGCTGAGGGCACCAGATCTAGAACACATATTCCAACCAGGAATCAAGCAAGTCATCGCCGAGTCTGTCTAAGGAATTGGTGTACTTTACGTGTATTCCAACCGTACTACTAGTAAATCCCCACCATGAAACTAGATAGGCTGGCATGTAATTGGTCCATCCGAGGTGGTGCTATTTCATTTACATGCAATGAGATTTAGTGATGAGCAGCCTTTTAAAGCATAGGGGCAAAGAAAGCTTCGTAAACAGCATCTGACGCAGTTGGCGATATTGAGGTTGAACAATAGGCAGGTAGGGTAGACAGATAGCGTTGGAAAGATATCCCACTTCGATAGCATATGGGACGGCGTTCAGTCAGTCAGTCAGTCAAGATGGTATATGTCTTATCTAAGTATGTGATGAATGGATTTACTGACGCCACGGCTCAGTCGGAAACTCGGCCCACCTACCTCCTCATGAGCTTCTCTTTCTTCGATGTCCGTGATACTGTTATGTCATGGCGATTTGAGATTGGCAAACGGTTGTACCACCGTGGAACAGACTTAAAACCAAATCTCGTCTCTTTTTTCCGTATCGGTGTAGAGCGTTTGATCATTCCCTTAATATGATGACACCCACATGACATTACGAACACAAAGCTCTGTCCCAACAAACACAGGTACGTAGGGTCACAGAGGTATCTTACAAACCTAGGCAGCATGAATTAACTGGCGATGCTCAAATCATACGCACTCTGATACCCCATATTCCGTGTCCATCGCTACCACAGTGGTTGTAGAGGTGTTGCTGGAGGCACTGCTTTGTATTAGAAATGCATCACCATAATCGAGATGAACACTAGATTGTACAAGTTGGTCAGCCAATTTTCAAGTATAACAGATCTGTGCGTGGGTCTGACGAACAAGCACAACTGGTACAGAAGCCGACAGTGAGACTGTCTGTGACCGCATGCAGATGGCACGGAGAAGCAAAGATAAACCCCGGGGACACGCTGCTCTGATCCTCTGAGAGATTACTGTCATGAGGAGATCGATAACAGCTCACAAGGACGTGTGTACTGTAACTTCTCTCGATCATTTAGTTCCTATTTCACCAACGCCCGTCTGCTCACTTCCTTGGTATCCAGAGTCTCCCAGATTTACTTGGCTCTCACATTGAATCCAGATCCCATATTGATCTTTTACTTCTGTAAGATATACAACACGGCCCTTACCCAGTTACGCCTTCAACTATCAGCAAGTAATTCACTGTGAAGCTGTCCTTGCACCCCTCAAAATGGGAGGCATCAGACTCGCAGCACTCACTTCATCTGCAATCATCGCAGTTCTCGGAAACCTGTACCTCGTTTCTTCGCAGGTCACCCAGACTAGCACCGCCGTGCTTCAACGGCGCATTCTCGAAAGAAGAGATGCCTATACTTGTTATGGGGTACGTCTCCAATGCTGCTCCAAACGTGCCACCGCCGACAAATGGTTAAACTAAGGTGAGAAATAGAGAGACGCGAACGCCACGGACTGCCAGGCTGCACTTGATCAGCTCCAGTCATTTGAGGACCAAGAGTTCCAAGTATATTCGGGCATCTGTCTGAATTGGTCTCAGGACACTTGTAACATCCGATTTTGCGCTCAACCCTACGTCACGAAGACCGTCAACCGCACCGCCTCATGGCTTCAACATTGGGCAAACAATACTCTTATGGGCTGCGTTTCTGGAGGGCAGTACGCAGTGATGGGGGACTCGACCAATCTAAACGGCAACGGGGGCACATACCGATTGCATCTCGAACACGCAGGCCCGAGGCATGGTTGAAGTTACATCTTGTGGTAGTGAACATGTGATGGTGGTCGAGTCACGCCCCGGTGATTATACCCAAAGGTGTAAGCGCCTGCTGCTGATTGTTCCTGGAGACGTTGCTGTATGTATGTAGTTTACCTAAATCTACATTGAAGCTCACCCAAGATCATCGGGAGCTACCGAGCCTGCATATTACACACGTGACAGGTCCAATGTGTAGGATGCAAGTACACTTGATTCCATGGCTTGGAAATAAGTCCCACTGTGGGAGCCAGACGTGTGGTCATCGTGTCCATAGCATCGTGTAAAGGCTTTCGACCCTGAAGAAGATCACGACTCGAACTTGATTGAGTCTATAGTATCAACACAGACAAGGTGACAGCCCGTGTTGTACTGGATGTTTGCGTCGGACAGTGACTAGCCGTGTAATATCGAGCACAGCACGGGGTGTGCCAAGTTAGGACGCAGAATGTCGAGATCAAACCTACTGCAGCAGGGTCTTATAAGTCCCAGATGTCGACTAGGTATTTGCCTGGGGGTTATTACCCTTCCCACCGCATCGTGAATGAATATGAATTGCTCACAGTCCTTCAACACTTCATGGCCTGTGGGTAAAGAACGAGGTAGCTGCTACCCGCGAAGCAAGTCACACGATATTTGAAGGTACTACCGCTGCTCCCGTTGCCGCGAGCTTTTGTTGACTGCCGCAATAAGAGACAGTGACACATAGGCCCTCTTCCCGCGGAGCCTTCGTTCGCACAAATATCCCGTGCACAATCACCAGTCGGTCTTGTCTTCTGTTGCCAACTTCGTTTGCGGTGACAGTCCTTACTAGGTACTCTTGCACTCAATTTTCCAGAGCAGCTAGCTTTGTTTCTTCCACAACCACCAACTTAACTTCTCAACTCCTTATCGACAACGACTCGCCAAAAAACCACATACTTGGACCAGCGCCAACACGCCTCGAAAAATACTGCAATGCGCATTAAATCCTCCATAACTCTCGTTGCCTGCCTCATCGGCTATCTTGGCCTGGTACTGGCAACTTCTGTTAATCGCGTTGATAGTAACATGGTCTCCTCTCAACACACTCATCGTCACCTCCCTGGCGGGTCAATACACCGGCGCGAGGTAAAGCAACACGAGAGGCACATTTCTCAATCACCCAATGGTCCCGTCTATCGTTGCCACGACCCTCACCCCGAGTTATTTGTAAGTAGCGCTGCCCACAGAGAGTGTTCGACATCTGCCGGCATGATGCGTGGAAGGAACGACTGACAAGTTCGCCTCGTGCACTAGGGTCCAGCACCGCCTGTCGAGGACTGCGACGACGTGATTGCTCAGTTTGCCGGTCTTAAAGCGAATATCAATCTTAATCTTGTAGAAGGCTGCTACCAAATCACGTCGGGCAATTGCACTGGGCTGGTGTGCCCCCAGCGTGCAGGCGAGAGCAGTCACATTCCGGGACTCCTCGCAGCCCAGTACATGGCCTCACCATTGCGCGACGAGTGCATCGCCAAAGGACAGCGAGGATGGTGGATTGATGGCAAGGGCTTGGGGGTGGGTGTGTATTTAACTTAGTGGATATCACTTCCTAGGTAGTTGATTTTGGTACTTTTCAGGAGGATATTGGCGCAATTCTACCTTTTGCTCAGGAGAAAGGAGGCGATATGCGATGCGAACCGAAGGGGCAACATGCACAAGCAACCTTGGAAATGAGACATAACACTCACACAGAGGTCTGAGTGTACCGGTATCTCAACAGTTCGACTACCAAAGCCGACATCAGCTGTAAGTCATTTCTTCTAGAGGTTATAGAAATGACCATCGCAAGATCCCATTGTGTCCTTGCATCGAGAGAAACTTTCAAGCATGAGAATTCGTATTACTGTCTTCGTGATCGGTTGGAAACCGCCCCACTTCTTGCATGTACATAGGTACCTACCTACTGTATCTTTAGACACCCTCTGGACACCCCACTGGAATCGGAGCCGTTGCCTGCTGAATGATGCCAATCAAAACATGACCACAATTTGTAGTCCATTCCTACGTTACCAAGCTTAAATCACAAGTTTCTTTCTGCTACACGGGAAAAGACCCCTGTCCTTAATACCACACATACATGACAAAGTGAACACACACAGAGCAACAGCTATGGTATGTAAAACACCATCAGTTGGTAGCCTGGCGCAGAGAAGGCAGAGCGGCCGAGTTGCCGTAGATTTTCAAGAATCCTGCCTATAAACTAACCCGTCCCTCCCTTGTTGCCGCTTGCTAGAATAAAGACGGATGCTACACATACGTACACATGCAAAGGCCACGCGACGCCGATCTCTTCGAAGACTTCTGCAAGGACAAGTTACCCGACGACGAGATTTACGTACCCCCACACCACCAGCCCATCAACCCCGAAGATGAGGATGACGTCGTGCCCGATCAGCATGCCGCCTTCGGCATACAGAAGGCAACGCAGCGCAACAAGGAACCTGCCTGGAAAGACCTCAACCTTGCCGAGCTCATGAAGAAGGGGCCGGCGCCGGGCCGTATAGGCACTACAGTTAGTAAGAACCTGTACAAGGGATTACCAAGATGACAAGAAATTCGGAGGAACTCCATAGCTTGGGGCTATCCCCTCCCCTCTCTTGTTGGCTCTCGAAGCCAAATCGTGAATGAGTCGTTCACAATTAGCTTGGTCCTCGTGGATGGGGTATTTGGCTTTGAGGGATGCATTTTAAACACAGGAGTTCTGAGTGTTTGTTTTTAATACCCGTGAATAATTCCGCACAGCGCAATGTCACAACACGTTGTGATTTCCAGACTCTGTACAATAATGATATCGTCCTAGCTAAGTTGAACACCACCTGATCCTTGAAACCGTGAACCTTTAAACGCCGCCACAAACCTGAAGACGCCTTGCCATGCTGTATTGTCAATCAATAGAAAACCAACCTTGCGCTAGATTTCTCGCCATATCTACCTAGATAAGAAGCGGCCTTAACCCTTGCCTAGAAAGCTCTCGCGCTCCATGACCTCAGGCGCGAACTTGACTAGAAACACGGTGCGGCCGGGCCACAACTCGCCCTCCTCCTGCTTTCCGACGCTATGAGCCGTGACACGGGCGGGGAAGGCCGAGCCGTCGCAGACACCCTCGATGATGCCGGCGACGTAGGCGGCACAGTTGAGCTGGCTCATGTCGCGTGGAACGCTGATATAGCGGTTGACGAGCGGCTCGTTATCGATGATCATGTATTCGTCGGGTTTCAACGGGTCTGACGATTTCTCAAGGCCATCGGCCGCCTGTCCAAAGAGGTGCTGCCACACGTTGATCTTGATGAAGTGCAGTAGCGTAATGATATTGAGGGGCCGTGTCTGCGACCGGACCGGCTCGCGGTAGAGGAGGAGGTCAAGGAGTTTCAGACCGATGGGGTGGCCTTGTATGTTGAGCCTGCCGTAAAAGGATAGCTTGTTAGAAAAGGCAGTTTATGAGTCGGCGTATTGATCTGTTGAGTAACTGTGGGGCGAGGACAGGACAAGAGAGACAAAGAGCTCGGGGCTTATCGACTTACCGCTTCTCAAGGTCCTGGATACTTTCTATCTTCTTCGAGGCGTAGCTCACCATCTCGGAAAAGAGGTATGCGAAGCTTGCGCCGCTGAGCTCGGCCGCTTTGGTCCGATTTAACGGTCGGTGGTATATGGTCTTGCCATTGGTCGGATAGCGCAGGCCCGACTGTTCTTTAACACCACCCCGGGATGCTTGGAGATTGGACATTGAGACTTCCAAGGTTCGAATCTTGGGTCATTTGCAATGCTGATGCTTGAATACTTGCTGGTGGTCTGACTGTATTGCCCGGAGCTCTGAATGTGTTCGAAATACGGCTGGGTGGTTGATGTCGAGGGAAGGAGTTCCCAACTTGACGCCAGAATGTTTATGATTGGCCTGTAGCTGTGCTGTGTGGGTCTCTCGCATGGAAGTACCTAGCTAGATTTGCCCAGCTTATAGTACACCGGTAGAGCGAGACGGGGATGGAAATAGAGCTCGATTCAATGTCAGGAATGCATAATTCGATGCAGAATTAATTATATTCTTCATACACTATATATCCTTTATGTGCATGCCATCCAACTAACCGTCGTTCTATGCTCGAATCAGCCGTGCGCTATGGAGTATGATTGTAATCTTATAACTAGATGTCTTTTAGTACGTTAAAATATTAATATATTCTCCTCTGCTCAATGGACTCTAAGCATCAGCACTCGTTGCTTGCTCTTTTGGCGCCTCAGTATTTCCACCAGTTACGCCATGAGGTGCATAGCCTTTGAGGTAATCCTCCGACTCACCAATCAACTTGCCCCCAGCTTCCCACCTCTGAAAACGCTCGGCACGTCGCTGATCGCTGAGCTTCATAAGTGCGGGCCAGTATACAGAATGATCATATTCGAAAGGCAGCTGACCGCCTTTGATATCCTTGGCCAGTTGCTCTGGAGTCACATATTGTGTCATGTCCTCATTGAATTTGAGCTTCTCCTTAGTCAAGGGGTCAATGAAAGGGGTGATGAGCTTGAAAAATCCCCATACAACCCATGGCACTGTTTTCCCTGTGTCAGCTCTCAAGTTACACGGTCATATCCATATGCGGCCTCACCGTTGACAATGAGGGCCCGCCCCAGTCTCTCAGGGTAGTGTGCCTGAAGGATGTGTAACACCTCACGGCCCTGACCGATACCAGGAGCAGTATTTGTGCGCTTGGCCCCGGTCTTGAAGTCGATAAGCAAGCAAATTTTCTCTTGTTCCGCTGGAATGAGATCGATGACTCGTTCGAGCATGAAAACCATATGCTGGACTTGTCTCGGGGTGACCTCGGTATTCTGGCGTCCTGGGTTGAGGTAGTGGCATGGACGACCTTGTTTATCGAAGCCAACGATGACCTGTTTCCCAGTCTCGTTTTCGGGTCCAATGTAGTCTGCCGTCAGGTCATCGACACCGTAGTCCCTCCGCCAGGTCAGTGTCTCTAGTAAACGCTTCTCGGCCTCGTTCCGATCCCATTTGGTAGCTCGAAGATATCTGAAGAGAGACTCCTTGCTGAGCCATATCTTCTCATTGTCGGTCAGCGCTCCAGCCTTGCCACTGGTTGATGGGACCTCTGTCCACCCTTTTACTCTCTCGAGAAGCCAATCATACTTGGATTGCTGCTCAGCCGTGAGTGAAGGGTTTGCAATCGGAGTGCTCGTCTCTGGAGGCGTCGCAAGAGGAACTAATAGCGGGCCACCCGTCTTCTCACTGAGCATTCTCACGCCTGAGGGCGGCGTCGATGTGCCAACACTAGCCATTGGCTAAGGGGGTAAGCGTAATTTGAAGAGAAACTGAGAGGCTACAGTTACTTTGCGTAACAAGGTGTTGTAGATGGTGAGGGAGTGTCTGTGACAATCATAGATAACGAGTAAGTCGCATGTCAGGGGACGGTAAAGGGGTGCTACAGGCGGGTTCTCGATGAGTCTGAGGTTTCTACATAGTACTGTACGTAGTAAAGGTACTATCTAAATCTCAGCGTATTCGGATCTGTGCAAAGCACGCCAGTCCAATTGGGACTGTGCCGGGGTCTGGGCTGTTGCTGAACGCCGCCGGCAGGTTAGTGGGATGTGAGTTTCACGGAAATTCAATTGTGACATTGCGCAATGCCAACAAATCAATAGGTAGAACAACACATAGAATACAGTTATACATGTGTCGTTATTTCTACATAGTACCTAGGTAAGACACGTTTTAGTGAAAAAGAGTTAACATGCAGTACCTCTTACCTATGTAGGTATGTACCTATACTGTACCTAGTACCTACATACATACTACGTATGTACCTAGTACATATGGTAGACCAGGGTCTGGTGGGTGTACACTAAAGCGGGCCAAAGCGGGCCACCCACTGAGCCCAGAAGAAAACTAACCCTGTCGATCTCATTGACTACTTTTGAACCACTTAACACGCATTGACGCGTCCCAGTCGCGTTAGCAGCCTCAATAGCCCTCAAAATTTCAACAACGAATTGCCATCACCACACCAAGTATTCTCTGCTAGGGGCGTATTGACTATTGGATTAGGCCGTGTGAGGAGTCATAACTCGGCTTGCCATATCATCGTCATTATTGTTGGCATCAAGTATCTAGTTGGCATTATGGCTGACATAGAGACACAAGAATTGAACGAGCGCTTCGCAACTGGGGATAAGCCGCTTGAACACAATGTACTGGTCGAGCTGAAATCCATTATGCAGCTTCACTCGCTCAGTCCCCAAGACCTCTTTTTCAAGTGGGAATCCTACTGTATCAAAATGGACATGGACGAGATGAAGCTCTCTGTCGAGACCTTAGGCGCCTTGAAGCAAGACTTACTAGATGCCTTGGAACGAAATAACAGATCCCATCAGGTTCAGCTCAAGACAGAGAAGCGCACAGCGGCGACGCCTCGCACCGCTGCGAAAAACGGCGGCGATGTATTCGGAATGTGCGTCGCCAAGTGCGTTATCTCACTGCGGCAATGCCCTGCTAATCTTGGTTTAGGTTGGAGGGGATGGTACCGAGTACGCCAGCTGCTGGAAAATTCAATAGAAGTGCCGTCAAGAAGAGGAACCCTCTCGAGACGCCTTCCATGTCCAGGGTGAAGAACAACGTGCCGAGTAGTTCACCTGGTCGCGATGGCCCTTTGCGTCTGGAGCATCAGCTTGAGTCTATGAATGCAGTCCCGTAAGATGTTCTCGGCCATACCCGCCTCACTCACAATGTATCTAATCGCGCTCAGTGTAATGTCCTTCAATAGTCGGCAGAATGCCGGAGAACTCATAGAAGTCCTGAATGAGCATCTCAAGCCGGCAGATCCCCCCATTGCGCCATATGCGGAGCCACGTATCAAATTGACAGCTACTTCTGATCAGAAGAAATTGGGCTATAAGACCCTGGCCATGAAAACATCAGAAGCATCGGAAATTCTAGACGACCGGATAGACGAGTTCATGGCCCTCGTGAAAGATTACCACAAGATAGATGATGAAGAGTTCGGCAGCGCCGCCAGTCAGAGCACGACGGAGATTGTTGCTGTTGGTCGCATAGCATCGGACTCATCAGAGGGTAGGCTCAACGTAGCCTCCCTCGTATTGGAGACATCACGCCGCACAGGCAATGGTCGGAGGATTCCACTAAAACTTGAGAAGCTGAAAGATTGTTACCAGTTCTTCCCGGGGCAGATTGTAGCATTCAAGGGTATCAATTCTTCAGGACAAGAATTCCTTGTTCGTGAAGCGCTAGAGATCCCCTTGCTACATAATGCCGCATCGCTGCCAGCAACCATCAATGCACACAGACAAAGACTTCGCGGCAGCCCGGATGCTATGGAATCAGATGACGACCCAACTCCGTTGAACATTATATTTGGCTCAGGGCCCTACTCGGCTGATGATAATCTCGACTTCGAGCCGTTGCACGCTCTCTGTAGCCAGGCAGCGGATACCTATGCCGACGTGTTGGTACTGACTGGTCCGTTCATCGACGTTGATCATCCGCTTGTCGCTACGGGCGACTTTGACCTTCCCGAAGAAGCTATGACTGAACCGGACACCGCAACCATGAATACGGTGTTCAAGTATCTGATCTCACCGATGTTGAATCGTCTCGTAGTTTCAAACCCCCACATCACAATCCTCCTCATCCCTTCCGTCCGCGACATTATCGACAAGCACGTTTCATGGCCTCAAGAACACTTTTCCAGGAGGGACCTTGGCCTCCCTAAGACTGTCAAATTCATCGGTAACCCTATGACACTTTCTATTAACGAGATGGTATTGGGCATATCATCCCAGGACATTTTATGGGATTTACGTCACGAGGAACTCGTGGGCGGCAAGCCAGCAACGCCTGATTTAATGTCGAGAATATCGCGTTACATAATCGAACAACGTCATTACTTCCCCATCTTTCCCCCGGTCGATCGCTCGAAGTTGCCCAAGGTCGGGACAGCGGAGGGTATTCCAACTGGACCGAGCCTAGACACCAGTTACTTAAAGCTCGGAGAAATGGTCAATGTCCGGCCTGACGTTATTGTCGTCCCGAGCGCGTTGCCACCATTCGCGAGAGTAAGCCAACACTTCTAAATCTAAATCCCTAGGATTATGGGCCCTGCTCTAACCCACGCGCTAGGTTGTAGAAAGTGTGCTAGTCATCAACCCTGGCTATCTCTCCAAGCGAAGAGGCCCTGGCACGTATGCTCGTATGACGCTTTACCCACCTAAATTGATGGATGAGGAGATGGCCAGCGGAACTGTGATTGGCCATAAGATTTTTGAAAGAGCAAGAGTTGAAATTACGAGGATATAAAGGACTTGGAGATTTAGCGGCTTATTCAACGTGACAACGGTATGGAAATCATGAATAGTCTTGATAGACGTGCGGATCCATGCTATGCAGTTATATAAGCATCTTATTATATACATGCCAATTGCGAGGTTGTATCCGTGATAATACTACTGTCTACCGGAGTCTATCCTCCTCCTCTTGTCACTTTCGTATCGGCTAGGGTCCCGTGAGGAGTCCCGTTTCCTCCGGCTAGTATCATGATGTCTGTCATCTCTCCTAGGTGACCTTGATCTTGATCGCGAGTGCCGCCGCCGATCGTAAGATTCGTCACGTGGCATATAGGAATTCCGGTCATGACTTCGCTCACTATCCCGATCCCAGTGCCTATCACCTTCTCTCCGGGTTGCACTATTTCTTGGACCACTGGGGTGGGCGGTGACTCCCTTGCGATCACCAAGCGGCACGGCATTTGCACCTCCAGGGCCAGATCTTTCCTGGTAACGGTCGGATTTATACCTGTCGTCGAAATTGCCGCGATCAAAGTCCCTGCCAGGCCGCGTATCGCGGAACTCGCCCCAACGGCCCGTATCTTCGGACTTCAGATCTTTATACTTTGAAGCGCCCTTCTTGCCCAGCTTCGTCATATCGCGCATCTGCAGGGCCTGAGGTAACAGTTCGCGGTTTTTCACATCATCGGCAAAGCGCGCACCCATGATGTCGCGCTTGGCAAGCGACTCGGCCGCTTCGTCATCCTGATAAAAGGCGCCGCGGTGGAAGTACTTCTGCATGTAGGCCATTTTACCTTTAGCGTCTTTTTCTTCTTTCTGCTGGGCGATGAAAGCCTCGTCCTCAGCTTTGCGCTCCTCCTCTGTCAGATTGCGGCGGCGCTCGACCTCTTCGCGCTCCTTCTCCCGCGCTTCGATGGCCTCACGTTCTCTCTTGATACGCTTTAGCTCCCGTAGCTTCCATGCTGCGTACTCGGCCTCGGGATCCTTGTCGTCCTCTGTGTCGACGTCTTCTTCTTCATCCATGAGATCATCCCAGTGTTTCTTGCCTACTGCACGCGCCTCAGCATCCTTGCGCATCTGTTCCTCCACTAACTCATCCATGGCCTTTTTCTTGCGAGCTTCCTCCTCTTCGGCTATTCTAACTGCTTCCCCTTCGGTCCCCGCTGCAGCCGCCTCTTTGCTTTTCGCATTCCGCTGGCTCTTTGGTATGAATTTTGGTTTGAGCATGAGTCTCCGCGGGACCTCATCTTCGCTGCTTTCCGCCTCTTCGTCATCGCTACCCTCCTCGCTTTCACCCTCGCTTTCCCTCTCGTCGCTCTCCTCTGTAACGAACCCTTCCTCGGCCGCCAAGCGGGCGGATCTCTCGGCAGCTAGGCGACGGTCTTCGGCTTCCTTCCCTTGACGGCTCTGTTCATTAAGATCGACTTGACCGAGTTTGCTTACAATTCGGCCGGCGCTCATGACTTTTGGAGGAGGTGCGATCTTGTGATCTGGCCTTTTCTGCCGTTCAGACTCGATTTCGCTAGTTTCTGGGTCGGATTCGGATTCGGACGACGCGCCTGTTGCTTTGCCTGCCCTATGGCGCGCAGGCCGGACAGGGTTTGCGGTCATACGTTTTGGTGGCATGACAAAAGGATCCTAGTTCTTTTGCTATGATTCGAAGAGTCCACTGTTGACTGGTACTTGTTATTGTAAAGAATAGGAGAAAGACTGCAAGAACGGCTGATGCTTATTGTAGGGGAAACGGGAATGTAAAATATTCATAAGTAGACTGAAAGTTGAAGCTTGGCAAGCACGCTCGGTGATAGAACCTTGAAAGACCGGGCTGTTGTTATCTTAGCGGCTAGCGGGATGATAGGTACCCCACTAAATTGTAGGTAAGTACCTATGTACATACCTAGTAAGTACCTACATGTTGGTTGTAGATCACACAATGGAAATCCGATGTCACGGCCGCCATTCATCAACGGATCATAATTCGAATGTCAAAATTTCAGAATGAATCCAGCTCGAGCTGGAAAATGAACCCAGGTATCTCAAGAACGCCTTATGAACGCCGATGTAGTACCAGTCCCCTCTTAGTCAGAACCGATTTTTCGAGATAACCGCCCGGCCTACCGCCATCATGAAATATCGTCTTCGTCCTGATCCTGCGGCAAAACGGTGTCTGTTGTAGCGCGTGTCGAGATGCGCTCGTTAACTGTATCGCCCTGCTGTCCCATTTCACCCATCTCATCATCAAGCTCAGACCCGGATTCATCTACGCTAACCCCGTTGCCAGAGATATTGCCTCCCGGTTGCACCTTGTCACCGCCAATTGGTACGTTCTTGTTGATCTCTTCCCACACTTTTCTCCGTCCCTCTATGGCCCTCGACTTGTCCTTGCTCAAAGCTACCTTCTTCTCAGTGCGCTCAATGATGGCGGCGGCGCGGTCCTGTGCCTTCTCATGCCGCTTCCGGGCTTTACTGCTCATGGCCCTGCTTTTTTTCTGCTTCTTGGAAACGCCGGCACCTTGGTGTATCGCCAGCACTGAGGGGCGATGATCAACTGACTCAGGCGGGGGCTGGACGTCCTTGAGCGACTTGTCGGTGTTGATGCTAGGAGAGGTAGCCCGCCTCGCGGCACGAGAGTGTAATGACGGGGCTAGACGTTGGTAGAGATGGATAGTCAGTTTTGAAAGCAGCGTTTAGATTAGGCATTTTCACTTCAGTACCTTTCTTCTTTTTTGATATAGCGCCTTTGGCCATTGTCACTATACCTAGGATTTCCTAGATGAGGACTGGTAGGAGCAGCTTGGGTTCATACAATGGGGTTTTTGTCTTTGCGATACTTTCCCGCCCCTGTCAAATTCTTTGTGGCATTCGATGGAGGGGGAAAAAGGTAGGAGGAATTGGCAATCACAACTGCTCTGCCCCGCTAACCTACTGGGCGCTATTGATAAGAAATGCTACCTAGGTGGTCTTGAAAGAGTACCTAGGTACGAGGTGCCTACAATCTAGAACCCTCGAATTAAGGAAAAAAAAAAAAAAAAAAAAAAAAAAAAAAAAAGGTTATTCCATCTGGGCTAATGTCGCTTTTGCCCTGCCTACTCCTGCCTACTCAGCACACTCTTCCAAGATCCAAGATCTAGAATGTCAGCTCACATTTAAAACAAGGACCAAGCTGTGCTGTAACCAGGCCAGGTTATAACCAGAGTGTAACCGAGGGCTCGCTCAATTGTTACCATGTGGCCTAGAGGGCTTCCCCAAGGGAAGACCTAAGTATGGTCTGCATGCTCTCAGGAAATTCGGGATAGGCAAGGAAATATCCATACCCAGGGCATGTATGCCGTACATCGGGTGGCATGTCGAGCGCCTACCTTACCTGGACGTTGCCCGCATTAGCAGATTGTCACGAGAGGAATCGAGAAAATAGCGGCATATCCAAGGACGGTGCTCATCCCGTGGCTTTGGTGCAGCCCTACAACCACTACCGTCGGGATGTTCATGCGCTCCGCATCTTGTACATGCAAGCAACATCATGCATACATACTACGAGCCATAGATGGAGGTATTATTCCTGGCTTCTAACAATCTGAACAGCCTTCTCACTACCGGTACCTGCTGTGCCTGGTGCATTAGGTACGTGGTCGTGTGGTTGTCACAAGCGGCCCTCACATGTGCGTGCCACTAGGTATCTTGTGCCCCAGCTTGGCAGTCATATGTACAGATAAAACTATCTTCACTGCTGGACAAAACCACCACCTATGGTCCGTAACAAAAGCTCCGTACCATAGAAATGATTATATATTAAATTAAAAAAAGCCAACGTTCCTTGCTTCTTCGTATACCCGTAACGGACCCATAAGTAAAGACGGTGAGTTCTGGTGGGAAACTGGCGAGACTGGGTACCTCAGTGTACCCATGCCTAGTGGGCTATGTACTTCCGAGGTTACCTACCGGTCCCTACACTCTACACTACAGACTGTGACAACTTCTCTTCTACAACAAAACTCAGTCCCCTCGCGCAACGGATGCGCTCGCCACGACGTATCCAAACCAGCAAACGCGATGGCCTTGTCAGTCAATCTGCACATAGACTTGTCCTCTCGTCTCGTCACAGATAGCTTATTACCGGTAGCTGCTCGATGATTCGTTCCAGTGAGACCGTCTCTTTTGCACGTTCCCTGCACCGTCTTTAGTGCCACTTTTCATCACCGCCATCCAGCTCGCCAACACCAGTCACCACTACGACCACAACCTCTAATACCACCGCGCGCCGTTCCTCTTTCAAGTGCTCGACCAAAGCGCCAATACGACCAGGATGCAATCTACCCGTCCCGAACCGCCGCTCGACCACTCCCGCCTGTATACACCTTACTCACACGGTGGCAGCTTGTCAGATCGCCTACTGCAACCAAGCATCCTTGTTCCTTTCGGCCTTCTTATATTCACCATCCTCTACCAGTCGCTACAGCCTTTTGACCCTCTTTCCCATGTGAGGCACTCCGGTGAACTTCTGTGGGATCTCTTAGTCGCACTCGTCCCCGCGAGGCTCCTCTATGCTATTGATCACTGGCTTCATCCGCCTATTTTTCCTGTCCCCGAGCCTACGTCAACTAGCCGGCCCAGCTCTTATGTTGCTAAGAGCGACGTGCTTCGCCGTATCCTCGGTATGGACAGCCCCAGTAGTATATTAAACGCTGTCGCGCATGCTGGAAAGAGCATCTCCTCCTTATCGAGTGTCAAGCCAAAGCGGATGGTCGATCAACCACCCGGACTGGGGAATTATGACAATTCTTGCTTTCAAAATAGCATACTCCAGAGCCTCTCCTCCCTGAAACCTTTCTCAGCTTACCTTGCTGGTGCCTTAGAAAATGCCGAAGGCGTTGGCGACAGTGGCGATTCCAGCTCAGTCGCGACGCTGCGAGCGTTACTATCGAAGTTGGTAGACTCGCAAAACAACGGGGCCACCTTGTGGACGCCTAAGAAGCTGAAGTCGCTTGACACATGGCAACAACAAGACGCGCAGGAGTACTACTCCAAGATTCTCGATGAGGTAGACAAGGAGGTCACGAGGGTCACCGCCACGCAATATCGCCCATCAGGCCTGGAGGTTACTGGCCTGAGAGACGAAACCACTGAGAGTCAGCACAGTGATGACAGTGGATATCAGTCTCTTTCAACCCTGGGCAAACCCGCATCTGAGATCAGAACCGTCAAGAACCCCCTTGAGGGACTAGTAGCCCAAAGAGTCGCCTGTGTTCAATGTTATTACTCGGAAGGTCTCTCTATGATACCATTCAATTGTATCACTCTGAACCTTGGCGTCGATCAAGGCGCTCACGATCTTTACGAGCGACTTGATTCTTACACCGCTCTTGAATCGATTGAAGGCGTTGAGTGTGCCAAGTGCACCCTGCTAAAAATCCAACGGCTTTTGAAGATTATTGTGGGCCGAAGTAAGGAGGTTGGCTCGGAGAAAGAAACTCTGCGAGAACCTCTAGCTCGGCTCAAGGCTGTCGAGGAAGCCTTGGAAGATGAAGATTTCGATGAGCAGACGTTGAGTGACAAGTGTAGGATATCTAAGCAGCATCGAGTATCCTCAACCAAAACAAAGCAAATGGTGATAGGTCGTCCGCCCTCAAACCTTGCCATCCATATCAACCGTTCAGTATTCGATGAGAACACAGGTCAGATGTTTAAAAACCTAGCAGCAGTTCGCTTTCCAAGTACCCTAGACCTCGGTCCGTGGTGCCTTGGGAGCTCAGGGTCACATAATGTAAATAGCAGTGATCCCAGTTCTTCTCAGCAGACGACTCGAAGCGTTGAAGAGCAATGGACTTCGGATCCAAAATGTTCCATGGTGTCTGGCGATCTCAAACCATCCAGGATTAGTGGTCCTATCTACGAGCTACGAGCAGTCATTACCCATCAGGGTCGACATGAGAACGGGCACTATGTCTGCTACCGGCAACACCCAACTCGAGTAGAGGCAGCTCTGGATAGCTCCCATCCAGAGGGAGATCAAGCTGGCCATAATCAGCAAGGGAATCCTGAGTCACAGTTAAACATGACGGAACAGGATTTGAAGTGGTGGCGTTTGAGCGATGAAACGGTCTGGGAAGTTACTGAAGAGTCGGTCCTAGCTCAGGGCGGAGTTTTCATGCTCTTTTATGATTGTGTTGACCAGAATCCCGTTCTGATATCCGAGAATGACGGGGGCGCATCCATGCATACCGATGATTCTGAATCAGGAGGAGCATTTAGTCCTTGCGACGTAAGATCTAATGACGCCGGTGAATCGAACGATACTCAGTCAGAGTCCAAGATACCTGAGGTAACTAAAGAGAAAATAAGCTATTCACCCCATATGAAGCCAACCGCGCAGCCAGTACATTATGCATCATCTTCTGTATACCCCTTGCTCAGAGATGGCGAATTTGTCGATCCCACAATACCATTGCGGTGGCCAAACGCTTCGCGCCGCAATTTTGTTGGCGAATAATGAATAAGTTGTATGCATGCAAGCCTACACACACTTGACTTACATCCAGCATAGTATATAGCATAGCATAGCCTTGGCGTTGTGGGAGGGAATCTGATTGATTATCAAAATTGCATTGCCAGTGCATCCAGAAGGGCTGCCTCACTTATAACCGGGTTGTGAAGGTGCAGACATTATCGCTGGGAACTTTCTCCCCACCTAGTACTCATGTGTAATTCTAATCTTTTAAAGACATGAACATCACAGTCAACACACAATATACCCACCCGCATGATGCTAGGCTCGAGCCGATTCATTGGTGAAAGGTAAAACCTCCACTGCAACCAGCCAAGATGACTCTTCATGTGACCATGTGTGTATCAAATTTGGTTTCTGTATCGTCGATTATCTTTTTTTTTTTCGCTCGTAATTGCCTTTCCTTTATAGTTCTCCAGATAATCACATGCGCAGATACGAAAAGGAGACTGGAGCATTGTAGATATTCAATTCCTCAGGCTTGAGCTGAGTGTGCTGGGATTGCATGCTATTGTCTGTCAAAGCTATGCAGGTAGACAGAAAAGTAGGCACAAATAGTATATGGACCGTCCATTAAATAGGCGAGCTCATGTGCTTCTTCTTTGGCTCTGTTGACCTTGGGCCTGCTCTGCTAAGTAAGCTAGTATGAAAAATTGATTGATTCGTAACGTGCCATTCAATTTGTAGTAGACCAGATATATACGGCTAGTCGAGTTTTCTCTAGCCGGTATATGCCATCGAAATGCCCATGCTCCCAAGTGTCAACACAAGATGAGTGTAGACGAGAGACCTGGTTGCCAAGGACCTATCGGAGATGGACCGGTCACTTTCCTTAGTACACACTGAGTAAAACGTACCAGTAGCGCCCATTTCCAAGAAATTAATAGGTATCTGCTAGGTAATGGTAATAGCACATGAGTTTCTCGTCAGCTCCAAGCCCTTGGTGGACATCTAGTAGTCTCGCGACCTGATATTTGGCTACAAATATGCCAAGACATTTACCACGCTCGTAGCCTTTCGGCGAAAAATTGCATGATGGGTAGCATCTCATGGCGGTTCCGGGGCATACTATCGTCGGCTTTCATCCACTTAACCTCCCGTACATCGACAAACTCCCTATTCAAGAGCTCGATCGCCTCACTGTCGAGAAGTTCACTATTTCTTCCATGACAGACCAATACTGGGGTCCCAGCCTTGCTTCTTGCACTCGAGCTAGGTATCATACTCGATGGCAACTGTCCACCGATCGACACGGCTCCTTTGAAGGCAAGCCCCAGCTCTCTATTGCCCTCTGTTACGCCCACAAGTTCTTCTGCCTTCCTCAGTTTCGAGGAAAGACCGAGAGCTAGAGAACCACCCTGCCCAAATCCAAAGAGCAAGATATCGTTGGTTTCCCACCCGCATTTGCCAACCAGGGTGCCTTGAATGAGCTTCCCCAAGACTAGTTCTTCCGCCTTTGAGAAACCTGGGTCGGGTTCTAGATCACCAGTGTCAGACGAGAGTGTCAAGTCATCCCCCCAGTGAAAATGGCTCGTGGGTTGCCCTGCTTCAGATCCGGGCAACCCCAGAAGAGCCGGCGGTAAAGGCGAGATACCGCGTACTGAGATAGCGAGAACACCTGGCAGGTTGATGTTCTTGGCGAATTTCGCAAATGATGCCTCGGAGTCTCCTAGCCCGTGAAAGAGGACAAGGATTGATGTTGTTGTCTCTGGGATTTCTGGGAACACCATCGAGACATTGAGGGATGGCTCAAGATATGTAAAATCCTCAGGCTTAGGGATACGAGTAGGCATGGCGGATTAGTGGTCTGGTGCGCCCCCATACGCATCCAACAGGAAGAACCGCTTTTGAGAAATTGACCAAGACCTGATGAAATCCAGGCTGGTTACAAAACTATCTAGTAGGAACTCTGCGCCAGGCAAGCAAGAGGGCGTTGTTAATATAGTATTGGAGATTCCACCATGTAATTCATTGAGGTATACTTGCGTCGTACTCAATGTTGTAAGTATTAAGATGCTACTATGTATGTACCTAAGGTACCTACCTGCCTACCTACCTACATACAGTATGTTCTACGTATGTGTGTATCTTAATCATGTACTGTGTACATAGATACACCAGCACAATCAGTGTGCGGTACCTAACTAAGTTTATGTATGTATGTACTACACTTAATCGCATCGCTACCACAAGTACCTTAGGTACATACTTATCTCCAGGGCTATGTAGGTACCTAGGCCTACAACGTCTCAAGCGCTCCATTACGTATCTAAGGGTTTCAAAGCAGCCAAGGAAACGTCAAACAGCAATAGGAACAATACGATTGTGAATCTGCGTCTCGAGGACTACGGCAGACGCAAGAGAGGAAGAAAAGTATAGGAACACCAGCCGACTACACAGGCACAATTGGGCCTCCTCATGCGATAGCGTGCCAACAGTGACGGCTCGACAGCCTCGACTCAACCGCCGACAACGGTAGCGACACCTCGATCGAGCCCCTGAATGCGTCAACAACTCAACCACAACCATGTCCAACAGGTTTGGCGGGTCATACCGCAACGGGGCCTACCGGACCACAGACGAGGGCGATGATTTTCCTCCTGGCCCGACGCCATCGCGGGCTCGAGGGTCGCCTTTTGACTCTGGTCGCTCCCCACCAGCTGCCTCCCCAAGACGCCCGCGCGCTAACGAAACAAATGCCGAACGGCAAATTACCCAGGTCCTCGAGCACATCAAGTCCGAGTGGCCTTCCATGATCGAAAATGATTGCATCCCAGTCTCGTTGGCTTTGCAGCTGCTCGACAACAGCTCCGTTGGGCGAGCTCACGAGTATGACAACTTCAAGAAGACGCACCTATATTTACAGGACTCTCTAAAAGGTATCGTGCATGAACACCACCAAGGCTTCAATAGCTCAATTGGCACTTTCCACAAGATCCAGGGCAGCATACAGGCCTCGCAAAAGCGTGTGCGCGCCCTAAAGGAATCTCTTGCCGCTTCAAAGAACAGCTTGTGCGCATCTGATCCTGAACTCAGGAAACTATACAAGTCATCCCAGATGTACGATGATGTCCTACAAACTCTAAATGAACTTGAGGACCTACGGACTGTGCCCGATCAGCTCGAGGCTCGAATATCTGAAAAGCGTTTTCTAACTGCCGTCGAGGTCCTGCAGAATGCATTGCGCAAACTACGGAAACCCGAGCTGGACGATATCGGCGCTTTGTCCGACCTTCGAAGCTACTTAGCCAGCCAGGAGACGGCATTGATGGATATTTTAGTGGAAGAATTGCATGAACATCTTTATCTCAAGTCTCCTTATTGCCAGGAACGCTGGCAGAGCCTGGCCAAGAACCAGGGCGCTAATAACCGGAATTATGGTGATTCGGACGTCATTACTCCTTTCCATGTTGTACTTGACACCCTAGATCTAGAACATCCCGTCACCGAAGATCCTTCGAAGAATCCAGAAGCAGACACCTCTTGGTATATTGCTCTACTCGCAGAATCTCTTAACAAGCTGGGAAGACTAGAAAGCGCTGTGGACACTCTGAATCAGCGCCTTCCTGTGGAGCTCTTTTCTGTGGTAAATGAAACCATCAACGATGTCGACCAAAGGCACCCCAGCTCGCTCCGTGGCGGATCTAGCAACACTCAAGGGCTCCATATATATAGCAGTAGGGAGACTCAGATGCGAGCTGATGTTATATATGATCTGTTGTGGACCCTATACGGAAAATTCGAGGCTATTGCCGAAGGACACCGCGTTTTTCACGAGGCTGTTAGATCTCTCGCCAGGAGAGAAGGCGCTGGCAATAGCTCACAACTCCTTGGAAGTTTTAGGGAATTGTGGAACCTTTATCAAAACGAGATACGTTCACTTCTTCATAATTACGTGACTACGGACGCAGATATCTACCAGTCTGCTTCAGCTCTAAGGAATGGTCCAGCTCTGAATGGGAATATAGATACGCAAAGGGAAAATCTCTTCAAATTCTCAGAGGCGGACCAGAAGTCTGTTGAAATGTCAGCCGAATACGAAGCTCTGGATAGCATCATACAAGCCGCCGTGCCGGGCCTTACTTCCAACACACGGAAGTCTCAATCTTTAGGCAAGAAGGCATCGTTAGTTGGGAAGGAATCGCGAAAGAGCGCACTGGGTGGTATCGATAGCAAGAATATACCAGGCTCGTACAAGTCGTTGGTGGAACCCAGCGTTTTCAACATGAGTCTTCTCTTACCGCCGACCCTCATCTTCATTCAGAGGCTAAAGGCCATTGTCCCTCCTGCCTCTGATTTGGCTGCGAGCGCGCTGACGTCTTTCCTTGATAACTTCTTGGTCAATGTTTTCCAACCCCAGCTAGATGAGACCTTGGGCAAACTTAGCGATAGCGTGTTAGGCGAGGTTGATTCTTTCCAGCAAGACCCAAGCTGGAATATAGTGGCACGCCGACCAGTTTTCAAAGGAACCACTGCATTTTACACCATCGTCACGGCTTTCTGCCGCATGCTTGGTACAATTCCTCACGACCAGGCTCTTAGCGCTCTTATTATATCACAAATGATGCGCTACTACGAAAGATGTTCTGCATGGTTCAAATCCTTGGTGGCGAAAGCCCAGGATACTAATGCTACATCACAAGATTTACGATTCTCGGCGGAACTGGCAACTACAGAAAGCGAAATTCAAGATACGATCCAAAAGCTCTGGACCTCAGACGGTCTCGATCCTGAGCTGATAGAAAAAGAAATTGGCTTATTAATAATGCGTACGAATGAGCGCTCTCTAGAGCCCAGCGACGTCATTCAGGATCGGGATGTGATCTCGTCATTATGCCTACTATACACTAGTATGAAGTGGCTTACAACTAAAATTGTCGGCTTGCGGCATATCACTAGGCATGATACAGACTCCTCACAGCCTTCGATGCCAAAGGATCAAAGCCGACGGTGGACTCTTCTGAACGACCCTAGCAAGGCTAATGGGGAACAAGAAGGCCCTGTGTATCTCCCCATGACACAGGATACTGTTCAGTAAGTCCTCCCACCTAGACTCATCTGACATATTAGTATAGCTCATCTCCGTATCTAGATCATTTGACCGAATCGTTTCCTCATATGAAGAGCTGGCAGGCACTGTCCTCTTAACACTCCACATGGAGATTCGCAGTCGTATTATTCAGTCACTCCACGTGGCGCTATCACCAGAGACCGCGCCATACGTTCTCGGTGATCGCGAGATAAAAGAGCCTGATCCGCAAATTCTGTCCCTGAATGCTGAGTTGATTGCTTATGATGAAACAGCAGTACGCTTCCTTCGTAATCGCGAAATTGCCTTTGTCCGTACGGGCCTAGGACTCCTCATCAATTCTTATCTCGTGTCTAACGCCTTGTCTGTGCAACCCATGAATACACGCGGCTGCGAACGCATGCAGCTCAACATATTGGTATTACAGCAGAACCTCAAGAATATTGAGGCGGATGTGGATCTGGCCAGGGCCTCCAATTACTACAAATTATTCCAAGAAGGTGCCGACGCAATTGTAGAGAAAGCGAAACGTGACAAGGAGCAAGAGGCGAATGCCAGCTCTATTCCCGAGGCAGAGAGGTTCAGTTACGACGAGCTCAAGGCACTTATCGAGCTGTGTTATAGTGTACAGCTCGCCGATCCTGAAAGAGGCGTCAACGCGGCTGCGAAGAGGCAGATGGGCGAGAAGGTTCTGGCCTTAAGTGAATACATGTGGCAGACCTAGAGTTGTTAAGTATATTGGAGTGGCTCAATGGTATTGCTATGTACATATTTGCATTCAAATTATGTTCGTCATGCTATCATTGCTAACCACGCTGTATCGGCGTAATAACCCACGTCTATTTAATTGGGGAATAGTGTGATAATCGTGCTCGTGATTATTACCCGGCTTCGGAATCAGATGATCAATCTCATCCCCCAAAAACAGTGATCGATGCCGAAATAAAAGACAGTAACTAGTACTAATTGATATTGGACTGGTGAACCGCCCTCTGTATCTCATCAACTCGGGGTCAAGTGGGGTCTTTTATTTGCATCTCTCAACCTGAACACCATCATGTAACATACCATTTACGGAAGTACCAGTACTGCTGAGGACTAAAAGTCCACCCACTATATGTAGCAAACCCGGGTGGTTAGAGGAGAGAGTGTGAGACAAGGTTGTTACTCTTCCTTGTCAAGTTCACTGACTCGATCATCCTTGCTAACTCGAAAACACGCGCCGAATCCCGCCTACGGTGCGCACTCCAATTGTTTCTTATGTAAACCCACTACTTGTGAATGTCGGTGTCAGCTCTACTAATTATTGCTCCGTAAGGGATTTATGGGGGCACAAGAAACCCATAGGTAGTGACACTAGGTCAAAGATATCTTCATCGTCGTATTCTTAACCGAGTTAATCAATGACAATGGTAGAAGTATGGTAGTAAATACGCTATTATTTTGATAGCGCGTAGAAGACTATAAATTCAACCACTATTGCGGCGTACTGGAGTGTAGATTATCTATGTGACCTACGTGAGGAGACTGCCGACTGTCCCATTCTTACCCAAATCCTGAGACTCCTATCTAGAGTAAGTTGCTGTACTTTCTGCTTCCCCTTCTAAGTATCATCATACTAAGGGGGTAAGGGTCGATATAATGTGCCTTAAGATTCCAAGAAGGTTTCCGCATTATTACCCAAGCGTTACGACGGAATTCTTTCGCTGGTAGCTGCTAGGATTGAACGAAATTTCTTGTGACAGTTCTAGGATAAAATTTAAAGAAGTCGTAATTCTCTTACTAGGTAGTGGACTTGTGGTTTTGAGGCCGGTTACACACAGCTGATTAAGCCTCTTAATTGGGCATGAACTATGATCTCAGCCTGGGGGCACAATATATCTCGCCAAACAAGGTTGAGAAGATATCTCACGGAATGAAGATAAAGGTAGTCGGTATTTTAGAGCACCAATATAACTAAACTTGGTCAAGAAGTTGTATAGTGACTTGGTAACTTGACTGTATCTAGGCGACTAGAAATGTTTAAAGTAGCATTATTGTGATAGGTATTAGCATTCTCATATTTGTATTTATTATTGTTGCATTAATATCTCTATATGATAGAGGATGTTTCTGATTAGAAGAACTAGGTATTAGTGTACAAAGACTATGTAATTCGATAGCACGTGACTAGAACCGCAATATGGCCGGGATGGAATGCGTGGCTTAGAGATAAACATGAGACAAACAACGAGCCACTCCAAGGCGGAGTTCTTTAGCATGCTGCTTTTCATGTCTGCCGTGACACTGGTTTTGGGAGGGTGGGAGCGAGGGGCAACGGTAATGAGAAGATGCAGAGAAATAGATAACGGCGCCAGATAATTTCCATGCTACACTACCTACATAGTCGGTATACTGCCTGCCTGCATACTTTTGATGCAGCAAGAATCGCCTACGGCAGCACAAAGACGAACCCCAACAAAACGGAGCAGAGGAATAGAGGGGCACCTAAAACATGTGATATCGCCACGTATGTCGAGATTCACTCATCAGCTAAGTATTGCTGATACTTACAGCTTCTACTGGGGGCGATATAGTACGTGGGGCAAGGGACGATTGCTACTTTGGAAGGCGAGGAAGGATAGCTACCCAGGTCACATTGATGACGGCAACTGCGCATAGGCCTAGCATTGCCACTGGAATCCAGCAATGGGGACAGATGCACTGACGTAGGTGTTCATAATGTCATGATGCGAGCGGCGACATGGGTGATGTGTGCAGCACAAGGGTCTTGCTGACAAGTACAGAGGATACTTAACATGGTTGTAAGATAGTTATGGATAAAACATATTCAACAATGCAGAAAACAATGACGCGAAGTATGTACGTAGTATCTATCAAGTCTTCCTTGAGTTCATACATTCACTCCATAGGCAGAATGGTGTAACGTGTAATTCATCCTTTAGGATGATAGGTAGCAGTATTAGCTGAATTATCAACCTAGAAGGTGGTTAATAATAGATAAAATATGCGCCATAAATCAGATGGAATTTACTACGTACACATATGCATATTAAGTACATTGACTACCTACATAGGTAGGTAAGTATTTACATACTCTGTAAATGCCGGCATAAGGTATACCGGCGAGCGGTACCCGTTGGG
The DNA here is from genome assembly GCF_022495145.1 of Xylaria bambusicola. Taxonomy (NCBI): domain Eukaryota; kingdom Fungi; phylum Ascomycota; class Sordariomycetes; order Xylariales; family Xylariaceae; genus Xylaria; species Xylaria bambusicola. The sequence goes on along the minus strand of NW_025953557.1, from coordinate 1,441,806 downwards.
ACTCCACTTTCGTCGCCAATCTTCTGACTTCCAGTAGAAGCGTTGGGGTCTTTGACTCGAGATTGACCAGTCGACTCGAGAAAATCCGGCGGTACTTCCAAATTGGTACAATCCCCACCAAAATAGAAGTAGTTCCTGTTTTATACACATGCACGCTACATTCATACTTCTTACTTGAATGCCAAGAATATCACCACCCTTGCTAAAACTGCTAAGGTAGCCAATTCGCGCAGGAGGATTTTGATGATTCTAGATCGATTGTTAACATACTTACAGCTTTGAGCGACGTTAGCGATTGAAAAAGAAGGTGTAGAAGTTGGAGATTGAAGGTGTTGAAGTTGAAGGTCAAGGCGTTGAAGGCGTTGAAGGTGAAGGTGTTAAAGGTGTAGAAGTGGGTGGGGTAAGTGGGCTAGAAGGTGGTTGCCTAATTGAATTTCTTAGCTATATTCAAGTTTTTTAATCGTTATGTAAAGCGAAATTGATTTAAGCAGAGCTACTTCCATTTTGGTGGTAATTGCACGTATTTGGAAGTACCTTTGTTTTCTCGAGTCGACTGGTCAATCTCGAGTCAAAGACCCCAACGCTTCTACTGGAAGTCAGAAGATTGGCGACGAAAGTGGAGTCCCAACGGGTAAGCACATTCACCCAATTTTGGATCTTGCTATGGCGCAGATGCATTGTAGTACATAGGTACCTACCTACCTTGAAATACAGGATAGCGGTAGCAGGTCAGGTGCCGAGAGATACTACATGTATGTACCTATGTAGGTAGGTAGGTAGCAAGCATGTGCCACCCGATGGCCCAGAAATGTGGTTGGCTGCATGCGCGCGCTAGCGTACGGCACATTGCATGCGCTACAGCTAAGTAAGTAATGTGTACTACCTACTACTAACCTTGAGTATGTACATCCTGCCAGAGCATACTACTGAACATGCTACTTACCTAGTATACCTGGATCTATTACTTTTGATATGGTCTAACCTACCTACCTAGTGCACAAAGGATACCTGGGTAGGTAGCGGTGTGTACCTAGGTAGGTAGTTATTGTAAGGTTGGTAGGCAGGTAAATGGAAGGAAGTAAGTTGGGGGCACTGCTAGGTATGCTTAGGTATGCACTTAGGCGCAAGTGCATGTAAGTACATAGGTATCTCCTACCTAATGTAGGTACTGTAGGTACTATCAGTTCTTATGCTTGCTTGCTTGCTTGCTTGCCTGCCTGCTTCTACTGTACGAAGTAAGGGTGTTTATTGACCGTTTCACGCTGGAAGCCACCAGCCAGGGGAATATGTGGCAAGTGTCCACTCTCCCAGGATAAATTCATCAAAATAAGATCAAATAAGCATCCTATCGGGCTTAGCCTATCAGCGGCGCATCCGTCAAATGCTAGCAGTAGGAGGTTGTAGTCTATGCCAGGGGGAAATTGGGCGGTTCATGAGGCTAGTCCCTCACCCCCTAACGGTACTTTGGCCCTACAATTCTTTTTCTCTTTTTTTTTTTTTTTTTTTTTTTTTCCTTCTTCTTCAAGTCTCCTGCTCTGAATCGTTCGTTATCTACTGACTGAATGGCAATGTCTGCTTTGGCCCTTTTCATTGTGCGTATGCAGTACCGAACTGTTCAAGATCTCACTGACAATCTAAACAAATGCTGAGCGCAGATAATAGGTAGCCATCATAGGATTGATTAACTTACTACCTACCTACCTACCGGTAGTACTTTTAGAGTGGCTGATGCTGCAGGCCATCTAGGTACTTGTACGTCCTTGCACGTAGGTACCTAGGTGTCTGCTAGGTACTCTGCTACCGGTACCTTAGGTTGGTAGGTATGTATATGTGGGCAGGTACTCTGCTATTCTAGGTAGGCACTCTGTAGTCGGGAGGTGCAGAGGTGCAGAGGTAGTGTGCACTGGCCCGATGGCCAACCAAGTGACACCAATCTTAAAGAATCCATAGTACCAATGAACCCATTCTTCTTCCATGGATCTCTCTCTCTTCCTGCCCGCCTCTCTCTCCTTAACCAACCTTTCATTGTCTCGACAGCGAGAAGTAATTTAATTATAGCAGGTGGCTTCAGACCACCTCCAGCACCCTATTTGTGCACTGTCTATCCCTTCTTCTTTCTTTTATTTTTCTTCGTCTCCCTCGTTCGCTACTTTCCCCCCCTGCTGTTTGCCGAGTCTCTGGCCCATTCGGTCTACTAGAGAATAGAAAGTAGGTATTGATTGCCCTGCCCATCCTGCAGCACACCCCTGTTCAGTCGCCTCCTGAAGAAGCAAGGGCAGAAAAGGGTGTCATTGCAGCGCAATCGAAGTCCGACGAGAAATTGCCCATTGCCAATTCGCCAATAATCACCGAGAAACAACCACTACCACTCGGTCGCGTTCGCGTACATTGTTTGACGACGGCCACGTCTTCCGACCGAATTATATGGCGATCAACCCGTGAGCCTGCGCACCCACTCAACTTACCAACAAAGGCAGCAGCAGCACCGGAATACATACGTCTCTCATCAGTTTACACCCTGTCCTGTTTCCCGCCCACCGAGAGGAGCAACGGTAGAGATCTTCTGTTCGAGAATACCATCTTCAACATTTGTCTTTCTGTTCTTACATTTGGGCCTCCCAGCACGAACCACGCCATTCGTTCTTGCCTTTCCAGGTAGTCAGGCTTGACACTGTCCCTGCGCAGTGAAGCTCCTATCCCTACCGGCATACTCGTCTCGCGTTTCCTACTGACATTATCGGCAACTTGCGCATCCTATTTTGTCTCGTCTGTTACACTACGGCCACCCATCTCTGGAGACCGAGATTCCGTTTTATACATATAATCCCTGTTATCCCTTGTGCAGCAGGGTCAATAGGTCAATAGGAAGTCACGACGACAACATGGCGTAAGTTTCTGTTAAAACACTAGTTTGCACAAAATCTGACCAGAAACCTGGTAGTAATCTCGGGTCGGCCTTCCGCTCTTTCTGGCATACTATGACCAGCTATGATCGACGTAGGTTATCAATGTTGAATGGAGAAGAAAAAGAGCAAGAAACAAGAGTCAAATTACTAAAAGTCGCCTGCAGACTCGAATTATGATTCCCCGCACCGGACTGGCCGTCATGTGCCTCTCAATCGCCAAAGCACATTAACATCTGTTGCTACCGCCTCAGACTCACGTGCCGATATCACATCTCCTTATCACGATGAGTTAGGTCGGCTATCCAACCAGGCAGATGGTACTGCGTACATGGGTGCTGGCATGCCCTCTGTATCTCCACTCTCACCCGGGTCCAACGGCCCGTACTCTCCTGGCCTAAGATCTTTGAATGCTCAGAGGCAAAGCTCAAGAGATGATGGGTTTGAAACTGTGAGCAGCCCTGGCGACATTCAGATGCAATCGTTTGCCGATGGTGCACCACCAGCGCCGCCTGTGGGCCACTCATGGAAGCGTATTGATAGATGGGCCGAAGAGAACTATCCTGAATTATTCGACCAGCTTTGCGAGGGCTGCACAAATAATGACTTAATTGAGCTGGAGCACCAGCTCGACTGTTCGCTCCCCCAGGACTTGAGGGATTCTCTCATGGTCCACGACGGCCAGGAGCGCGGTGGTAATCCCACGGGGATTGTCTTTTCAGGCATGCTCCTCGATTGCGAAGAAATAGTGCAAGAGTGGGATCAGTGGAGGAGAGTCAATCAACAGTATCTCCTTGAAAATACAGTGACAAGTCCTACGATTCCCTCCAAGGCTTTTGGTGGTGCCGGGGAAGCATCTTCTTCTCGATCCGCACCAGGGTCTCCAGGCTCCCACAAAGGTTCATGGCGGCAAGATCTTCAAGCCCGACAAGACTCGGTCCCTGGTGGGGCCATTCAGCGAGCTTATGCACACTCAGCTTGGATTCCGCTTGTGCGAGATTGGGGTGGCAACAATCTTGCCGTGGACCTGGCACCCGGTCCCTCAGGTGTATGGGGGCAGATTATCTTATTTGGAAGAGATTATGATACTAAGTATGTCGTTGCCAAGTCGTGGGGCGCGTTCCTCGCGATCCTCGCAGACGACTTGAGCAGTGGCAAATGGTTTGTCGATGAAGATACGAACGAACTAAAGTTGCGAGAGTTTAAAACTACACGTGTTGAGCCCTCGTACTTTGACATACTGCGTTGGCGGATGGATCAAAAGCATGGGCGTACCGCGAAAACTATGGCAAAGCGCAAGTCGGGCGTACCTAGCAACGCTGCGTCCCCTGGTGGCTCCCCTTACTCCAGTCCTGTGGATGCTCATGGGGACGTCCGTGGAAGAACGTTGCAACGTCTCAGCAGTCCATCGCCGTTAGTAAGTCCTGCTCGAGTTGGTTTCGGAAAATCGACCGCGCTTGCACGAGTTGCAGAAGAATCAGGTCAAGCCGAGCCAAAAATCAATGGCATCAGAGAAGACAAGCTCGTTGAAGTCGAAACATCTAGAGCTTTAGAAGATAATACTACATCAGGTTCCAATGAAGATGCCGGACTCGAGCCTAAAGGCAAGGATATCTCGTCGACAAAAAGAGAAGCGGATCTAGTAAATGGCCACACCGACGACATTGAAGGAGGGATGAAGACTATAGAGATATGATGAGTGTTTGATGATGAAACGCAATGATAGCCCATGTTCCCACGACCATATTCATCATAAAGTGTAAAAGGGCGGCGTTCAGGGTGTCGGGTTTAACAAACGCTTATTAGCATTCTTTACAATGGCCCTTTAAAGTTTTTATTCGTCTCTTCTGCTATCACACCACCGGTACTCTAGGGCTTCTCATATTCGACCTGTTTCCAGATATATACGCACATCGGGTTGTGGACGGGTTTGGACTTGGCTTGCCATACGGAACGTCACATGAAAACGAGTTTGAGTGTAATGCAGCCAGCATGTCCCAGAGGCCCTGGTGAATCCTTATGGCTGTGCCGGGACCTGTCTTGCTACATCTTGACATGAATTACGCCCGCCTTGTTACCAGCATATTTTCATTAATTTCGCGCTCAGGCGTATCCTGTCGACGCGCTCAATATATCCAGAGCAGCGCTTAATTGATCAGCTGCGCAAAGGACTGAGGTTATTGGCTTGTTCTTCCCTTTTCTTCCCATCTCGTGCTCGCGGTCATGGGCGGGTCATAGATCTCACGCATAGCTCCCAATCGTCACCAGGGCTCACATTGGTAGGCGTCGGAGGTAGCAATATCTATACAGTCGGTTGATATCGAGGTCGGTACAGCTGCATGTACATTACTGAGAGTGCAATAATGCAACGTGTAATTGGATTGAATCAGTTTTAAAAAATAATGATGGCATAACATTTAGTAAATGTCCCCTTTTGCTTGAACAAATCGTATAATTCGTTATAGTACTCCTCCAATAGCTTCCAGATAGCTTACCTAGTACGTGCGCATGTATGATTGAGGGTAGTGTAGAGAATCGGATGAGCAAGTATTACGTCACGTGACGCGATATATGTTTTAGTGTCTTGACAAGCTGCCAAGGCTAAAGCGTCATGAGCCTCAAGCTCCGGCCAGCTTAAGCTTCGAACATCCAGCTAGCTAATCATCAACCTCATCGTCCTATCTACTTCGTCCATCAAGCTGGTATCTCACCCTTCGTTGTCTTCCATTCTCGAGGTTTCAAATAACTTCAAAGCGACACTTATTACCTTTATCTCGCGGGTATCTCCATTTCAGTTTGCTGCCTGTCGACTCCCCATCCCGAAACCAGTCTCGGACACCATGGAGGAGGATCGCCTCTGGAAATTTGGCAAGCCAGCATGGCTCAATAGTGTTTGGGCGCGCAACGCTGGCGTCTATGGAGCTGGGGCTCTGGTGAGTTTTCCTTCGCGATCAAACCGGTCCAACACCCCATGCGATCCTCATTTTCTTCCCCCATCTCCCTTCCCGAGTGCCGACCCGCAAATTAAACAATCAATCGCTAATGCGCTGCGCCGTCTTCGCGTATGAACCAGTTCTCCCTCGCCTTCTACGTGCTTATCGACGCGGCGGTGTGGTCGCACTCACCACTCAACATGTCAGACGTACACGTGACATTCATCGACTGGCTCCCCTTCATCTTCAGTTCGTTGGGCATGCTCATCATCAACTCGGTCGAGAAGGCGCGGCTGTCGGCCGACTCATTTAGCTACTCGGGCTCGGGTGTTGCGTGGAAGGCCCGCGTGGTGCTGTTCCTCGGCTTTGCGGCGCTCGCTGGCGGCATGGCGGGTGGTGTCGTCGTCTTCGTCCTTAAGTTCGCCGTGCACCAGGTTGCCTGGCCTATGATGGGCATGGGCGTCGAGAATATTGTCGCCAACGGCCTCGTCGGTCTCTCCTCTGTTGTCCTATGGGTTAGCCAGAATATGGAGGATGAATATAGCTACAATCTGGCTCTATGAGGTGGGAATGGGAGTTTCTAGTCGTATATGAATTTCCAGTGTTTACGTGGTCGGACCGGCGCGTCTAGCCTTCCTCGAGGGAAGGGGAAGAGTACCACCATCCCCTTTGGTGCTACGAACCGCTTAGAATCATCAACCTCTATGAGATTGTGTTAGGAATCAATTTGCTCAGACAGTGCTTGTATTCCCAGTGGAGGAGCTACGGATGTACTTTACATTGTTCTCTCACAATTCTCCTTCGTATTTTATCCTAACTCTACCTCCCTCCGTTGGATCGTTCATGGGCTAGCTGGTGTACATACTGCAGCCTTACGACCAGCGTCAATGCTTGGTGTTTGTGGGTTGGTCGCCAACTCACAATGTCTTGCCGGCTACATATCTATCCACGCTCAATAGCTCTATCATCTATGTGTTGTTCAAATCTTCTGTGCGCGTAAGCGAGTGATTAATACCAGATAGTTTTCCATTTGCATTTTCCCTGCTCCAAGTTAGATAGCGCAACGAAGGTATTTAGGGAGAAGAAATATCCATCAAAAATAAAGTGGGAAGATGATAGGGGATATATTATCGTCCATATGATGATGGGATCAAAAACCAAAATGATTGATCTAATGTTTTGCTCGTTGTGAGGGTCGAACTCACGGCTTCCGCATTTCTGTCATACAGACTTCGCTTTCGAAGAAGTATAAGAACGGCACGCTACCACTGCGTCAAACGAGCGTTAGTACTGTGGGATTGCTATTATTCATTATAACCCGCAAAAGGGTGATCTGATCTGAGTTCACATGATACATCTGGGTGCTAATACAAATAGAGTTTCTACTTTACCTTTTGTTCTTTTCCTAGATCATCCTTCTCGTTGCCATATTAATAAAAAAAAAAAAGCGGATATGAAAATGGCAGTACTTAGTAACATTTAAATAGAGTCTGTTGTGTGGCTCTATCTAGGTATCTAGGTACATTTACCTATTGACACTGCTAAGGTTCAGTGGGTCTCTGCCTACTATGGGTTCGGTATCTTAGCTACAAGGTGCTTCGCGTGCGCAACTGAAATCTACATCCTTACCTCCTCCGTACCTATGTACCTATGTACCTAGGTAGTACCTACCTAATGTACATAATAGCCCGGCTGGTACCCAGGTATCATCATCAACATCACTGAAGCCAGCTTCTACTTTATGCGACGTCTCTTTAATTCTTTAGGCTTTCTTCCTCCAACTTGCGTGAGATCATCTGGCCACAGGCTGAGCATTAAAATGTCGGCATCTACTTTCGACATTCAGCCTATTGGGCGGTTTCGAGGGCAGAGCGAGCCGGTAAAACGGCCCAAGGTACTGTCGTGTCGACAAGATATCGAGTAGCCATGCAAACCTTAGCTAACGCTTGTTGAGGAAATCGCATGCTTTTCCTACGATGAGAAACACAACTTTCATCTCGGCGACTCATCCTTGCAATGGTACTATCCTCCTAGATTGGGAGCAGATTTATCTAAGGGGTTTGAAAAGTTCGATAAGCATGATGATTCGATGGATGAACATCTCGACAGCTTGTTAGAGACCATTGCTGCGCATGAAAAAGAGGAGGGAAAGAAGATTGATGTCAACATTGTCACGTGGCGCGGTATGATGACCAAGGTGAGTTAACCTACTAAGTACCTGTTCTTCAAACCACATTCACATCAAAGACAGCACTCTAATAGTGGCATTTAGATAATGTCAGCGCCTTTCGAGGATCGGGAAGGGTATGTTGGAAACAATGTATGTACCGAGGGAGGGAGAAGTCTGACCTTATTTTTATCATTCTAGCTTCGAAATGAATGCTACGCTCTATCAGGTGCGTGTATCTACTAAAGAATACTAGGGATTATTTTGCCAATCAAGCTAAAGAATTGCGTGTATGACTGCCGCTGGCACATGGCCCAAATCGGGATGAGCTGACCGCGAAACAGTTTCATCGAGGACAACCATGAATTCAAACAATTCTCCAAGGAGCAACAGACCAGACAACAGAATGGCCGACGAGGTCAACAATTCCCGCCCGAAGTCATGACATACTGGGGTAAAACCATTAGAGCCCATCCATACTCTTGCGTTGTGAAGCTTATTAAAGCTGTAGGCTACAAATTCGAGACACTTTCTTGCCTACCACGACCCTGGGGCGAAGTAAGCCGCGAATTCATCGAAAAGCGCGATGAAAATATCGTCAGCAACAAGGCCCAATACTGTTCGGTAGTTAGGACAGGCATAGGGGAAACGGTACTATGCTTGGGTGGAGAAGTCGATGCTCGTAGGTCCTTTGAATCCGTGATGCTCTTACTGGTATCGTGACGTAGAAAGGCTGACTGCGCGGCGTGTTAAGTCTGGGACTCTAAGCCTAGTCAGAAAGGAGCGCCCATCAACTGGATAGAGCTCAAGACAAGTGCGGAAATCCGCGATAACAGAGGCATGACTAATTTCGACCGTAAACTCATGAAGTTTTGGATCCAGTCCTTCCTTCTGGGGGTGCCTAAAATTATTGTTGGCTTCCGCTCCCAGGATGGCATCCTTACCAAGCTCGAAGAGATCCAGACAGCCACGATCCCAGCGACAGCTGCCAAACGCGGCGTACGTAGCTGGGATGCCAATATGTGTATCAATTTTGCCAGTGCCTTTCTTAGTTGTATGTACAATCGGCCAAATCTTAAGCGTCTATAGCCATCGACGTTGCATGGCTAACTTGCAGAATAGGGCTAAGAGGCGCAATCAATGACGAAGGAGTTTGGAGGATCAGAAGGCGGGCGGGCTCGTCAACTATTGAGGTGTTCAAGGTAGAAGAAGTTGGGCACGGTAGTATTCTCACAGAGGAATTCATTAATTGGCGGATAAAGCTAAGTCTAAGCGGCAATAGTGCGGGATAGCAAGTCGTTGATCTGACGAGATCGATGTTGCATATCTCGTTGGGTTGAATCTGAAAACACGACGCAGAAATCTATAGTTTATACCCCTGCCCACTATATGGCTCTTATGCTTTCCTGTCTGCGCTGAAACCGCTCCGACTTTCATGCTTGCAGATTGACATTTAATTTTCGCCGAAGGGGGCTATATTCACTCGTGCTTACCGAAGTGCTGTACGCGACGTCACTCGCCCTCGTGTCTATACTGCTATGGTCGATCTCAAATGCCATATGATTAAGGAAGTTATACACCTATTTATTTTTTGAAAAGCGCATTAGTAACTACGATATACGTTAGGGATGCTAAACTAGACTTACGGGTTTCCCATGCCATCTTCCACCGAAAAGCTCAAACCAGCCGAGATGTCCACCCAGGGACGTGGTGCAAAGAACCGTGTATGGGTTCTTCGTGGCCTCGTTGTATGGGAGTCCAATATTAACGGCTATAGGGTCGTCGGAAGCGTTGAGTGCTAGCAGAGGAATGCGCACTGCCAGCAGCGAGTCGACGCTTGACGCGTCACGGTAGTAAGCATCTTCGGTCGGATATCCCCACGCCGGACATTGGTAGGCCCTATCAAACTCATAAAGGTAGTTGACGTTGGCGAGCACCGACAGATCTAGATCGGTGTACTTCTGAATCTCCTCCTTATTGTTTTCCACTAGCGTTCTGAGGGAGGCTAGACATAGTGTCAGGATGCAACGCCTTCTGGTAGGGTCCGGGATTGACAGAAATTTAGCAATAACAGATGGCTACCTACTTCCGAGGGTCTTGAGGTATATCTCGTGTCCAATCCATGTGCTTTTGAGAGCTTTGTTGCCTATCTCCAGATTCCAGGGGCTGGAAATGACGACCGCTGCTTTGAACAGGCAATTCACACCTTCTTCGGCGATATACTAGACAATTTAGAGTATAGTTCAGATGCTCAAGGATGAGACAAATTACTCACGTTTGTTATAATGTTGGCCCCCAGGGAGAAACCGAGGCCAAATAGGGGACGATTAGGATACATCTTTCGCAGCCATTTCACGACCTATTCATGACATGAGCTGAGGGTTAGAACAAGCGAAGAAGTCTGTGGCAAACCGTTCTCGTATCCCAAGTTGCACGGGCGTTGTAAAACAGCCCTGTCGTAATCTTGCTTTTGGCACAGCCCCGCGAGTTAACGACGCACATTTCCCATTTCCCCTCATCGATGAGTGATTTGATGGCATATCTCAGATAAACCTCATGCGAGCCCCCCGTGAGACCATGCAGGATGACAAGCATAGGGCGAGAGTCGTCCGACCCCATGTTGGCGAGCTCCTCTTTGCTGAAGTAGGTGGTCCGAGGCGGTAGGGACTCATCGGAGTCGCCGGAGGGGGCCGTCACGAAGTCAACGGCGAAGGTGCCCTTGAACTGGACATGGTCGGCTTCAAAGATGCGCCGTTTGTAGTGCACGTGCGGACCGTGTTCAGCCGTCGCGGTCCATACCGTCTGCAGGTGCCCGTTGAAGAGCAGCGGGTTCAGCTGGCATCGCGGAACCGTGTCCCGGCACACCTGAAGCAGACTCGTCGTGTTTCCTTCGTTGTCCTTCAGCGCCAATGACTTTGGAGCTGTCGTGAACTGGATCCTAGCGCGCCCGAACCACTCCATCTTGAACAGCTAGGTGTTTTGCGGTGGGAAGGGAAGTCTACTGTTCTGTGTAGATGAAAGGAAACACGATGTCTATTACGAAATATAAGCAAACACGCTCGGCGCCGTGTCGAAAAGGCTCGAGATTCAGTCTGGGATGCCCAGTCGAAGACGACATCTCCTGCCTCGGTCGGTGGAACATGGCCGGGGGCTGCGTGTGCAGTTATCGGCGGCCCCACTGGGCTACCTGCCTTTTGTGCCTCGGCCGCATTGGCTATCTATGCGGGCCGCGGCGGTCATCTCTGACATGCATGCAAATATACATGACGATGCCATAATCGCCATGAAACTAACCAGAACCGGCGCCAGACCGGGCCAGAGAGCGTGGAGTTGGCGGCGGATAAATGCTTGAGTACCCTGGGAAGTCCAAGCATTTGTCGGGCATGCTTGCTTATCGAGGATGCAAGTCAGTCGGTTGATCGGTCGGTCGGTCGGTCGGGTCGGCGTGATTAGGTAATCACATGACTCCTGGCAGATCCTGGGGGACCAAGTACCTAGTGGGTGGGTGGTGGTCCCTCTGTTGCGGCGGAGCGCGGCGTGCCTCGACCCACCCCCAAGGCGACCTCCCACGACTCTCAGAGGCACGACTCTGCACTCTGCACGACCAAGTGACCTGGCTGGCGACGTCTGACTGGACCAATTGGTTCGGACACAGGTGAAGCGACGACGCAACTCTACACGACGTATGCGCTTGCGTGAGCCCACGACATCACCCGCGGTGGACCTTTGAAGGGCACTCGCGCAACTCGCTCGGTCGGGCATGGTATGTAGTATTGTATAGTATAGATGGCTTGCGCAGTCGTGGAAACGGAATTATGACCTATCCCGGCCCCCTACCCCATGGTCAACAGCTGGGGTTCAACCAGCAGAATCATCGCCAACCTCATCCGCACCCTCATCCGCAGTATGGCGCCGACTCTCATAACGCCTGGCCCATCCCGCAGCCACACGCACATACGAATGGCCTACACCAACAGCAACAGCAACAACAACAACAACAACAACAGCAGCAGCAACCGCATTACCAGAATGGCGTGGGCGTAGTCTTTACGCCGACTATGCATCCGACTTCACAGCAGCCTCGACCCCTCCACTCGAGCCCAGTCCCGTTAGCATCACCGCATCATGGAGTTCCGCTTCCGCAACTGTCACATCCAAATTCAAGCCCGCCGCTACCGCTTCCTCCTCAATCCCAAACCCAACCCCATCGGCAACACCAACACTTGCCAACATCGTTGCCACCGCAACAGCAGCAACATGCGAACTACCAGTTCCACAGCTACGATGCTTCCCTTGACCAGCGGCCTTATACACAGTCCTTACCCCAGAACGGCATGCACCCGTCTGCTGCAATGATCCAACCCATCCAGCAATCTGCAAATCACTATGCGCAGCAACCACAGCTACAACAGTTGCAACAGCAACGGATGGATTGGCAACATATGCCCCCCCCGGGGTCTGTTGCCTCACCCTCGCCTTCAACACCTCAAATCGCCCAACCCTCGCCTACGCCCACGCCTCAGCATCAACCCCACATTCTATCACACATCAGCTCGCCCGTGGTGGGCCATTCACCACAGGTCCAACGTCAACAGCATGCCAACTCGCCTGCCATACCTCATTCGCCTCACCTGCCGCCCCATGCTGCATCAAATAACCAACACAGGGCGTCTGGGGTAGGCAGCCGCGTTGATCAGGTCTCTAGGGTATCTGCGAGCCCACGACTGACTTCTCAGTCCGTCACAAGAAGCCCAAGCGTGAGCTCCACAAGATCGCCTGCCCTAGCTCCCGCCCTCATCCCACATCACCAGGACACGGCGTCACTCTTGATCTGCTTAGCCGAAGAGTTCTTTACCAAAGCTCGAAGAGGTGTTCGAGATGTTGCAGTGGCGCTGGATGACCGGAATGTGAATGACTATCAAAAGCTCGTGGCGACAGGCCTCGCTTGTCTCGAAGTAGCCATTGGAAGCAACAAGTTGGGCCCACGCTTGGAAGCCCTGGCCCGACTTCAATATGCCAGTGTTCTGTGCACCGAGACAAACAATGTCATGGAGGCCGAAACCGCCTTGACGAAAGGCATCACTCTTTGTGAGAGAGTATGTATTTCCAGCCACAGTCTTGTTACACCGCACACAGGCTTACAGGGCACACACAAATAGAACTTATTTGCCGATTTGAAGTACTGCATGCATTTTCTGCAAGTCCAACTACTCTTCTCCCAGCGCAAGGAGAAGGCAGCCCTGATTGCTGTAGATGCCCGGATTCGGGACGCTGAAGTGTGAGTAAATTCATTATCTTACACACCACGCATACGTGACAACATCTGATACCACCGATAGGCTAAAACATGCGCACTGGGTGTACGCCTTTCGTTTCTTGAAGACGTCATTTTACTTACAATCTCTCAACCCTACTGAAGCCCATGCCTTGGAAAACCTTAGAGCCATCATGATTTTAGCTAGTCAGAGGGGTGACCGTCCCATTTTCGCCGTCGCCTCCTTGCTCGAGGCATTGAGTCATCTGAGAGCGATGAAGGATGACGCTATTGTGCGTATACAGGCTTGTATTGCGCAGGCCTCTAAGTACCAATTAGAGAACTTCATGTCTATCATGCAATTAGACGTGCTGCAGCTGGTCTTAGACCTTGCCTGCAGTCTACAACAAAAGTCACCCCACATGATCTTACAAAAGTTAAAGGCTCTACAGGATAAGATGGATGCTTCCATTAAGAATACTAATTGGGGTTTTCAAGACAGGCAGCTACTGCTTCCAATCCACAAGCAGGCCGCCAATCAACAAATCGTCAGCCACGATACTTCTAACATAATACGTCCGGGCGATGATGGTGATGGCTATGACTATCTTGTTATGTCATTTTGGAGCAAGCTAGAAGCCTTTACAACTACGTAAGGGCGAGAAGTATCTCTTGTAATGACATTGTTACTGATGCGGGATTCAGATACACATACAGCGGTCTTGCTCTCCTGTACCAGCAACCCCGCAGTGACAAAAAGCTGTTTTCTCTATGGGAGGAAGCCTTGAGCCAACTACGAAAGAGTATGTGGTTTTATTTTGACCTGAATACCTTGGATATTTGACCTAACACTCTACTAGATCGGGCCAAAATAAGAGGATTTGCCCATTGCCTGGAAGATGCAGTCCAGCACGTAGGCTGGGAAACCGAGGCTACGTGTTACCTACATATTCTACGGGGCCTGCACCTCGCTACGTCGACGAAGTGGGATGAGGTGAGGTATTGTGTATCGCAGTTAGAGGCCATGGTAGTAGCCACGTCCGGGAGCACGGTGGCACTTTATTCCATGTATCTTGCTGGCGTCTTTCACCAGGGAACCGGAAATCTGGATGCTGCGATCAATATCTACAATCACCCAAACTTTGGTCTCAATGTTGATGAGACGCGGGGGGCTCACCACAGGCCGGCTGAACTTGAAGTGGCCTTGTTAGCCACCTTCAACCTCATATGGATCATGCAGAATCCACATTATCGGAATGACCAACGCACACAAGAACTGCTTGAACAATTACGTCCGCTTTGTATAGATCATTCTAACATGGAAATCCGTACAGCGTATAACCTTGTCATGGCAGCCATTCAGACGAACCCCCCGGTGCCTATGACTGCCGTGAAGACGCATATTTCAACAGCATTGAGTAATGCTAAGAATCTGGCTGATGTTCATACACTGTCCATTGCCCTTAATCTGATGCGAGCCAAACTCTTCCAGAGCATCGTCGGAGACCAGGCACTGAAAAGCGCAAAAGCAGCATCGACTCAGGCTAGAAGAAGCGGCAATACGCTATGGATGAGCGTGGCAGATGGTATGCTTTCACAAAGTTACGAAGTCCAAGGTGCAATGGAAGATGCGCAAAAGGCGTGGCATGATGCCACTCTGTTTGCCAACCAAGCCCTGAGGACGAGCGGGGATTAGTCTCTTGATAGGAGTAAGATTTTCATCACAACCGCATCGCCAGTTCATTAGTATGATGGAAGTTGAGACGTTCTGTATTATAATAATGGTTTTTATATGTGGGCTTCGAATTGCGGGAATCAGTCAACAGATATATGCATGGGATAACGGGCGTTTTGTGAGATTTCTAGCCAAAACAGACTTGTCTGCCTTCACGTCTGAGAGCAGCCAATACGATACCCTTTCGTTGTTGTCGTCGCCGTTGACAAACTGTAATCGAAATTTACTACTACTAAAGGTTTCTTAAGGCATAGAAAATTCATTATACTTTTGTTCTACGTTCATAATGACTTTATACGCTAAGGCTGCTCTGTCCGTATCATCCAAAAAGCAATGAGTAGCAACACCTAGACAATCATGGCATTGAAAGCCCAGATAGTTACAGGCGGATATAGGACGCTGACCAAGCTTTGCTAGACGACAACGAAGCGCAGGCCTGGTTATCCTGTAGCACTGCGACCTCGGGCATGTCAGAATCTCTTGGAGCTCGAGATACAGTATGTACAACACACCTTTTGGGTTGGTTATTTTCTTTCTGTCCTTCCTTATATCTTTGGTCCTCAGTCGTACGTAAGCCGGTCTATGTGAGACTGAAATGACTAGCCCTTCATACAAGTAATCAAGTGATGGGAACTTGAAAGTCCACCCTAGTGGCATATTCTTTTAGTGTCGTGTCTGTTGAAAGCATACATGCATATATACATACAATAGGCGAATTCCGGCTCTCGCCGATACTTATTATTAGATTTGGCTCCTAAGAGATACCTACAAACGATTATGTCGCCGCATATGATCTCTTATCTGGCCGTATTGCGTGTAGAATACGCGGATTGAGGTGAGCGAGAGGTTACCTGTCAGACTAGTTAGTCAAAGAATCTGTCTTAGTACACATGATACGTTCCTGGCAAGTCACAATGCAGGTTGTTTTTCTATATACACATACTCACCCATATACCGGTATGCCAAATGTCTAGGTTCAGGGCTTCGATGGAGGCGACCCGACTCGAGACGGATATACTTGTTCGCGTCAGGGAAGGCACTAAGAAATCTATGTACCAGAGCCAGATTCTATCTAAACACCTTGCGAACAAAATGCTTTAAGTGATATACTTTTTCCAGTCCATTTCTCTGCAGACTCCGTTCCATATACGCCTACATGGTCACGATGGCCTTAGTATTAGGACCCGCGACACTAAGTTCAATGAAAGAGAACTCGCTCATATACACTAATCCAGTCTTGTGTGTCATTCCCTCCGAGGGAACAGTAACCATCTGGGTATGATCATTAGGTGCTTTTATCGGCCAATAATCATCCCAACATGACTTGCAGGGCAATATGCCGGGAGGCCATACACTGGGATCCTTTGACAC
This sequence comes from Xylaria bambusicola, assembly GCF_022495145.1. Lineage (NCBI taxonomy): Eukaryota > Fungi > Ascomycota > Sordariomycetes > Xylariales > Xylariaceae > Xylaria > Xylaria bambusicola. Next base: position 1,425,443 of record NW_025953557.1, on the reverse strand, counting down.
CAGGATTCTTCCCTCGCTAGCAGCGTGACGGCTTGCCTACTCAGTAGGCGCTCCTACATTAGGCTGCATAGCTGATGCAATTTTGGCTAGGGCACGGACAGCCACCTGGCAGTTAATGAGCCTTTGGGATCCAAGCGCTGTTGTATTGCTCCTCTAGCGTGCTGGGTATAGGTAGCTGTGAATCCCGCAAGCATGAAGTTGAGGTTGAGGCTGGGAAAGTTTAGTCGAGGCATGTTTACTGTGTATTCCGGTAGTTGTCAGCCGTAGTGTGAAGTGCTACCGGTAGTCCCATATACCCGCTCACCTGGCCCTAGACTCCAGGGAGAGTCTGAGTGCGCACACGAAGCCGTGGAAATGGTAATGAAGCACCAACACCAGCCAAGTGAGTGGGAGATATGACTGATCCTTACTCCTTGACTCCCGTTGGCATGCATGGATATACAGAGACGTCCCATTATGAGCAAACAGAGGATTATACTATGTTATGTGATGACACTGTGATTATCCAATATTGGAACTGTAGACGTGAGGCAAGGGTGTTTGTTTATTCTTTCGCCTTAGAAAAAAACCCCTTCTCATCTGGACAAAAGAGCTTGAATAGCCTATGCAACGCGTGCCTTGCCGAATCCGAAGTGAAAAGATATATTGGGCGGGCCCCGGGATAGGATGGGATCATCAAACCTGTTTTTCTACTTAGACGTCACATCCAACAATTGTCGACGGGCATCTGGAACGTGGGATCCTGATAATCAATGACTGTCTATTGGGCTTGGCTCGAGCAGACGGTGCCGTCACGAGCGGGCAATGTAGTTGGCTGATGGACTCCCGGTGTCCGTGATCACGCAACTGATGGCGAGGAGGGAGAAAAGAAGGGATACGGATGATAAACTTGGGAGACTAGGTGCGCTACTAAGGGACCAATGCATTGCACACCTGCGTGCGGCGTAGCCTAGAGGGTCCAATGGCTCTCCAAGTCTTACAATACACACGAAGAAGGATGCTGATGGCTGCTCACGAGTCCCAACACGTGGACAATACCGTGATTTAGTGCACTGCTGGGGGCTTCGCAAAAAAAGGCCATTATTCTATCTGGGCAAAGGCCCGCAGAGTGAGACAGGACACTGGCCGCCGCCCCTCTGGCTCTGCTCTGGGTAATCAACGACCACCAGCCAGCCGCTATCACACTTCTGGTCACACATAACAACCCTAGCTACTCTCCAGGTTACCGTGACGGTGGGCCCTTCATATACCGTCGCACCAAGCCACATCATTCGGCGGAGGATCGGTAACAAGAGCTGAACTTCTCGGCACAGACGTATCCTTACCTACTTTGCAATTATTCCCTCAATAAGCGACAGACGGAATGTCCCACGTTCTTTGACGCGAGAGTTCAGGGGAATCGTGTAAAGGCAGGGAGCCCCCTGCCTCCTTGAGTCCTGAGCCTGAGGCCTGGATGATACTGGGATGTAGTAGTGTATTGATAGGGTTGAAAGAATGCTAGTCGGTATTGCTTCTTCTGCCCCTGGTACACAGGACAAAGGTGCGTCAGATACCTCACAGCTCCAAAGATGCCTGTATTAGATCTGCCATTTATACTAGGCATGTAAGTATTTTAAAATAAAGACAACTGCCTTGATCTAATAAGCATCTCACAACTTGAAGTTGTTCACACTTACTACGTAGTTCAATTTATGTCGCACACCACATTATATACCTACAAATTGTATCTTCGATTCGATTTCTAAGAATAGTAGTGTAATAAAAGCACCAAGCCTGACTTTCGGATCGACTGGGGCCGATGCGCCCGGGGCTATTCCGTTCTGTTCTACCATAGGTATCTAAGTAGTAAGTAGTATGTATGTAAACTCAAGATATAAATAAACGGTTAGATTAATGTACATGTACATGTGCGTTACACTACACATGACGCCTCCGTGTATGCCGCATTGGACATGCAGAAAACGGTGAAAATGAAGATATTATACACTTCTCAATGGCCACGTCGTGTGATTTATCCTGTATAGTGTCTTGACGAGGCTGCAAGCGAGAGGGTGCGTCTCACGTAGAATACTTGCAGGTAACAAGGGCGGCCAAGCCAGTTCTGAGGATTGTAAAGCCGGAAGAAACCGACCCCAGGTTCACGACGCTTCTAACCGTAAATCGCAATGCTCGACAGCCGAGCCTGTAGATGTGTGTATGGTGAAACATGCAGCAGGCTTCACCCATATGAACTCAGGAAGATAATGGAAACGCCTACGCTACCTACTCTATTACGCATATTGTAGTCCAGGCATCCCTTGCGTTGACCACCTCACTTGGGCGGCAGTGCCCGAGATAAGTCATTGGGGGGTGCCTGGGGATTATTGGGAGTCAAACGGGCAAAGTTACTAAGGATTGGTGATTAACCGCTTGCCCAGGAATGGGCACGGGCCGGTGACACTGACGATCCCCGCGAAATCGTTCCGCCCATGTTCTACTATAGGTATACGATATAGACTAATCTCGGAGAAACTTACATCATAAATAAACTTATTACCTAAGTATACACATATACACAATACACAATACACAATACCACACTAAGGCATAAGTACTCTAAGAAAGCAACGAGGCCACGCGACAAGTGGGCTAATATATGTACGATGATAAGATTGGAAGAACAGGTCGGATCCTTGGAGAGAATCATAAGCAGACAAGCCTCAACCCTGCGGCCTCAGTCCATCAAGGCCTGCAACCGGAGCTTGGTGATTTCGGGAAGGTCCAACTACCTGCGCTAGGAGGCTGACAGGCAAGCGGCTGATCCCTCTGCTTGGGCCCCTGGCTCTAAGTGCTTTTGCTCACTTGCTTCGTTGATGACGATACGACTTGGAAGATATTTGCAAAAGCGGTTATGAGATTGCCGAACGTGACTGTACATACTATGGTTGGCCGGCCCGTGCCCTTGCCTCTCTGGTGCGGCAGTGTAGGAAATAAGAGATGAGCCAAAAGCGAATAACCATGTAGCGCTGGAAGGAATCGAACCTAACCCACGATATGCCTACATAGTAGACTGGCGAGACTGGTCATGGCACCTAACTGTAAGATGTAGGTAGGTATTCCATGCAAGACGATGACTTAAGGTTGGCGGACCCCCCAGGTAGTGTGTGCATTACGCTGTTGCCAAGAGTTCGTGAAAATCATCTTGTCGAATCTCAATCCTCCCTGCTAGGCTCGTTGGCGCGCGCGATGTGTGATGAGCAGTCTTCACACTACGGTAACCGGCCACAGAACAGCCAACTGACAATGTCTCGGATAGGATAACCTGTTCGTCGTCGTGTCTCGCTCCCCGAAAGAGGGCAATACTAGGTAGCCTATAGAGCGATGCTAGTGTAGCTACGAGCCAGACGTGTCTTGCGCAGCTGATGCTCATTCTCGCAGCAATAGTGAAGATGTGAAGCGGTGTATCATACTTGGTATAATATGGGGAGCGGTTAGGTCTCCAGTTGGGACAACACACGATACATATCATACTCAGTTGCGCTACACATGTGCTGATCCAGCACCGCAGTCTTACTGATACCTACCTAGTCCTGCTCTGCTATGCCGTGACATCGTCTTAACGGTGAAGAAAGGGTACCTAGGTGTGTTACCGTTATTTACTTACCCACGCTGCCACAGCTGCGAGGCTCGAGGCGATGCGAGCCGTCGCCCGTATTGCTTACTGCCACCTCGATACGGTGCCTGAGTAAGACCAGGTGACTCTGCTCAATCCAGCAAACAGACCGTCTCGACTCTGCAGGGCAGAGTTTCAGCTGCGGGGCTTTCTCGATCCTACAAGGGAGAATGAGGATGTCGAGCCTGGCATAAGCCTGGCTACTTGATCTACCAAGCATTGAGTCTGGAACGCCAGCTGCACGACGAAATTGCGTCGGTAGAGCTCCCGCAGGTGAGGTCAAATCAGAATACCGTTGGAGAAAAGGGGCCGTCTTCCAGGCACTGGACGTATTACCGAGTGAGTAGGTGCTGATACCAAGCAAACATAAAACGTGTAACTACCTAGGTAGCGTGATAGAGAGGCGATGCGTTCCAATAGTGTAGGTACGCCTTGAGTCGTGACAGAGCAGTCAAGACTCAGCTCACAATATGCACCACCCGCCACATTAGTATAGGCATTATTATAGTATTATAATGTGATAGCGTGCACATATTCGTCGTCTACAGTACCTATCGTCCTACAGGATCACCGGCTGTCCAGGTCTCTCGCACCGCACCGCCTGCCCGCCTACTTACAGTAGGATCGAGCGGTGCTGTTTTTGGACTGGACTGCCGACCGAACCAGCTCGCCAGGGCGCCGCATCCCTGTCTGACACGAGGTGAGCATCCTGCGGGGACCAGGAGAAGAAACCAGGACCAGCTCCCACGCCCAGTCATGTTGTACACGTATGCACAGAAGCCGAGTCGCCTGCCTTCTCTCTTCTCGTTAAGTCCCCATACCAGTCAGTACCCAGAACAATGTGATGTAGTGTACATCGTACAATCGGTACGGGCCAAGTACCTACATAGCCTCGGACGCTTGCCATCTGGAGTATGTCGTTTAGTGCCGGGAATCGCTCGAGATGGACTGACCGTGGCACCGTAGGGTTACATAGTTCTTCGCCTCGGCGAACGGCTATCGGCCGATCAACCCAACTGCCAATTTGCGTGGTTACACCACCTACTCTGACCTCCTAATCAAGTGAGTAAGGAGGCGAGGGAGGCACGTAGGCACTCAAATATCACCATTGATTGACGATGATCAGCACATAGATAGTCTGTAACCTTGTCGCAAACGGTATTAGCATCGGCATGCGAGAGAGGCCGGGCCGAAAATAACCGTATCGAGGTGCTGTATCCGTCTGCCTACCAAATACCTACCGAGCACCTACCTCACCAAAGTATGGGCCCAACCCGGCAAATACACCCTCTCTCGACCCGGCCGTTCTCGGTTAGGAACTCGTCAGCTAGAATCGCATGGCACGAAAGTTGCCTGGTTCTGCCTGGTGCTATTGACCGACACTGAGAGGCCCGGTTATGCATAATGATCATTTTACAGGGCAAGTTGCAATGTTAGGTCTAGCTGCATCGTGTAGCACTGGAGATCGTGCTAATTATAGAGTGAGCCTCAAAAGGGAATTGTCAGCGTGATCCTGTACGTATAGGTAGTTCTAGTGCTGCTGCTACATGTACTTAAGTAAGTAAGTAGGGCATCGAGGGGCATGTAAGTACTGTAGATGCATACGTCCCTGTCATCAGCGCATCCCACGCATAGAGACACCTTGCGGTTAATAGGATGAGGTATACATAGTACGGTCAGGATGCTCCACGAGAGTTGAGATCATGGGCTTGTTGATCTGCCTTCTACTCCATCTCTACTACTACAGTATGTAATGAATGATGCTGTCTGCGTACAGTGATGCAATAAAGAATATCGCTAGCATGGGGGAGATATCAGTTCAGTGTGCTGTTGTTGTGCGACGGTGGACTGATCTTAGACAGCGATATACATACATAGTACCTGTGTAGTATGTTTATCGGTTATAGTACAACGTCATTGACCAATATCGACGGATGATTTTCAGATCGCGGAAATTGGCCAATCGTAATTGTCGTATACCAACGCCATCTAGCCGACTCGTCGTCGTGTAGCTAGCGAAAGTATACGGGTACAACACGGGAGGGCCTATGACTGTCGCGTGGCAGTACGAGTACCTACGTATAAAGCTTTAGATACTTACGGCTACTACTTACATATATAGATATGCCGAAGTGCTTACCTTTATTGGCTCACGATGCCCTCCACCGTGGTATGCAGGAAAGGGCTAGTGTGCTGTAAGAGGATTTGCCGACATGACTAGGTCGAGCCGAACCGACACAGTTTCTCGCGCATCACCTTTTAATACTCGCGCGCCACGCTAAACCTACCATAGCAATTGTCGGGTCTCTGTCTGTAACCCCCCTGTTTTCCCATACAAATTAGGTTACTTACAGACATACCCTTGACAGCGATTATGAAAACAGTTATTTTTCATGTCATCACTCAACAAGTACACCCTTTAATCTCTTAAGTTCAGAACACTTGTAACGAACAGCTTGCTACTATATTTATTATAAAACGTTCCCTTCTAGAAGTGCCCTATGACTTGTTTTTTAACCTGCCTTAAAAAAGTAACTTGCTTGTTGATCTTGATACGAAACTACCCCTTCTACTACCTACCTTCGCTACCTATTTAACTAACCTTCGAAGTCAAAGATAACGCCCACTGTTTCGCCTTATAGATGTTTTTTTTCTAATGGTTATCATAGGTCCTGTTGGGAGATACAAGGGTTATACTTCGAAAAGGTTTAGATTAGGTGTGCCAAGGACCGTTGTGGGGGTACTAGTACGTACCGCCCCAACAATTGCTATGGTAGGTTTAGCGTGGCGCGCGAGTATTAAAAGGTGATGCGCGAGAAACTGTGTCGGAGCCGAACTGGGATGATGCTTATGAATGCAGCTTCAGGCCGGTTCAGTCCCCTTGGACGCGGCCAATAGCCTTCACAGCGCTGCTCGTCTGGTCCCGGGGCGATGGGTGGATTTGAGTGCCTACAGTACTATGTGTGGCACCCGACAGTGATAGTCGCCCAGTGGCGTCGGTATTGGTGTCCTAATGAGGAAGCTAGCCAGGCGCAAAGAACTCGTCATTGCTGGCCCCGCCGCCCATCTCACATGAGCGGGAAGGACGGTGACCTGGATTCCGACCTGGGTTCGGTTCGGTTCTGACCTGGGCAGAGCCTGGGCAGAGGAATTCTTCTAGAAGCCCCAACAGAAGCTGGCTCGGCTGGGATAGGCTGCCGTCCGGAGAACGATCCTTGTGCGAAGCGAGCAACACAAAGTGGCTTGGTTCCACCGCATCTGCAACAGCATCATTAACATGGGAGTAACAGCAACAACGGTGAGCCACCAGCAGCACCCACCGTGTGGAACATGCCCGTCCTGGGCCGTCCATGGTAGGTAGCACAGTCTTCTGGCAATTCCCAGAATCCAACACCGCCCGTAATGGCGGCCCGACACAGAGGAGTGCGCGCTAATCTCTACTACCGTCGTTCCCCATAAACGACCCGGACTATTTGACGCTATACTAGCAACTGCGTCGACTTGGTAGGTCGCTGTTAGCTCGTCAAAGCTCGGTCCCGAAAGACGGGGAGTGAAGGAGGTCGTCTACACTACATGTACCGGTATCCTTCGAAATAAGCTACGTGGGCGGGTAGCGCGTCGACAACAGTACATGTACTTGGTAAGGAGGCGGATCCCAAGGAGCCGGGGCGAGCCCACCGCACTTGTGTGTGCAGGTACTGTACGGTGCGGCATAAGGAGTACATAGGAGAGGAGGGGAGCGGAGGGGAGGAGAGGGGAGGAGAGGAGAAACGGCAGAGGGCGCCAATGACCCAAGACCGAGACCGAGACCAATGCCTACATTAGCAGACGTATAGATAGTAAGGCAGAGGCAAAGGCAAAGGCCAAGACCAAGAAGACCGCCTGGCCACCATACAGGTATCGCACATCGCCATGCAAATGTACCAAAATACCTACGCTGAAGATTCCGCACGGGAACGGATCATCCAAAGTTCGGCACCAGTACAACTTGCAGCAGCTGAAGTGGTACTCGTCCAACAGTCACACCGATCCATCAGCTACGGCGGTGGGCGTCTTTCTTTTCGATGGCAACTCCCGGTGTAACGCTGGGGGACCTTTCTGTACACTGGCCTACATACTCTACCTACTATAAGTAGTACTGTAGACGTCCACTCTCGCGTGCGGCGGCAATATTGCCTTTTCTAGGCTGGCCCTGTCCGCATGCGAAGGAAGACTGTTGGCGCCTAGCAACACCTACCGAGAAGGTCAAGCACGTATGCGAGTTGTATGTATGCTTCGACTGCATAGTTGTAATATTAGCACAGCCCCTAGGCTTGAATTCAGCATAGCAAACAATACTGGCTGTGTCTACAGATGCTACTGTAGTGGGCCCTGTCACGATCACATATTCGTGTACTTATACGGTATCTTGCCATACTGAGCGATCTGTCTCCTGCTCTGTATCGGTAGAGGGTATTCGTGGAGAAGGCACTTTTTACTGTTGGCACCTGTTCGCGGCCTCGCAGAGGTTTCTGACATCGATAGATCGGTGCTCATTATGCTGTACACTGTAACGGGAATGAATGTCGATACTTGACCCTACAAAGTAAGAATGGAGCACGATGCTCGTATTAGACTCGCATATCGACACCAAGAATCTAGGGAGTTCGGGCTTATGGATAGTGCTTAAGTGAGTAGGTAAGTATATATAATAGCAGTGTCATCAGCCCTTGATACGACATCTGAGCCTCCTCTTTACACAGATTGTTTAAAAAGTTATCCTCCCTCGTCTCACCGCTTGATTCAAAATCCATACTTAGGCTTGAGCAGTTAGTACTATGTATAGTGTGTTAAGGGGATAAGGATACACGATCTGTACAACTTGTCAAAGGGTTGGACCCCTGAATCTTGATGACCCGTGATTACTACCATTGTGCCGGTATGCACTAGCGATGGCTTGCTTCGCATAAATCCTTATGTCTGTCCACAGTACTCGCAGAACAGCATTGCCGACTACAAACTACATACTTACTTTATATGAATATATACTTAAAAAAGAGTTGATGGTCCCAAGCGAGAGGCATTCTCTGAAGATTATCCACAGCATCTCCTCGGCAGCATTTACCATACCTAGCACGCGACAGGATACTACCAGTAAAGTATTTATAGTATGCACAGTATAATTCCCATCTAAATCGTGATATACAAGGCTGCGGCTTAAATGGAATACTTAGCATATAGTTATATCGTACAGTAATCAGAAGCTATACCACTTCTGACGGCGGTTGTTCATTCTGGCCTGAAATACGGAAATACTCCGTACGCACTTAGCATGAAGTGGGGATACAATCAACGGGGAATGCCGAGCTGTTGGCGCCATCATATTTCCGGCGTATCCTGGTTAGCCTCTCGCTACTTATGCTACTCCCAAGCCTAGCCAGCTGAAAGGCGGGCCTAACGCTAGGTACTACTTACGTAGGTAGTAGACTCGCGATCGGTTACACATGTACATGTACAACACAAGAGCATGTCGAAGATAATAATCTTGCAGCCTGGGGGTAGACCCAGAATCGAGGCTTCCAAGCTGGCAGCATCTGACTCTCCGTGTGTCCAGGTGATCGGAACCCGAATGGCCAGGGGAATGACTCGCAGACTGCGAAAGGGAAGATGACTTGTAGATAGCAACAAGGCGCTTGATTCGATCAGAAACCGCTCTTCTCTGCTTTCGGCGGCTTATCTAGCATACTGAGTCGAGTCTGTTCTATAGCCACCAGATGATCTCAAAATAGCATACGGCCCTCCTCGAAATCCAAATATCAGATAGGATATATTGTGTTGCTAGAGATCAGGGCCCTAACCAGACCTTGAACATTCGGCTCGTGCTACGTACGCAAAGCGCTCAAGGTCGTTTCGCCAACTGCAGCAACTTTGGCTCTGTTGCATGTTTCAAGATGCTGTGACCAGCGCAGCCATAGGCTGTTGATTCGCCTCGTCGTTAACTGGGGCTGTTTCTGCTACACAGGCTGCCCGCCCGACAAATGCTCGCACAATCTGACCAGAGTCGCTGATCTCGTTCAGCCCTCCAAGCCACAACAGCTGAAGTGTATGGAGCTAGTAGAGCCAGCAAGGAAGCCCATTGAACAACAGCACATCCTTTTCGCAACAGAATGCCGGGCAAGGACTATAAGCGGAGTCACTACTCGACTGAGTATGAGGGGCGCGCCGCCCATGTTTTTTGGCCTTGCTTGACCAGCTATTCCTGACTAGGCGAGAATTAGCGAGCCGGCCACACACAGCACATCACTGCCTTAGCAACTTGGCCGCCCCAGAGCCCTAGGATCAACGATCTCTTACAGTATGCTCCTTGACTTCTTCGAGTTCTTACGTAGTAGTCTTCACCTCTCTGCAATCATGTGCAGCCTCCCGCTTAAGTACGTACGGAATGTAGAACTGCCTAGGTATCCTTTCCGCGTGCAATGTGTGTACCTACGTGCCCCGTAGACCGACGCAACCGATGATTAACCGGTGGCTGGCCCTTCATCACCTTCGCTTAGCATTGGTCGCTTGGCATTGGTCGCTGTGGAAGGGCTGGGCTGGCGATGGTTGTTGCTTGGACTCGCAGGCTAATAACAGCATAAGTAGGTAGTGCAAGCGCACATAAATACTTACTTAAGTAAGTAAGTAAGTATACAGTTACCACATGTACATATCAGTATACATAAGTACAGTAGTAAGTAAACAACTTGAAGTCTGTGGATGAGTTGTTCTCCCACCCAAGCAGATCCAGGCGGACCCAAGCGGACCCAGGCGGACCCAAGCGGGTGCATGGTGAGACTGACACCTGCTCACAATAGATTGATTGCTGGCCGTTTGCATACTCAACTGGTCGGGCCGCTGAGGCAAGTGTCAAGGTCCAGGGAACCGGCTATTCACTCTGAGCCAAGCTGCCACATTACCTACCTACTTACCTACTTACCTACTTATGTAGGTATTTACTGTGCTTCAGTATCTCTCTATAAAGGGAGACATACCCATGACCGACCTGGCCCCAGCGCTGTCCTTACTACTTACATACGCTACGGCGGTAAACCGAACATCCACTCGCTCCTCAACTTCGACCTCGACTCGACGGCTCTGGACAGCGACTGGACCACTGCGACTGCTGTACGTACCTGTCCCAAATGTAAAAGGTCCCATGCAGTTGCGTGCCTCCTGGACACCAGGCCTCGGACCAAGGGTGCCGCTAGCAGGGGTCTTGACGAGTGCCGCAGGCGTGCGTCCAAGCTGCCAACACCTTGAATGGCCCTGGGATGGCTTTGCTGACTCCGCGTCTTGCCCGGGAGTGTTCAACCGACTGCGCCAGCGTACCCGGGGGACTGGTATTGCACTAAGCACGACCTGCCGGCGCACGCGCTCCTTATTAGCCGTCATATACCTGGCCAGGGTGAAACCCTACCCTCGACCCGCCCCCCTATCTCACAGCACCTCATAGGCCGGCAGCATCTTGCTCTGCATGCCTACACTACTTACAGTACATACTGTAGTACGTGCCGGCCCAACCGTCCTCGTGTCATCTGAAGAGTGACCCCAGGGAAACATTAAGCGGCAGTTGGAAAGCCGTCTGCTTGTGTGGTGGTATTGGTCGGTGAGCCCAGACGACTGGCCCCGACCTATTACTATACACAGCGCTGTGCATGAGAGCGCGCTAGCGTCGATGGAATAGCAATCAACGGTTCGTCGTCGAGTTCCAGGGATTGCATCACCCGACATGGGTGCTGTGTGGTCTTCTGCAACGTGATGAAGCTTTGTAGCGTGTAAAGTTCTGACGGGAGATGTCACGACGCCGATCTGGCGCAACGCATTGGTAATCCCGCTTTCGTTATCGATCACCGTCACAGCAGCTATGGGTTCTGCTATGGGCACCTGGACTAATGTGGCGTTCTCCTTGACTTGGTGCGTTTGCCAGCGATTGTGTGACCCATCTCTCATCTCCGCGAAGCAATGCTTAACTCCAGCAACAATAACAATAACAACAACAACAACAACCACTACAACCAGGGTTGATCCCTCATTGCCCTTACTCCTTACTTACTCTAGTATATCCCTCCCGCCCATTTCTTCTCGACAGCGGATATCTACGACCTACCGTGGTGCTTAACGCGTACTATACCCCCTCGTCCGATTGCTTCCCTGGCCTCTATTTTCTCGTACGATACAGCTTCAGCTCCTAGCGACCAAGGCCAATAGCTCATAATAGTCCATGTCCTGGTTAAATCACTATTATCCCTCGCGCTTTTTAGCCCGCCTGGCTCTACACTACGCAGTACCTACCCATGTACTTACTTTAGTACTCGTAGTCCGTTGCTGTTATTCCCCACAGCCCAAGAATAGGAAGCATGCTACCGGTATCCCTCTTTATGCAGTGCTAATGGTCATTGGTAGCAGACCAGGACATGCCGGAATAACTAATAACTCGGGTTTTATGAAGGCCGCTACCGAGATAATGCCAACGAAACATTAAGGATACTCGTAACGGCAAGTGTCCTCGCTCCTATAACATCCCCTGCTTTATTACAGTACCTACCCACGGGACCAGCGTGGTCCCCCTCTCGCATTCTCGGCCGGAACATACCCCTGACGTATGACGCTGCTGTTACCTGTCACAATCCTAGCCTAAACAAACCCACGATGCTGAGACTTCAATGCTTTCCTCGCGTAATAATACCGATGATAAGAGATGGACTTACTTACTTGGTACAGTCCACACTACATGGTATGACACTGGCTAGGGCTAGGCATGTTATGCTACCTACGCTTACATACGCCAGAGGTAGGTAGCCTACAATACCTACTGTATGTACAGTAAGTAAGTAATAGTAGGCGTAGAGAATAGCCCTCGCTTAACATCTACAGTGCGCCTGGCTTGCTTGGCTTAGGCTGACCTCAGCTAATGGAAGCCATCTACATAACAAGATGGAATTATAAATTTGTACGTCGAACACATCCTGAATTATACAAGTACTTAGCTGGACTAGCATCTCTCCTTCCACTAGGTACTATGTAAGTACTTACATACCTAGGTAGGTAGGGAAGTGTAAGTGTGGGAAGTAGCGGGTAATGGTAGTGGTGGTAGTGTAGAACTACCAGTACTTAGCGTGCTGTAGTAGGTACATACCTACCTACATCCTACCTACCTTAAGGATGTAAGTACTTATGTACTTACTTAGGTGGGTAGTCCATCTATCTCCACTCTCCATGCGATACGGCGGGCTAGTGTAGTCGGTCCATCTCTGGCCATCCACTCGACTCCATGTTCTGGTACTTGGGAGCCTGCTCCCGCAGCTGAGAATGACACCCATGCCGTTGTTGCCGCTTGCGATGGTGCTAGTCGCACCCAGGCTTGATCGTACAGCAACTAACTAGACTAACTAGACTAGGGTAACGGTTGTGAAGTCGAGCCACCCCGTTCTACTATGTATGTAAGTAAGTAAGTACATACTAAATCAGTGACGAGACGAGGTACGGGGTACCATGCCTCGCTAGTGTAACGATATCGTCAACAGCCCTGGAGGTCAACGAGCACTACTGTAATCCTTCGTCTCCTTCCTCGTTGTTCAGTTTATAGTACCTACTAGTAGGTAGATGAATATCGTCTCTTGTTCCTTCTCTCTCTCTCCTCGTCCGCTTTCTCCCCGTCTTCCATCGTCCATCTCTGAGCCACTGACTGGATTAACGCAATAACACTTACCGAACCACCACTCAAAAACTCATATCTGCCGGCTTCCCACGCACACCAACTCTGTACAAGGCCGGAAGCGTGGACTGAATATCAACTTCGTCGTCATTAATACAGCGTTTTCTCGAGAAACTTACGCAGTAAAACGGAACTCCAGGATTACAGCCGGAACTAGACGATTCATACATATATATATATATATATATATATATATATATATATATATATATATATATACATACACACGCACACAAAGGAACGACGACGTACTGTGACTAGCTGACCAGATCGATCCGTGGATCTACTCGACGCCGTCAACGACAGGACGGGCTATCTGTGTGGCAAGGCTTGCGGGCTATTGCTTCTCAGGGATTTGCCCCAGGGAAACAGCTGGCTTGCGTGCTTCCCTGCCTATTAACTATTTATATCGTAAAGTTGCCCGGCTTCGTACCTGTACGCTATCCTATCTGGAATTTGTTGTGTCACGGAGCCAAGGGCCACCGTCAACTCGATTTCAATGGGTATACATCCTGAGCTAGATCTTCAACGATCGTCATCCTGTGCAGTAACGCCGTTTGGGTTGCCTAGTCCACTCTCTGCGGCTTCTTTGTCTCACGTTCCTGGAGACAAAACCTTCAACCGCGGTGCGCCCATATCTCCTCCCATGTCTAGTCATGAGCCTAGCGGAACATCCAATATGTCTCCCGGAAAGAGTTTCAATATAGGCAGGGGTCAGAAAGAGCTACAGAACGAGCCAACACGTCAACAACTGCCCTCCTTAAGCAGCCTTTTTGCAGCACACCAACACGTTCGTCCTCTACATTCCCCTCTGTCAGACCGGACTAGTCCACTGTATGGAAACCAATCGCCATCGGAAAGGCCTCCTTCCGCATCCACGAACCCAGAGAGGCCCTATTCCAGCAGTTCTTCTTATTTTCCGAATGTTTCGCCAACATTAAACCAACCGCGGCCCGTTTATGAACCGAGATTGACCACTGACCGGCCCATTTTGCCCTCGGTATCCCAAAGCTTTCCAGGGCCGCTATCTCCTCCAATTCGCGAGTACGATCATGCGCACCATGCTTCCCGGAATGACAGTGGTGCTGGTGCGAAATGGGCTCACCTGAACTTTTCAGATAGACGATCAGAGTACGTGTACGCTGCTCGGTCATCAACACCAACCTTTAGATCAACAGGCGAGCACCGTATGCCATTGCCATCCCTTGGGCAGAACTTTGGATACGAAGCAAGCCAGTCCGCAAAAATTGACATTCAAAGTCAGCCCCGACGAATCAGTCGCTCACCAACTTTGCCAAGCAGCGCTAGCCCAGAAGGAATTCTCGTGAAAGATGGGCTTGGGCCAAAAATCTGGACTGGGACACATTTTCTGCCTCGCTTTGTCCGACGTGCTGAAGTCCCCGGTGAAGGATTGTGCTATTTCTACGACGACGGCACTCATTGCAAGACGGTCATAGACGGAGAGCCAGTCAATGCGCACTGGGGGGTAACGAAGGCTGGCAAACCGAGAAAGCGGCTGGCTATCGCCTGTTTGACTTGCCGCGAGAAGAAGATCAAATGTGATCCTGACTATCCTCGTTGCGTGCAATGCGAAAAATTTGGAAGAGTGTGCAAGTTTAAGAACGCGTAGGTGGCAGTTAGCCGTTCTCTATTTATATGCTGTTTGCTAATTCTCCTAGACCTCGAGGCGGCCACAACACCTCCCCAGTCACTTCACCTGGCGAACAGGACGACTCTCGCCAGCTTGGAACACCTACACGAGTTGTCGAAACCGACCAAGTTAGGAGTATTCAGAGTAGCGTTATGTCACCACGTATCAAAATGGGTTGCCGTTCCCCTGAATTGCCTAACATACCCAGCAAACGGGCCAGGTACACGTACGAGCAGTTCCCAGCTCCGCCAGCGCCAACCAGCTGTCCATATCCTATCATGTCAGCACCGGACATGAAACCGGCGACCGCATGGCAACCCCGAGAACTTCCTAGAATTCGGGATGACATCATGTATCGAAAATGGCAAACAGACCCGTATGTTCGGGACCTTCAGCGCTCACATTAAAGGAATCGGATTTCTTCCTAGAGACTCGGGGAAATTCTATCGCACTATTCGAGGGATAGGATATTCGACGCTTTCTTATGACATCAAAATGAAAAGAAATCAGCCTTTTAAAAAGCGTTGCGAAAACACATAACGAACCCCGGAATCGTATGGCTTTATGAAGACGACTTTGCACCATGCAGAATAGCGAATCTACATGTTGATCTATACGACAGCGACTACCCTGTTAGGGTCGCAATACCATGGAGGGACAACAATCTCACGAATCTGAATCCCTAGGCACAGCCTCATCATTAGCTAGCTTGGCACTTCGAGGATATACAGTAGCACCAGGCTGAAACATTGATTCGAACTTTTGTATATATGAATTATTCAATGCATCGACGGCGCTGTGGAAGGCTTTGTTTATTATCAATTTTTATGCACATCAAGAGCAAACAATACGGTGTTAGCTCGGGCAAATTGGAGTCATCTTGCATTTACTCGGTAGGGGATATGAGCATTGGGCGGTTACACATGCTTTGCAGTGTTCACTTTAGCCTGGACACAGGAAATTCACTGATCGGTAAATGATTGCCAGATTTATTTGTATGTATATTTATTCTGGGCTACCTTATCCAGCCAGTATCCTACCCAATCTATGAACACGGGGTATTCCGGCATCCCGCTATTTTTCTACATATACCTCTCCTCGTGTCTAAGTGTACGTCCCTCGACGGCCAGGGAGAGCGGAATTAGGGGATTCCTGATATCACACATGTCTCAAGGGCCGCGTCGATGGAGTTGGACTATTGGGCAGGACAGAGACGACCGGGACTGAACAAGCTCCAGCTGCAAGCAACGCCAGCACGCAATTGAACTGCCGGCCGGCCGGTGGTATGCTCGGCGCCCCCATTGCTGCAGTATGTAGGTATTGTGAAGACAGCACACGTCTGACGCTACCCACACGCACATCCATACATGTATGGCGTAGTGTATAACATGGCTTCCTACTGTACATTACGTAGTAGGTATATACACACATATATACACACACACACGGACGCATTGACACACAGACACACACGCAAGAGCCTACCTTTCTTGAGGGATATTCTCTTTCAGCTCCCGGTCCAAGCAGAGAGACTTACTTCCCTGTATGTAGACCCAAAGCCACCCAGATTAGCGGGATATTGATAAATCACGGATGGCCCAGAAGGGTGTGGGGTGGATGGTGTTGGGGTTGAGGACTAAGGGGCATGCTGGTATCTGTACGTGGACAGGTACTGGGTAACCATAGGTGGTAGTGTCATGCTTGCCCATACGCACTCGCATCCGCCGACTCATGCTCGGGTGACGCTACTGTCGGGCAAGGCTGGGCAGGCAAGCGACTACTGTAGGTAAATGAGCAGTGAGTGGGCGATGATGACTGATGTGCGAGTGAGTGCAGCAGCGTTATGTATTGTACGTGACACAGCAGCAGCCAGGGCGTTGTCCATTACCAGTAAGTAATTCTCTCGTCGGGCTTGACTGCTCGATCGGGAGACGCAACCGGGTATTACGTGTTTCGGTACGAACTTTTCGGGGGTTTAAGCACCGGGAGGGTAGCGTAGCGTAACCTGGTAGATAAGTCCTTAAGTAGGTAGTGTAAGTTAAGTGTGAGCCGGGAGAGCAAACCGGCTATACGTACGACTCGACTCGACTCGACTCAGTACAGCGATGACCGTGCCACACGTGTACTTTGCCTCAGGTGCAACTTAAGTACTCGGCTGTGTCTAAAAGGGAGGCTAAGAGGTACATAGGTAGTGAATAAATACTGGTAGGCAAGTAGTGGTAATCACCTCACCTTCGCCAGGGACAGTCCTCGGAGTTCTTGGAGTTCTTGGGATTCTTGGTGGTGGTGATGGGTCGGAGCCAATGGCCCAGACCCTTGACTTGTCCCTCCTAGTATCGGCCTCCAGTTATCGACCACATCTACTACTTACCAGTCGAGCCAGTATACTCAGTCCTTGTATGTAAGTAACTGTACGAGCATCACTGGGTAGAGAGAAGCCCCTAGCGAGACCCAGGCATACGGCGCGCGCCACTAGCCCTCGAAGAAGGCCGGCGGTAAGACTAGGTCTCGCTAGATCTCCCAGCTGGCTGGATTGCTCGTCCTTCGTTCGAGAGCTAGGGGCGAATCAGTACCTAGACCGGCAAACGATGGTGGCTCTTCGACATGCCTCGGCGCTTACCAGGCATTACTTATATCCACATGTGTTGGAGGTAGAGGTAGGCGAGGCAGGCGAGGCAGGCTGTAGGTAGTGCGACAAGCCCTCATGTGCATCCATGAAGTTGCAGATGGATCTCAGTCAAGCCATGTTACTGTACCTGCTGTATGTGCAGTAACAGTTGGGCATCGAATCCTGAGTTTGGCGGACTGAATAAGCATATGTTATATCTTGGTCAGCAGCAGCCTTACCGTGTCGTAGTCGTAGTAGTCGTAGTAGTCGTACGAGCGAGGGTAAGGGACAAGCAGTTTATCAGATGCTCGGGACTGGTGTTGTCTTCCTTTCTTCCAATCTAGAGAGTCTTGACCTTTCTTTGCATCTTCACCACATGTAACCGAGCATGGAAGCAATGTAAGCAAGTAGTACATGCTATACGGACCGTCATGTCATCAGTCATGGCAGGGATTCTAGGCGCATGCCACCCACCACACCGATCTCAAAGACTGTCTAATCCCCGCCACCACGACCACGACCGCTGTCTGGATACAGCATATCGCTCACACCTACCTACAGTCTTACAAAGGGATCTCACGTTGTGAGGCTGCAGCCGTATTGTGCCTTAACCTGGTTTCCCACCCACGGTGCAACGTGGCCGCCACATGCTTCTTCGAACCGCCACAAAACATGGCTCTCCGCTCATTCGTCCCCCCACCTCGCCGCCAGAAACCCCCCACAGAGGCCCATGTGTTCGTTCATGTACCAAAGAGCACTTTCAGCCCCTTCTTGGCCCAGCCGAGCCGTTGGCGTGACTAACCCAGACTAAGTACAGTAGAGCGTTTTGCCCATTCTTGTCGGCAGCTTAGTGCGGCACATGATGCCGCCATTCGCACTCCGGTCTTCATCAGCTTACTTACATACGAAGTTACCTAGCACCTATTCAACTCAACCTAGACTAACTACAATAGGCCGTGACTTATACTACATATATATATTTGTGTGTGTGTGTGTGTGTGTGTGTGTTCTGGAGGTATCATCTCGATGTTGACTCGCCGCCTCGCCTCGCCGCCAATAGGTAACCCAAAATCTATAAATCCACAAGGTACTTGAGTCCTTCGCAGCCATTGCTGACGTGGCTCACGCTACCTGCTTCTTCTCGTCGCGTGCGTATGTATAGGTATGTACACTTTGAAGTCATCACGCTTTGCGATTCAGCCAGCTGCTCTACCTACATACATGTACATACCTTACTGTAGGCGCTTTCTTTGCGGAAGTTGCGGGAATGTAGTACAATTTCTGATGTGCTACCAATTACACACACAAAAGGAGAGACGGTACCGACACGGCGGTTGGTGACGGTGTTACGTGCATAAGCCAAATCCAAGATCCATCTCCTAGTCTATCTAGTATCTAGCTTGGTCGTGCCGAGATACCCAGGCAGCACCCAGGTTAGGTGGATACACCCTGGTAACAGGTTCGTTACGGCCGTGAGCGGCTTTACTGGATACATACGAAATAGCCAGGGCGCCGCACCGGATCCTCCGGACATTGAGGCATACCTTTCATGTACTCTGCAAGGGCATCTGTCCTACTCGGAAATTCGGTGCGCTCTTCCCACTGAGACTCCATTCCTCGTTCGTTTTGCTCGGGTTCGTTTCGGTAACGCTAGGTATCTAAGTAACCCATACATACAAAAATTTAACCTGCATAGAACCATGCCATCCCCGCGATGCCACGGTTGCAAATGACGATCACCGTTTGGTGGCCGACTATACATGCGTACCACTGCAGGGAGTTGTGAAAAAGGCTACCGTATTTGCATGTAGCATGTTGCGTTGCTCGCGCGAAGCATTGACGACATTGCTTCTTTGGATCCCTCGGCATCGTTCCGCGCGTGTTTCATCACTCACCCAGTAGTGTATCCATCAAGGACGCCATTGGACTTCACTGCAAGCCCCTCAGATCATGGCTTTACTAGGCTGGAAATGATAAAGATCATGGCTGGGATGGCGGCGCCGATCTACTCATGGAGCGATCTCGCAACGCTACCGCACCTCAACTCAGTGCAAATCGGCCAGTGCGTGGCCAATGGACGCATTTGCCGGCATGACGGTTATCTCTTCACCGTCATTTACGTCATTTACGGTGGCTGCATCGTTTACGTTGTTTGTTATGATCTGGTGGTGTATAGGAGACTATCATGCTTTTAGCATTACAACAAGGTTGTACTGCTTGCCTGAGGCCTTCATATAGGCAGCACACATGTGTTTTTCGGCCTGGTTGCCGTGTAATGATAATATTTCACACTTTGGTGAAGCTTTTGAACGAAATGCTCCAACGAAGACCGACCTAAGCGACTACATAGTACACGTAAATATTGTATAATCTATCGATAAGATCTCCTTTGCCTGATAAGATAGAGCCTATCGAGATTTTATGGGGCTGAGATGACATGCAAAAGGTGTCTCCTTTATTGGATCTACTTAGATGCTTCAAGCATTTGGGCTTGGTCGACCATGACGAAACTTTTGGCTTTATCCATACATTCATTTCTATTCTTTAAATGTAATCTCGTATGCCACGGCCTTCTCCATTAGCTTAGCCGCCTATATTGCGCTGGGTTTCCCGCTGTAGCTGTCAAGTCAGCCAAAGCCGTTTTAGCTGGGGGATTCGTCTACCTTCCTGTCGCAATGATGGGCTTCTTCACGAGCCTCGCCAGCATTGCGGCGCCGGTATTCCTAATCGTGTCGCCGGTATTGTCCTATGCCGATCAAGCCATTTCGATGCATCGAACAAAATCAAGTACCGGCTTCTCTCTCGACATTCCGCTTATCATGCTAGTCGCGTCTATGTTTAGGTGAGGGAGGGCTTGCGCATTCTTCGGTTGAAAGCTTCTTTACTGATGGGAAGAACTAGAATATTCTACTATCCTGGAGCGAAATATGATTTTGCCCTGCTTATTCAGTCCTTTTGCAACATATTCATGCAGCTTATTCTCCTGAAGATTGCGCTGGATCACCGACCTGCCAGGGGTGGTGAAGCTGCGATTCCTTTCGCTGGACCACACGACGGCATCCTGGGCATCCGGCGACCCTATAATTTCTGGCAATGGCGCTCTCCAAAGCCGTTAGTCTACAATCTTTACTTGATCTGAAGTTGTTCGCGGCTCACCACGTCTCGTTTAGCTATTGGCAATTCTTGCTGTACATATTCGTCACTCTTACGGCACTCGAACTCCTAATCGCGCCATTCCATTCGATATACCCTACCTACTCCTCACTGATCGGATATATTGGACTATCAGTCGAGGCGACTCTACCACTCCCACAACTTTACGCCAATGCACAGTCCAATTCATGCAAAGGCTTCCGCTTCTCGGTCTTGGCTAGCTGGATAATAGGTGACTCTATGAAAATGTTTTGGTTCTTCACAGCAACGACAGAGATTCCTTTGGCTTTCAAGCTTTGCGGCATCTTCCAGGCTGTCTGTGATGCGTTAATTGGTGTGCAGTATTTTGTATATGGGAATGGGGACCCATCGGTAAAGGCACTGCAACAGGATTGGGAACTCACAGGCAAGTCGTCTTCATCCAATGGATGGCAAACATCTATCGGCAGGCGAACGCCAATGGCGGAGAAAACATATCAATGAATAAAAAGCTCATTATCTGATGCTCATTTGCACGCAATTGTCTCTGTAAGCTGTACATCATGACAGCACCAAAATAACTCAATTTGAAATTGGGCAATGAGGCTCTTATTGTAATCCTGGCTCCTTTGAAACTCCGTCTATATTACGTCACACCTAAAGTTGGCGAGGCTGGTCTGCTCAAAGAGACTACGGTACCTGATCTACTGTATGCGCGTACAGACTACTCTTGGCAATTCGGCAATTGACATTCAATTTACTGGAATAGGAAATGGGTTGTTCTTCCCACGCGAGATTTCGATTGCCAAGACTTAAAGCTGACTAAGGCTAGCAACTTGCCCTCTCAAATGCTGTGCCTTGCTAGTGAGTTAGTGTTAGGGAGTACAAAGACGCATTGCCTTGGGTATAAGCCAGCCATACTTTGGCAGTGCTTCATAAGGAGAAAAGCCTCATTTCAATGAAATGTGCATGTTAAAGTACCTTGAAAACTACTTATTCCGAAGAGAGGAAATAAATTTGACCATATTGCCGGGGTCTCAATTTGGGCATAGAGTTCACTACTAACAACTTTGCACATACATTCATGCTGCTTTTGGAGGTTCATGTGCCTTATTCAAGGGATCTTTCGGGTAGTTGGCCCTTCATCCAACATCTATCTACATCGACGATTAAGTAGTTCTCACTTCTACAACAGGGATTTCTGTGCTCTGATGGTTCTGCAGTTGTTGGTTGTTTTGATTTTCGGAAGTACTGGCAGCTTCCCAAACTGCGTCGAGTACCTACTCAGCCAAGTTACTCCAAATCGTTGAGCCTTTTGCTCAGGAAATACCAAAGTCCGTCTAGGTATGCTCAAACATCCCATCTGCTCTTGAGAAACCGATAGTACGGCATGTATTGTCACACTCTAGGTTACTTACTGCGCACCTCTCCATCTCAGCTATCTTGATTGAGGAGAACAGTATTCCTGGTTGAGAAAACACCATATCTCAATCACTGCCACGTCGAACTTGGACTACAATATCATTAGTCACTGAGACTTTCCTAGCTGTGTAGAATTGCAAAGCTGACTTAGGACACTCCTAGGTTTACTGCTGGATATCAGGCACTGCAGCTTGTCAGGAGAGTCAGTCAGGAAAAGAATAAGATAGCATTCGACTTTGGCAGTACCTGATACATCTCACATCATACTTGAGTACCTGCCATTGTATCTTACCCTTTTCACACCCAGTTCTCAGGTTTGACGCCCTCGACACTAACTCCTTCAGCCTGACGCAACAACCCGTGAGCATTCTCAACCGCATCGCGACCACAGTTCCTAATTTTCAACATCGACCTGAAGTTTTCTCCAGAAGGCATCCCGGTAACCTTTCCACTCATAGTAGGAAAGAGCGCAGGTAAGTGCATTGGGATTCTTTAACCTAGGCTTCCTCTTCTATTGTTATTATTATTATTGTTGTTGTTGTTGTTGTTGGCTCCAAGGGATCTGTTGCCCAGTTGCCTTCCTCGGTGTTTGTTTACATCCAACAACTCGTCCATGCACGGCAACCGCGAGTCTCAGCGCACACCCCGAACACAAATCTTTAACCACAACACATCTCTCACACAATTTATCTTTCTTATAAACCTCCTCACCCTTCATATCATTTTGATATATACCCTCCCTCGGTTTAACCCCGTTCCACTGCTCGCTACATACACTCTCGACACCCTCACAATAGCACATCCTGACGACTCACCTCATCAGCCACCCAGTACACTTGACAAGCGATAACACCAGCCATTCAATCACGCAACTTGTCTTCCGACATGGCAACTCCTGGTAAAAATAAAACCAACTTCAAGACATACGAGGCAAGCACCCGATTGCTCGCCGCCGTCATCGCTACCAATAATGTCAAGCTCGACTACGTCGGTAAGTTGTTAACCTTCTATGTATTAGCTGGAACCCATCTTATATGTACCTTACACACACTCCCTTGAATTGTCTTCTAACCCGATTGTCCCTATGTTGGTAGAGCTCGCGAAACATGTTGGCGGCGGGGCAAGCAAGGACGCGATCAATCACCGACTTCGACATATCAAGCAGCTAGCCAAGATGCAGGCTGCCTGTGTGAAGAAGGGAGAGGATCCTGGCGACTTGCCCGCTGACAAAGGAGGTAATACTCTCTACGCCTTGTCTTAACACGTCATGTATTTCTTACTCGATCGTTTCTTTTCTTTCTTTCCTCTTGTTACTATTTCTGCCTGGTTTGGTAGCCATTGACCGTGGTTTTCTATCCTCCTCACCATGTATGGGCAGTCGTCTGATTCGGAATAGCACTTGCCGAGCTCGTTGGTGAGGGCACTACCAACTTTGCCTTGGAGCATCGCATGCGTCCCATCAAAAAGTTAGCTGATGAATTCGCTGCTCGGCTTCAGACCAAGCAAAAGGGGGAGAAAGCTAGCAAGTCACTGGCTAAGGGAGGGGGTGAATCTCTGCTTCTTCTACACGCAACTCTCTTCTGGCATTTGATAGCCAATGTACTTGGCTTATCAATACGCCAATATTCCGCTCTATTACCCCAGTTTCTAGGTTCTTAGAGTCCATCACTATATGAGTGTAAGCTGACCCTATACAGAAATCCAGAAACTGTTCGGCGAATCGACACCCAGCGGTATTGAGGTATGCTACCCGTGGAGCCATTTTCTTCCCATTCTAGGCGCTTGTGGAAGCTATAGTTGCCTGGCACAGCTACGAGCATGTTTAGAACCATATCACTCCCGAGAACCTGCTCTCATTTTGCCTAGAAGAGCACTTACTGACTCCATCACATTGTAGTGGCAGTTTCGTGACATCAAGAACCTCGGCAAAGCTCAGCAAGAAGCTGTTAAGAAGGGCGAGAATCCTGCTACACTCCCAGTGGCCGGTACCCCCTCTGGCCGCAACAAAAGGTCTGCAGCGAGCACTCCTGTCACAGGCGCACGAAGCCGTAAGCGCCAAGCAGTGGCCACCCTACCTCCGGTAGACTCCTCTGACGAGAACGGAGGTAATGGTTCTGATGGTGATATTGAGACTCCGAGCAAGCGCCCCACCAAGAAAGCTAGGCCTACAGCTACCATGACACCCAAGACCGCAACTGCTGCCGCTTCTAATACTTTTCCTACCGTTGCAGCAGCTTCTCGTGCTGCTAGCACTTCAATTTTCGGCAATGGTGCCGATATACCGGCTACCATGCCCCCCGCCGAGGTTTTTGACCTTAGATCTGTCACTGGACCATCCACCATCAAGAAGGAATTCACAACTGGCGCGAATCCGTTCTTGGGCGCCGAGAATGCTAGCTTTTACGATCAAGGAGACAACATGGAGGAGGGCGAGGTCTAGTTGTAACTCGCCTCTTGTCTATGGAACCTGACACTATCTTCTCCGGGGGGTCATCATATGACTCACGACTCACCCCAGATCACCCCAGACTTTCATTTTCATTATCCCGTCTGTGGGTTTTGGGGATTTCCGATGTGTGTACGAGCATGCTCAGTCGAAAACAGACAGACTCTATCGGTTCAGCGTTTGATCATGTGATACAATTCGATGCAGGTTTCTAATTTCATCAGTCTCTCTTTCTTTACATTCGGCCTGAGTTGAATGCGGAGAATACATACGTGGAAGGAAGAAGGGGAAAAAGAAGAGAAAGGAAGGAAAAAGAAACAATTTACTGGCCATTGTTCCCTTAGTATGGATCTGGATTCATACGCAAGGGGAAAATAATAGTAGAACAGGTGATATGGCGAAAACCAAGTTTTGCAGGGAAAAATGAAAATAGGTAGGGATACAAGCAAGCTATGAAGATAGGAAGATTCCGGACATTTGTGTGCGAAACGAGCTTCTCACGATTTGCCAAAGAGGGGTATCAACACGACCCCCCAAATGTACTACCATCACGATTATTAGTACAGGGCCTAGGCACCGTTTGCACTACCGTAGCTGCTACGCCTTGCCTTACCTAGTCAGTTAATTCTTGCGTTGTGTTTTTAAGCCTAGGGCCTGTCCCAGTGAACGTTTATTGTTGTGCCTTATCCTTTGTACATTGTCTAAACCCCGAGACTCACGTAAATTGTGAATGGGGAGAGAAAGACAACGTCATCGAATACTATTCTCCCTCTGTTTGACTCCAGGAGGATGACTGCGCACTGATATTTCATCTTACCATAAGAGCTTCAGCATTGTCATTGGGGGGTTTTCCCCACAAGATCATCTATCTCCAAGAGCTAAGAGAATAGGATGATGTTCTTGATCGTCTCCTTTGTATGGAATAGGAGGCAGCCTGTGAAAGCAGCATAAACGTAATATACGCGTATATATCGAATATCTGGAATATAACACTGGTATCATGTCTACAAGTACGCCAAGACAATACCGTCTATGATGCGCCGTTCAACTCGAGATCCATTGAGGTTATTATATATACCCGGCGTCGAAATTGTGTCGCCAAGACATCGGAGGCTAGACACCTATCCTAGATACACGAGAACTATTCGGCCGAACACGGCGTCATAAACATATTGGATTGAACCTGTTTTTATCTCTAGCCTAAAGTGTGTTTAATTAATTGCTGTGTATTCAAGATCTTTGTGTTATGGCACATATCCATCAATAGGTAGATATCAGGGAAAGAACTCGGGTTCGGTAACCTGATGTAATAGTTTATTTTTCGACTCTTGAGTTTTCGCTTGATCCCTCCATCTGCTTTCATGCTTTCCTAGTTATGTAACTTCTTGATTCTATTTCAATTAATCTTGCTGCATTATGCCAACAAGAAATTCCACAGAGCCTCTTTATCCATATAATCATGATGTATAATATTAACCAACCAGCAATCAGCACGTGCCGTTTCAAGAAGCCTCTCACTGTCGTGTCCCTTCCCATACACCTGCGCCCATTCGCTGAAAATTCCGAATGCTTCCTCGGCCCATGCGCGGAAGCTGACCTCTTCGATGATCGTGGGTGTCAAGATCTCTTTACCGGGAAATACGCCCCAGGTCACAGCGTTAGTACTACTTTCGCCCGTGTCGTAACTGCTGTTGTTCGTGTTGCTCATCACGACGTCGACACCACTTGAGAAGTCCGATGATACAAAGTCGCCGGCCGCATTCGCGGCGTAGTATGTCACCTTGCCGCTAATCTCAGGGGTCATTAACTTCTCGCGCAACCTCTTCCATGCGGCGGCTGAGACGAAGAATTCCACAAATGCCTTTTGAAATACGAAGCCGTAGCGAGGACCCCAGCCGAAAGTCGGATCCTCCGAGCGAACTCCATTGACGGCAGGTTGCGAAGCAACTGTCCAAAGTCCCCGCTGATTTAGTCGTATCAGCTGTTCTGTTATTGTCTCCGTCTCTTCATGTACCTCTTCTTCACCCCAGGGAATTGCGGTGAGCTCTCCTTTCAAATGGCGCACAAATAGTGTACTGACATCCTCAAGGCTCCTGGGATAGCCCCAAAGCGATATGGCCTGTGCTCGTGTTACGTGGAGTGTTGGTCCATAGCCGTCTATCTCGCCGTAGGCGGGAGACCGAGCATCGCCCCAACGACCATTAGGATAGTCATCCCAAGTAGCCTCGCGGCCAAGGACACCCTCACCCTCAGAAATCGCAAGAGTGTTGGAACGGGTATTGATTGGCCCCCGTATCCCTATATCTGCCTGCGAAGTCTCGTATTCGGGATTCGATGGAGTACGTTCCGACACAATAACTCGGTTACGTGCCTCCGAACCAACAGTGGATTGCCTCCGTGACTGACACGTCCCGGGAGGGTGAAGTTCCCACGACGACGAGCCGTTGATCGCGAGGCCCGGTATATGTGGTAACGGACTATCATCCACAGTTGCGTCCTCAGGCGTACTAGATATCAAGTGCGCTCGTTCGATGATAAAAGAAACGGCCTTTTCTAGGTTCAATGTATAAAAGTGGAATCCCCTAGGGCCTGGTATGCTGCCCTGGATTTGTTTGACTCGCTCGATAATCTCGCATAGAATGTCGACGCCGACGCTTTTCACCTTCTCGTCGTCTTTTTTGACGGCATCCAACCGCGCCATTATGTCATCAGGAACGTTGGCGTGGCTCAACTTAGTTGTCCGCTTGATCATCTGATAGCTTTGTATGGGCATGAGGCCAGGGATGATTGGTATCGTCTTGAAAGCCGCGCTGGGGTGCTCTCTTAACGTCCGCTCAAACTTCTCATAAGCAGCTGTATCGAAGAAGAGTTGGGTCATGAGAAAGTCAGCTCCCGCAAGAGTCTTCTCGACTAGATAAGGGAGATCATGCTCTAGGCTCTGACCCAACGGATGGCTCTCGTCCGCGTGCCCTTCCGGGTAGGCGGCGACGCCGACGCAAAAATAGTCGCCATATTTGTTTTTGATGTATTTGACGAGATCGATAGCCCATACGAACCCCTCATCAATGGCGTTCTCTGGATTTTCATTTGCATCCCGGTATTCGGCGGCTCGGGGAGGATCGCCCCTTAGAGCCAGTATGTTTCGTACTCCGAGAGCCTTAGCATCCTCCAATGCGCCATCGATCATCTTGCGGCTCATGTTGGTACACGTAAGATGCAAACACGTGGTGAGATTGAGTTCTCTCTGGCATATCTCGGCCAATTCAAGGGACTTGGTTGCAGTAGAGCCGCCTGCACCCCAGGTAACGTTGACGAACAGCGGCCGCAGGGCGCGTGCCATTCGATCGAGACGGTCGCGCAAGTTTGAGAAGCCCAAAGCGGTTTTGGGCGGGAAGAATTCGAGGGAGAAATAGTTGGCGTCGGCCGGCAAAGCGGCTATCTTGTCCGTAATCTTATCCATGATGGGCAAGTGCTGGAGAGGCAAGAGATGTGAAGCGGGGGAGTGAAGGGAGGCAGGCTATGGGGCTATGCGCCTGGTATGGGCTTTGTAGACGACGCGGCTTTTCGGTAGCGAAGTATGCCTAGCAAGGATTCAGGAGCACGACGGTTGTTTGTAAGGGCGAGACGGCGGTTGGGGCGGATGGTGTGTACTACCATTAGCAAAAGCAGCAGCAAGTATCGTGTAAATAGGTAGTGAAAACAACCTTTTGGCGGGGCAAAGAGGTGAGTGAACCAGCCAGTCTGGGGACTCTAGGTGGGCGACATAGTCAATCGCTGAACGGTGGTCCTATCAATGGGTGCCTAGTTCCGTGTTATATTCTGTCAACAGGATATCTCGTGACCGGCGATGACAATTCTAGCCGGCAGTCCTTTGGTCTGCTGGTCTGCTGGTCTGCTTTGGCGACTGGTCCTTTCCAATTCATTACTTAGGTAGGCACTTGGTGTCGATTGCAACTACCGACGTTGATCCGTGACCGGAGCAACTTACCGAGATAACCCCCGGCGCCATGCCTGCTACGTCCACTAGGTACCTACCTAGGTATCTACAGACTACAGTGCACCGGTACCCAGGCCAGAAGACCGCAGAAGACCGAGAGCCAAGAGCAAGAAGCCAAGATCTACCGATACTAAACTACGGTCGGATCGAAGTTGTGCCTCGACGCAAGGAATAAATCCCGGAGTGCGAATAGTGATGGGTAAGCGAATGATGCGAATGGTGGGCGCGGCTTCCATTCAATAAGCCGAGTCGCAACGTCCAGGACCAATACCACGGTACCGACTTTCCTGACCAGGTCAAAGGCATCACACTGCATATTTTAGTGCTCAGTGCTCAGTGCACTTAAGTAGGTAGCTGTCAGTGGCTTACTTGCCTTGCCTACCTTGAGTACCTACGAAGTACCTAGTAGGTGCTGCTAGGTTGAAAGAGACTGGTGGTAGAGAGATAAGAAAAAGAGATAAGAAAAAGAGGACATTGAGCCATCAAGCCTCTGCGCATCATGGAGGAAGCAGACTTATATCTAAGACCTATCAAAGAGAGCCGAGGCGGGAGGCTCGGCCAGCTCGCTGCGCTAAACACCCATGTCCAAGTCATGAATCCACCCATGGCCATCCACCATCCATGGTTATCATCCGTGGTTATCGTCCGTGGTTATCATCCACAGGTCACACAGCACACCAGAGAAGGAGGCGATTTGTAATCGGGCCTCTCAGTCGTCCGTGTACGCATACCGAGGCATACCAAAACTCCGGGCACCACGCCCTGCGGAAAACAACCATGTAAGTATGTATGTATACGACCAGACACATATATCTATCTACATACCTAGGTAGGTAGTTGTTATCTAAAGACGCAGTAAGAATCATCATGTACATACATATATATTTCCCGGGCTAGTAACCACCTAGCATCCTTTCTTCTTTTTTCGGCTTTTTGGCTTCTCTCTTTTCCTCTCTTTTCCTCTCTTTTCCCTCTCTCTTCTCCCTCTTCTCATTCCGCTTCTTCTTCACCTTTGTTCGAGCGGCCCACATTCCTCTATATCATCTAACCTAGATATTAGGTAGGTACTGTAACTCACATACTAGGTTGCTAAGTACCTGCCTACCTAAGTACATGTTATACGTAATTTCCTTCCAGCCAAGACATATGTAGACAGAACTCGCCTCTTACCTACTACGATATATCCATTCACTCCAAGTCAAGGCTGGCTGGATTGGGCTATAATACGATCCCGTATTCCACTTCGTCATAGCTTCTCGACACCAGTAACTTCACCCAAGGCAAGATGGACCAATCAATGCCGTGCGATGCCGACATGGCCAAACCCCTGCCAAAAGACTTGAGCCACCATTACTCCGATGTCACCAAGGCACGGAAGCCCAACTCGCTCAAGTTGCTCTATAAGCTTTTCACCATTCCGGGTATCGGCAACCTGGCTGGCGGTTCGTATAGACAACATCATGCCTTGGTGTGATGTGCCTCGTTCGCCCACTTGTACTTACCTAGAGCAGGTCTTCCCAATGCCCAGTTCTTCCCGTTCGATACGCTCGAGGCTCAGTCAGCGCGCCCGCAGCGATGGACACCAACGCCAAATCGCCCTGGCAGCGATGATGCTCTCTCTTCTGCCGTGACTTCGGTAAAAGTGTCGTCTGAGGGTCCCAAGACGGCTTCCCACGTCGTCGTTCCCCATGACGCTGATACCCCTGATGTCACCAAGAAGATTGATCTTGCCACTGCCCTGCAGTATGGCCAGGCCTCGGGCTATCCGCCTCTAGTTTCGTATATTCGCCAGTTTACTCGCGAATGCCTGCACCCTAATGTCCCATATAGGGAAGGGGCTGAGGTTGCCCTAACCGTAGGGTCAACAGACGGATTTGCCAAGGTGCTCGACGTCTTTACTAACATTTGGGTGGAAGAGAAGAACGATATTCGCGAGCGACCTGGCATGTTGGTTGATATCTTCACGTACCCTAGTGTTATGAACCAAGCTCGGCCCAGGGGTGTCCAGATATGCCCTGTAGAAATGGATGACGACGGCATGGCACCGTATGGCCCTGGTGGATTGGAAGATGTCTTAGCAAACTGGGATGACGCAAAAGGAAAGCGACCCCATCTACTATATACTGTCTCGTAAGTTTATCTCAATTCTAGTCTTTTCTCTATTCTTTTCTCTTTACCCCTTTTCGGCCTTTTTCTTGAACATATATAATCTTCCACATAAACAGCTACATATTTTTTACTAAAACAATGATACTCCAGAATGGGTCACAACCCAACTAGCGGCGTACTTTCACTGGAGCGGAGGAAAGACTTGTATGAGATATGTAGCAAGTATGATGTGATTATCGTTGAAGATGACCCTTACTGGTATCTCCAGTTTCCGTCGGCAGAGATCGAGGAAGCAAAGTCACGAAACATGCCGGTTCCCGTGTCCAAGACCGCCAACACCTTGCCTAAGAAGTCGGGCTATCCTTTCCTAGACTCACTAGTACCTTCATTTCTCAACATTGACGTCGATGGCCGTGTTGTCCGACTGGATACATTCTCGAAAACAGTTGCACCAGGTTGTCGGCTTGGCTGGGTTACGGCCACGCCCCAGATTTGCTCACGTATAATAGCCGTGTCGGAAACTGGTACCTCCCAGCCGTCGGGCTTTGTCCAAGCAATGATTGCGGAAAATATTATGGGTCCGCAACCTGAGGCCACTGCCGCATTCATGTCACGATCGCGAAAAGATCAAGCTACCTTTACCGGCTGGAAGACGGAAGGATGGGTACGATGGCTCGCGGGCTTGCGTGGCGAATACGAACGGCGCATGAACGAGATGTGCACCCTCCTGGAGGAAAATGCGTATCAATTGAAGCAATCGACGCCTGTTCGTGATGCTGATTCGGACTGGGGCGTCATTACAAAGACCAAGCTATATGATTTCAGGTGGCCCCGGGGAGGCATGTTTCTATGGGTTAAAGTGCACTTGGAGAATCATCCATTGTTCGGCGCGACAGGGACTCAGGGTACTGTTATCAACGGACCAGCGCTCTCTAAAGCGCTCATGGTATTCTTGACGCACAAGCCATATCTTGTCCTCGCGAGCCCGGGCATGATGTTCAGCGCCAGCCCCCAAATCGCCGCTCGGCAAGGCTGGTCTTTCTTCCGTCTCTGCTTTGCTGCCGAGACCGATGAAATGAATCGTGACTGCTCGGTACGGTTTGGGCACGGCGTACAGAAGTTCTGGCGGGTTAAGAAGATAGAGGAGCTAGAGGCTCTGTTGGAGGAAGCAGGCACATTCGAGGTTGAGGAGTCTGAGATTATGATGGCTATGGGCTGCTAGTTTCCCGATACAAATAAGACGGCGGATGTATGATTTAAGTGAGCAAAGTGGGAAATGTGTCTTACGACCTTGAGACCACACATTTTGACTGAACAATATAGTGTTTGGGTTCGCATCTTGGAACAACGTGCATGCACACTAGATGATCTATACAATCGCCTGCTTTTGTATTATACACCACGACCTTATCTCTGAAAGTATAAACAACTTCTAGGCAGACGTCGAAGTCAGGTGCTCAACATTAGGCGACTTCTACAAAGCTTCATTTTCACCCTAGTAGTGGGACTACTAATATCATTCCAGTTGATACGCTGCAGACTGATAGGCATCATGAGTGACTCGTTTTATCAAGTGCAAACGCTACAACGGGCAAAAGTTGGAAGTAGCTAAGGCTACTTAATAAGTAATGCTTTGTCTAATGTTGTTACTAAGCAACGTCACGCTTCATACTCATCCAGTGTTGTTGCCTTTTACTGATGAGAAATACAGGTAATGCAGCGAGTCACCGAATACAGCATTTAGACGTTTGTGAGGAACAGAATTTAGGGCGGAAATATGATCATAATGACAATTCCATTGATTCACGAGACCCTATGAACCCATTACGCCCATGACAATTGCAACCCAATGCTCTCTTAACCGGATTTTGAGACAAGCTGCTCACCAAGCTAGTCTGACTTAGTCCTCCTTCAAAACACTGAGGAAGGCCTCAGGGGTCTTGGGGGGCTTGGCAGCCTCCTTCTTCTGCTGGCCAAGTTCCTTCTTAACGAATGTCGAGTGGTAAGGGTTGAAGCGCAGCATAACCTGCTTGTTGCGCAGAGGGTTCTTTTGAATGCCAGAGCGCTTGGTCAGCGAGCTACCCTTGGGGGCATTCAGTACGCTCTGAATTTCGGAGCTGTTGATCAAACGGCTCAGATCAGCCTGCGAAACAACGTTGGAAGGCAATAGGAAGTCCTTCTTGAGCTCAGAAGGTGTGGTGGTAGTGCCGTAGATGCTGTCAAGAGCCTTGAAGGCAGCCGAGGTCCAAACAATAAATCGTCCCAGGTGACCACCAGGAGCCAGCTGGAGAAGGTTGAGGGCGTAGACAGAGCAGGTTTCGACACCCGGCAAGTTGCGGGTGCCCTTTACGAGCTCGGTACCGTCGACTTCGGGGTCGTAGATGACGAGGGGACCACGTCGTTGGCGGTGACGACGGCCTCGAAGCTTGCCCTTTCCGGCGCGTAGCTTCTTGGATTTCTTGGACTTAATCACATCGGCAGAGGCACCGACAGCAGACAAGATCGAGAAAGCGTTGGCAGTCTTGGCAGCAGCACCTCCCTCGAAGATGGCGGAGTCAACAACCAGGGGAACTTCAGGGACGTTTGAAATCTGGTGGCCACGGGCCAGGAGAAGAGGGGCAACGGCGGAGGCAGCAAGAGCAGAGGCAGTAGCGAATCGCCTTTATATTGTCAATTTCTCCCTCATAACAGTATTGGAGGTCCACTTACTTCTGTCCCTGGTTGATCTTAATGTGCCACTTGCGCCAGATCTTGGTTGGGGCGAACATGCGACCGGAACGACACATGTTACCGAAAGCAGCTTGACCAGCACGGTGAGTACCACCACCAGAGACACGGGGAATACGGGCAACAGCGCGACCTGAGCATCACATCGTCAGCACATCTCCATGTCTCTAGCAACCTAATTCCCTTGCCATCCGCGTTTACTCTCAACTCGTGGTCCTCAATTCATGCATTGCATGGAGATAGCGGGCAACTGACCAGTTCCCCAGGATTCGGCCGAAGTTTGGTGGCCTGCCTTCTCGCTCACAGCATAGGGCTGGCGCTTGTTCTTCGCCATACCGGTATGGACTTGCTGAACAATGTCGGGTCGGATGGGAGAGGCGAAGACAGTGGGAATGGGGTGGGTAGCTCCCGAAGGAGAACCATCTTTGCCGATGATGGTGACGGTCGGTCTTGAGGCCATCTTGAAGTCGCTGGGCTATTTCCAAGTAACGTCAGTCGCCAGGATCGAAAACACACGGGGTGCAAAGGGGAATATTGATGAGCGAAGCCTCAATGCTATGATATGGGTGGCGTGCGTACCTCGACTTTGCGGTGGATGGTCTGGAGAAATTCGGTTGGTGATGGTTCTCAGGTTGAAAATTGACGGGTGAAGTCCGCAAATTAATTTTCTTGTGGGAGTGGAGGGCTAATCGATTCGTTTGCGCAGCTGATGACAGCTGCGGGGACATCTCATTCGGCCTGGCTTGAGTGTCGCATGCACGTACCTACACCTACCTAGCTCTGTAAGTACCTAGGGATGTCCTTATGGTCGCCCGCTATGCTTTACCCCACCCTTCGTATTGAACGATTGGATTGGTATTGATGTTGTAGAGTACGGAGTACTTCGTAGAAGATTTAGTCTGCTAGGAATCCACTGTGAGGGGTAATAGCCCACGCCCACCGCACCTGCCAACAACTACAACCCAAGCCATCGTTATAACTCCATCTTGAATACTATGCCAAAGACTACCTATAGTTAGCCTACCTCAGTCTTAGACACTCGCGCCGTGCGGAAAGGCTTACTTTATCCCATCGTCTTTCGAGAAGGCTTCAGAGTCCACTGGTCTAGATGTCTATCGAGAACCTCAAGTTATTTATGCAGCCATGACATGACCCTGGGCAACTGAAGCTCTTACTGTCCCCACGAAAGGAACGTGTGTGTCTACGATAGGCAGTGAACTCTTCTTACATGAGATACCTAATTCCGAGGTTTGGTATGGCTGGAGTTTAGTGAGATAATAATACTACCAAGAATACTAGTAGCCCCCTTGCCTCCTCGCCAATTGCTGTGCTAGAACGGCTCAGAAACAAGAGAAGTTATGCTTTTTCATACCAGAATTCAATATTGAAAGTTGTCTGTGCATCACGTGGGCGAACAGATCTCCCTCCTTTCTCAAGAGTCTATGCCAATCCTTGCGTACTTTGGCTCCCCCCAAGGAGGTTTGGGGTCTTTAATCTTTATGTGAAGTGGAATTGGTTTACGCAAAGCTACTTCTGTTTTTGAAGGAATTGCAGTTATTTGGAAGTACCCAAGTTTTATCAAGTTGACTAGTCATTATCGAATTAAAGACCCAACCCTCCATTGGGGAGAGCCCGAAGGAAGGTTGGTGACGGAAGTAGAGTTCCAACAGTTACATGTACGAAGTAAGTAAAGGCACCCATCCTAGCGGATTTGTACCCCACCTGGTTTGAAAATTCAATTGGATGAAAGCTGCACAATTAAGCGACAATATATATACAATGTTTAAAGCTCAAACCGCATCAATCCGAATTGGTGTAGTGGCTAACATTTGACGCTCTCAATATGGAAGACTCTGGTCATCTGTGCAGTACCGTCAAGCCCGGGGTTCGATTCCCCGATTCGGAGTTGGGACTCACTTTTAGCTGTTTTCTACTTTTTGTCCTTCTTAACTTTTCCCTTTTCTTTCTCTTTCCAGTCTCTTATTTATTATTTAGGCTTTAGCTAGATGTATGCAGGCGAGATGATTATATAACTCACTTCTTTTCTTTGATCTCGAAGTATATAGTAGGTAATACCATATATATACCATAGATATAGCATTATATAACATGCCCCTCCCCTCTAATCGCTTATATAGAAGATTACTGGTGTTTTATTATAGACTGATTAATAAAGATGGATGGGAGAATTATCACTTTCAAACCGTTACAGTCACTTCCTCTAGAATGAAAACTGACAATCAATTAGGAAGGTAACTAACACCGATTCTTCCTCACCAACTTGCAATAGTGTTGTTGCCACGCAGTCCAGACCGTATCTAAGTCGGTCGAGCTACCTACCCATCTTCTCCCCCATGAGGCATTACCTAGCTAAAGACATCGTGCAGACATAGGTACACACTTGTACTTACTACTATATCTAGATGTAGACTACCTAGGGAGGCACGCAAGGATCGAGCAAGTTGCCGAATTTAACTAGCATGATAAGACGATACCGGCTTAACCGGTCGCCTGTGGTGGTACGTAGGCTAATGCTGTGAAAGTCGGGTCCGGCACGCTTAACATACAATTCCAGTAACCTTACACCGATTTTCCGCCATTGGTTCCCTTAAGAACCTTTAGTTGCTAACTGAACGTTGCAGTCGCTAACACGAGGCTGTTCGGATGAAGACTCAAGTTGGAAGCTGCCCGGATGACCCGAGGGTGTAGACATTGGATGCACATTAAGTCGACCATTCTAGCATATGACATCTAATTATCTGATTACAATGTACGCTTAGGATGACCTTGCATACCATTAAATCCTGTGACTAGCAGCAATGCAACTACAACCACCAAGTATTGTGATATTGAGGAATGTTGCTAGGTAGCAGATCAGGGCTTGAAGATATCGTGAGAAGGCACCTGCGGGCTGCTACCAGTAAGATTCTGTCTTGCCCTTCCTTAGAGGTGCCTAAGGGTATGTGGTCTAACGCCACCAGTGTGCCCTGGCCACCTTGTCGTCTGATAATCTACCTAGTTGTGACCTGTCTCGGCAGCATTGTATGTGTTCATGATACCGGCATCGCTCCGTCTCAGCGCCCCTGAAGCACATGGCCAACAGCAGCGTTCCAGACTTTTACATTCAGGTCACAAGGTTTATTGTGATTTCGGAAGATGAACCCATTAGTTGCTCGTTTGTGCGCTACCTATACAGCCCTCGCTAAGTGGGCATCGAGCAGGCAACCCTTCAGCTACAAGAACATCCAATGTGTCTTTGACGTACATGTACATACTATGTATATGCATGTGTGTATGCGCGCACCGTTGTGATTATGGTAGGTAGGTCACAGTTATCCTACACTCCAAGTAAGTACCAGTAAGCAGACCAATCTCACGATACCATTCCAGATTCGACGAAATATCACTTCGCTCACCTTGGCGCTCGAGTCAGTTTGAAAATTTCTTCGGGCTCACAACGGCAAGCGGGGCTACACCGGCTGCGGACTACATACATACGTAGTACATAGGTACCTACACATACATGCATGCATATCCGAGACCCAAATTGCGGCTACCCGTTGGGATTTTCGTCTGCATTGAGTACCAATTTGGGTTACATGCCATGTACACATATACGGTATGTAGGCAGGCTCTATAGGTAAGTATGTATGAGGTTCGAAGTTATGTGATGTTGCAAATAAGTGGTTACCTCTAGGTATTTACGTGCCAGGTACCGCTCGACTTGCTAATACCCATGTAGGAGTTCTCAACTACCGATCACTTTCATACATCTTTCGGCCCTTGAATGAAGACGGATACCAGCGTCATACTAGTCTACCAACGTGTTGGCATGTCTAAGCAATATAGCAAAGGTCGTAAATAGCAATCCTCCAATATCAAGAAAGTCGGAGACTGTTTTGAAAGACTATCGTGTCTCCAGTTATTCAGGAATCCGGTTAGCATATACATACAATGCACTGCGACATCAGACACACTACCTGTGCACTGCTGGGCCATACATTGGCATGCAAGTTCGTGAAGCTGAAAAGACACTATTGATTGGGGGCAATTACCACCACCTGACGACTATTTCCTCACCTTGCGTACCGCTGTCTGAATAGGCAGGAATCCAGAACACCGAAGGTCTGGCCACTTCTTGAGTTGCCTTCCTATAGTCAATACTAAGCGAGACATCAGCCTTTCGTACCTATAGAAAGCCATGAAACGCCATGCCCTCTGGCCCTGCGCCGAGCTGAAAAGCTCATCGAAGCTCTCTGAAAATGATGTAATGTCATATTTACGTTTCTCGATGAATAGCTTCGAGAGAGCTATTGTCACGTCTTACTGTCTCTAAGTTAGATATCATCGGATAGAACTTCGCACGACTGCGACAAATATTATAGGGTAGTTTCGATAAACAGGGCACCGGGATTCGGTCGAACCTGGATTGGAATAATGATCTTGCTAGCTCGGTATGTCCCGTGGGCCCTGAAAATCCACGTGTGGATCATCAGGTAGCATGGCGCCTCTGCTCCTTGATAGTGCATATTACATTTTACACCACCATGCAGGGGACGACAGTAGATTGTCTCGGTCTCCATCCGCTCCTGTTGTTGGCTTGCATTAGTCGTCTGTCCCACCTGTGCGGCTGGATGCACAGGTGGAAGACTCGTCCAATCCTAGCTTGCCTATTAACCATTTTGGTCAGATCTCGTATTCCATCTCCGCTACTGTGGCACCTTAGCTGGGGTTGACAAGACTTGACAACGATAATGACGGCTAGTAGGCAAAAATATACTGGTATAATCAGTTTATGTATACCATGGTATTAAAGTCCTCTCTTTTGCTTCGTGTTGGATATGATCCAGTTGACTCTCTGTCTCCGCCGGTACCTTCAACCCAGTCAGGCTGGGCTGGATATATGGTTGGCTGTCTTCTGTTCAGCATAATTAATTCTTAATAGTTCCGGTCCTCAGGATAATTCTTCGCCATGCGCAGGTCTACACAATTCTTGTCGGCGCTGCTCTCGCTGAGCACGCTGGCAAGAACAGACCCAACATGGCCATCTCAGATTGATGAGCTGGAAGAGATCATGTACCAAGTGCAAGGCTATCGTGGCCGCGAATTTGGCGGAACTGTTATTCCCTGCTCAAGTGAAGCCTCTGGCCCTGGACGTCACAACGCTGCTGAGTGGTTAAGAGCCGCTTTTCACGATATGGCGACTACCACTATTGCAGGTGGCCCGCGACAGGGTGGCATGGACGGCTCTTTACAATATGAGATTACAAGTTCAGACAACATCGGCCCCGCCTTCAAGACAACGCTGACCTTTATGGCTGATTATTATACAAGTAAATCCGGCGTGGCCGATCTGTTAGCCTTGGGTGTGTACTATGCCGTGAGGTCTTGCGGTGGCCCGGTCGTCCCCATCGCTGCTGGTAGAGTTGATGCTACAGCAGCTGGCCCTATCGGCGTCCCTCTGCCCCAAAACTCGGCCTTCACCTTTGAAAACCAGTTCCTACGGATGGGATTCAGCAAAACCGAGATGATTCAAGTCGTTGCATGTGGCCATACTATTGGTGGGGTCCACGAGACCGAATTCCCTCAAATCGTCCCAGTAGGCAGTACAGAAAAGGGCGAGGCACCAATGGATTCTACAGTGGCCAAGTTCGATAACACGATTGTGACAGAGTATCTATCAGGCAATACAACGAACCCTATGGTCGTGGGTCCATCAATCCG
The DNA here is from genome assembly GCF_022495145.1 of Xylaria bambusicola. Lineage (NCBI taxonomy): Eukaryota > Fungi > Ascomycota > Sordariomycetes > Xylariales > Xylariaceae > Xylaria > Xylaria bambusicola. Next base: position 1,386,242 of record NW_025953557.1, on the reverse strand, counting down.
CGCCACGAGAAACGCTGATTTCAAAGTCTTCAACTCGGATGGAAACGCGACAATGACCACTCTGGCGGATCCCGAGACCTTCACAAACGTTTGTGCTACGGTGTTGCGCAAGATGATTGAGGTTGTCCCTGATGGTGTTGTTCTTACCGAACCTATTCAGCCTTATGCCGTCAAACCAGTTGACATGCAGCTCACACTGAACCCTGGAGCCTCAACCATGCAATTGTCTGGGTTCATCCGCGTTCGCACCACTGATTTCGGAACCGACTCTGCCGAGAGTGTTTCGCTGACATACAAGGACCGAAATGGCGGCGATGATTGTGGTGCATTGGGCTGTACGTCTACGGCTACCCTCTTAGGTGCTACTGAGGGGTTTGACGATACGTTCGTAGTGAGTTTACATGAAACTGACTCCAAATGTATTGAGTTCTGTCCCTAATCAACTAGCCATAGTGGTTCCCTATCAGTGTTCAAATTCCAACTTCTTCAGGCATCTCCTCCTTCAACCTGGCTGTCAACATGGCTAGTGGAGTGTCTCAAGAATATGACAACAATGGAAATTCGTACCCCATGCAGGATGCTGTCATCATGCAAAAACCCCAAAGCTGTCTGCTCGAAGGCGACTTGAAAGTTGTGGCTGCCGTGAGTTGAACCTCTATTGACCTTGGTTATATCATATTGACGTTCTGACATAGGTTCGCAACGACCTTGGCTCTCAGCCCGTCAGACTGCAGGTGTCATATAAGACGCCTGTCAATGACCCAAACCGCCCAGTCCCCACTCTTAACAATGCCACAGTTACCATGACAAAGGGTGACTGTGTCGGCCTCTACACCTTGTTTACGGGTACCTATGAAGGCCTGGGAGACCTTGACTATGCTACCAAGTTTGACGTGGTTACCGGAACTGGTGAAACGGCTTCACAGGATGCTTTCAAAGCAGCCAGTGGCTTAGGGGCAAGATGCGCCGCCTTCGACGCGCCGCCAGCTTCGCTCTGCTCACGTGCTGATGATCCTCCAGTCGAGTCCTCCTCGACGTCGGTTAGTGTAACCCCGACTGTGACCTCGCCAGGAACAGTTACGAGTACGGCAGCAGTAGAGACCCCATACCACAGAGACACATTGGGCAACTTCACGCTAGTTGGTTGCAACACGGAGCCAACAGTCGCCGGAGCGAGGGCTCTGAGCGGTCCTAGCTATGTTTATGATGGGATGACACTTGAGAGCTGCATGACCAACTGCACAGGGTTCTATTATTTTGGCACTGAGTATGGGCGTGAGTGCTACTGTGGTAATAAGGTCCATACAGCCAGCACTAACGTTACATTGGATGAGTGTAATATGGTTTGCTCCGGCGATGAGACAGAATTCTGCGGCGCTGGCAACCGCCTGGAACTATACGTTACCACAGGTCCCATCCCAACTCCTACTGGTACTCTGGCCATCAAGCCCACTGTGACACCCTATCTGCGTATCGGCTGTTATGAGGAGCTTCCCACCCGTGCCCTCACGGGAGCTACTTTCCCCGGCGAGTCCATGACTTTGGAGATGTGTGCATCAAACTGCGCTGGCTTCACTTACTTCGCCACTGAATTCAGCACTGAATGCTACTGCGGCCAGTTCATTGACCCCAGGAGCAACGTCACCGACGACGCAGAATGTAACATGACCTGTGGTGGCGACGAGCTGGAGTACTGCGGTGGAAGTAATAGGCTAGAAATGTACAGACTCATCAACCCACCCACGTCGACCTCGATGATGCCAACGCCTACTATCACCCCAACGCACAAGCCCACTGTTCCTCCCTATGCTTTTCAGGGTTGCTGGACCGAAGGCGATGGTGTGCGAGCTCTCGACTCAAAATCCACGGCAGGAAATGTCACGCTGGAGTCTTGTGCCGACTTCTGTCAAGATTACCATTTCTTCGGAACCGAATTTGGAAGCGAATGCCATTGTGGTGACATTCTTGCCGCTTCGAGTAACCAGACGGACCTGGCTGACTGCAACATGCCCTGTGCGGGCGACCCTACGGAATACTGCGGCGCTGGTAACCGCCTGGAACTTTATTACTCTAACACGACAGCCGGACCATCACAGCCCCTCGTAGTTGGCAACTACTCCTGGTACGGATGTCAAACCGAGGGTACGGGGGTCCGCGCGCTTTCAGGCAAAGCCCTCGTTACCGCCAACATGACTCTCGATCTCTGTGCGACGTTCTGTGAGGGATTCAAGTATTTCGGCGCTGAATACGGCAGCGAATGCTACTGCGGTGATGAACTCGGCGAGGGCTCCGAGGCTGCCCCTAGCGGTCAATGTAGCATGGCTTGTGCGGCCGATGAAACGCAGCTTTGTGGCTCTGGAAACCGATTAAGTGTATATGAGTTGACACCCACAGATCCTGATACGCCGCCGGAGGAAGAGTAATGATGTTTGTATATGTATGAGCATGTGAGGACAGCCTTTTCGATAGGAAATGACACTGCTGTTTTGGTTCAGCATAGCAAAAGGAGTTTTACGTAGCTAGGGCAATCTGGTCTTGGACTTTTCTTCACTTCACGATGGAACTTGAGACGAGGAGCATGGGAATCCATATTGGCTAATCGATATGGAATAGCTATATGCTTACCGAGCTTTGAAGTATGGACATAGATACCAGGGAAAGATATTTGGATCTAGGATTTGAGGCTTGGTAAGTACCTATTCTTCGTGTAGATTATCTAATGTATACGATTTGATATATCATCTGTGCCCACACTGGATATTATCATTGGATTACCTTTGGACTACAGCCGAGATGAATACTACTTCGTTAGCTTAACGATATCATCTCATCGATGGAGTCTCGCTTACGACTATAGCTAGAAATGTTGAAGCGTCACCGCCCATCTAATTGTCTAAACATACTTACAGGCGTACCTTAAGTAGACGGATAATTACGTAGCCGTAAGACGGGGGCCTATGAGAAACCATCGCCGTAACTCACACATATTGGAAACCGTAGCGAAGATGGTCGGCTGAATGTAAAATGATGATACCCTCACGGTAAACGGGGATACAGCAAGCCTGCGGATAGTCTTGATTTAGTGGTTCTACTCTCTAACGGGCACAGTTTCAATGATTATAGTTATCCTATCTAAGTAAGACAATCACTATGGTGATCTTTCTTTCGAAACGATTGCGATTCAAGAGGCAGTCGGAAGCATGGGCCAGATATTTGTGAGCACTTATTTCAAGCCGGCTTCACGGATTTGTAACTACGAGGGATGCTTTAATTCAAAAGTCGGCAGGTACCTACATATGTACCTAAAGACGTGTCTAGGTAAGTACCTAGGCATGTACATCGCTTGTCTACCAGTGGTTGTAGTATGGTGCTTGTGCCAAGACGTAAGTACATATACCTAGGTTCTTATTTAGGTACATGTACCCCGTAAATTGGGACACTCAACCAAGAGGCTACGGCGGCCTGTAGTACCTATAGTAGGCTACCTAGGCAGGTGCTCAGTCAACCCCCAGCCCTTAACAGCAACTGCATTTTACATCATTTTCGTGACTATCTGCGGCCATTCGTTAGCTGCACTTTTTGGCTTCCTCTAACTTCAACGCATTATCAAGACACCCACACAGCATACCTTGCGTACGCCTGTCAAGTATTCCTAGGGTAAAGTATTTTTCTGATCCTCCTATCCGACTGAGCAGCACTGATCACAAGCCAGAGTCGCACAAACGGCCATCTTTTCTATGCGCAACCTGTGACAACGTCCCTCTGCGTCTAACATCCTTTTGCAGCCACCCAGATCTCAATTTGACAGACTTTGCGCCTCTGAATCGTGTTTTGAATGGTCATCCTAGCCTCTATCCGCTCGTTCATGCGTCGTTTGGAGACGGCAATCTAGTCATATGCCGGTGGTGAAACTTCACCGTAGTGTGCCACGACAAAGAAGCAGGGAAGCATTTTAGTGGTCAGCATGTCGACTGGCTTGTGTCGCACATGCCATCCTCACAACACCGCTTGTCTACTGAGACCAGCAACGGAGCTGCTGCCTCTGTATTTACCTTTTCCGGGTTGCTCACGAAAGCTGGGAAGCCATTGCTTGCTCGTCTGGGATCGGTTAACCCATTTCGAAGGGCTGCCGATATGGTCAGTCTCTGCCTCCTGCTTACCCACCTACCGCTTCCTTGTTAAACAGCTGACTTTTCATAGACCAAGCCTGGAAACTTGGGTGCTCCTCAGCCCATGAACACCCTCTCCAACAACAGTGCGTCTTCGAGAACACCTTTGGGGGTTTTATCCGTCCCTGAGCCCCGCCCTTCCAGCTCCCCTCCAGCGAAACATAAAAAACTCGGTGAAAGCCATACGCACGGCGAATATTCCAGCGCTGCATTTGTATTGGATGAATCGAACCCCCGAAAGCGGTCTTTAGAAATTGAATCTATTACCGATTCTCTTCGTTCGGCTGCCTCGAATAAGAGCAATAAGAGCCCTCCTCGCCATGGCGTTGCCGAGTACCGTCATGCTGATAGATGGCGCAAACCGAAACGGTTCCGGAAAAGTCGGGATGATTCGAAGTGTTCGGAACGTGAAGATATAGACTCCCCTGCATCGAGATCTATCCCTTGCGAGGAACCTACTGGTGAAGATGAAGTTGACCTCATCGGCCCTGTCGAGAAGCCTGTAGTTTCGCACCAGCTCAAACGCAAGCAACCAGAAGAGCACCCTATAGAAAAGCTTGCGAGTCGTTTCCAACGAGACACTAATGCAGCTCACTCCAACGCTTCACAGATATTCCGTAAAGTCATTGATAACGCGGACAAGCGGGTAAAACGCGGCGCACCTGATTCGGGTCCAGATGAACTAGCTCCAAGTGAAGAGGAACTTGCAGCTTCTCGAGCCGCTAAGCGCCCGAAGACAGACTCTTCCAGTCTATCGATCAGAGGCAATATTCAACCTACAAGGTTCAAGGGCACTCTTGCTGCTAGAGCATCCAACTCAATGGATGCAAAACACCGCCTAGTAGACGAATTGAAGGGAAAGGCGCATACAATAATTAGGGATGGTCTACGTATTGTGCGTGGTGTTTCTGGGCAGTACCAGTATCAAGCAGAAGAAAACGACGTTCCAGATTACTGTGCTCTATCCATTCGCGAGATTGGCCACATCTTATTTCCCGTTGATGACAAGAAAGAGTTTCTAAAGCAACACAGATATCTTACACTTGATATCACGAAGACGAAAACCGTCATACGCAGTAAAGAGGACGAAAAATGTTGCATAGTCGCCACTATGTTCGACAGTGTAAATGTAGCAAATGGTGCTGGCCCTAAACTAATGGTAGAATTTGCGTCTGAACCTGAGTTCCATAAGTTTTTACAATGGGTTGGTGTTTACAGCAGCTCCAGTGCTCCAATTATTATCAAGGATTGTAGCAGGTAAGAATAATAGGCAAGGAAAAGGTTTCACGTGGCGGCTAATAATTTGACAGAGCTAAACTCGAGAAAGATTTCAACGAAATGATGGAACGAGCCAAGTTCCCTAAGATACTTTCAGATGACGAAATAGAAACTCCCATCGCAGAGGACATCAGACTGTTGCATCAGAATCAGAAGAACAGATCTTTGAGAGACCATGATGTTGCCGTTGAATCCCCATGCCAACCTAGGTTGAGAGACACAATGAAGAATTCCCTTATATTTACGTCCAGTGGTGGCGATATTGTCTCGAACCGAGTGTTAGATGACCAAGCAGCTTCGGTGTACTCTCGGAGACGGACAATCCGTTCATTGCCAGTGAAGATTGAGCCACCGGAGTCGCCTGAACTTGAGCCTATTCCCGAAGGCTGGACTTCACTCAATGCAGGCTGGGAAAAGAAGTGGCGGAATTCTCTCGTTTATCCCAGAATGGGAAAAAATCGAGCAACTGTTGATAAGGATGATATTCAACGCCTTGACGACGGCCAATTCTTGAACGACAACCTTATTATATTCTACCTTCGGTATCTGCAAGACGAACTAGAGAAGAACAATCCCGATTTGGCAGAAAGAATCTATTTCCAGAACACCTTCTTTTATGACAAGCTAAAGCCCACTAAGAATGGCCAGGGAATCAATTACGATAGTGTTAAGACCTGGACCACTAAGGTCGACCTCTTCTCCAAGGATTATATCATTGTTCCTATCAATGAGTATACTCACTGGTATGTGGCAATTATCTGCAATGCACCCAGGCTACTTGCCAGCTCCAACAGTCGTGAACGAGATAACCACAACAAAAAGGAAGTGATCTCAACCATCAATGGTATTGAAATAAGCCAAGGAAACCTTGTTACCCCTTCAGACAGCAAAATTCCAACTGTTACTATGGACGGCGAACAAGCGTCACAGCTTACGAGAGAGGATGTTGTCGAAAAGCTGAGACGAATGTCAATTGACAACTCTGATCATTCAGCTAGCGTATCCAAGAAAATGGCAGACGGTAACACGGGGGAAGAAGCTGACTTAGTTCCCCTCAATTTTGATAATGATGTGTATGAGATCAAAAACCCGGACAGATCGGAGGGTGAGGTAGAGCATATTGCCACCACGGACAACCCACAAAGACACAAGAAACTGGGAAAGAAGCCGGCTGGCGGGCCTCGGAAAAATGACCCAAAACAGCCAAGAATAATTACACTAGATTCTCTGGGTTCGTCGCATTCGCCAACCTGCAGCTATCTGAAGCAATATCTCGCAGCGGAAGGAAGAGAGAGAAAGGAAATCGAAATAGCGCCTCCAAATATTCTAGGTACCACGGCTAAGGGTCTTCCCGAACAAACAAACCACTGTGATTGCGGGTTGTTCTTGCTAGGGTATATTCAACAGTTTCTCTACGACCCTGACGATTTTGTGAAACGCTTGTTACAGCGTGATGGTACTATTACTTGGGACTTTTGCCCATCGAGTCTACGCAACAGTATCAGAGAACTCATCTTCGACCTTCAAAAGAAGCAACAAACCATTGAGGATGAAATGCATGAGCGAAAGCGGTGGGCTAAAATGGGCAGCAAACAGATAAAGAAAGGAGAGGCTCTGGGCTATGCAGCGACCCCAGCGAGGAGATTTTCCGATACTTCCTCTAAAATAGAACTGGCAACCCAAGACCGTCGGGGCGATGAAGTAGATAAATCCAAAAGCCCTCCTTCCCTACCACCCCCGCCCCCGCCTGGGCCTAGGCGTGGTAGTGCGGACATCGAAGGCGTGATGTTTCTAGCGGAACTTCCAGATTCTGAGAAGAGTGTGAAGCAGTCAACAACTAATGCGCAGCAGTCCCTTACGGGTGTCCACAGCGACAGTAAGAGAACTACGCAACAAGTAAACGCTCAGCACTGTTGGAACGTCGGGGAGGCGCAAGCTAGCTCTGAAGCTGGTCCAAACGTGATTATATCACCTTGTGAAGCTGAGACAACATTTGATCATCGTATCTCCTATCAGGCCGCTGGTGCCTCTCCTAATTCTCCAGTCCAGGGTCAGATAGCTAAACGCAACTCGACATCTCCGGTGACAGAAGGCAGTAGTAATCTCCAAGCTAACTTTCTCCCACCACTTACGTCTGATACACCGTCGTCTAAAGGTTCTCCAGGTGCAACACCACTGGACCCAGTGGTTGTTGATGACGCGAGCAGAAAACGGGATGTGTCGCGGCAGAACCCTCGAGAATACCAAAGGGGTCAAATGGGACACCAAATAGTAGTCGAAATTCCGTCGCTGAGCATACACGGTCGGTCTCCAGGGCAAGAGACTAGTAAGATACACAGTCAGAAACAAACAGAGCAACAAAGTTCCTACTTTCTAAACCGAGGAGATGGAGACAGAGTTGTCGCCGCGAAGGTGCGCGGCAAATCTGAAAACGATATCATTGATCTTTCAGGGGATTGAGATATTCTGTTTTTGTTTTCACTATTTCTTAGTGTTCTATTGGAACTTGTATGACACAAGAACATCACGACTATCAATGCTCTATTTGCACAGTTATGGAGACAACACCAGAGTTTTCAATGTGAATCTGCATGAGACGGAGTAGGCGGGCCAACTGGTGCATTTCATTGTTTTCATTCCCCTTGCTATTCCAGCTATACCCCTATCTTAGCAGCAGGAAATGACATGTGTATGAGAGCGTTATCGGCATACCTTAGACGGAAACAAGATCACTCATGTTGTCAGACATCAGAGTCGTTTCCCCAACTTGTATCTGCCCAAAAGTTGATGTGGGTAGATCACACTCAGCAATGTGGGCATGGCTTTGTCTCCCATCGGCTATGTACGTGGTTTAGCTCGTGTTTGGCTATATCACTACTTGGAAGACTGTTTTTTTTTATGTATCGTATCAGATGCAACAACCTCGTGAAACGAAACCCCTGTTCAGAACACCCAGCGCAGGGCGCACGGGTTGCAGTTTCCTGTAATGCAGTAAAATGTGCGTCCTTACGACACCGGTAGGATTTTATGGTTCAAAACATGGGCAATTACTGGGGATCCGCCGAATTGTCTAGACAGGGCTTACGCAGGGTAAAATACGGGGGTAATAACAACGAGCTCAGCTTCACTACCCGGGATCCTAGAACGCCGTCTCCATATTGCACAAGCGATAATAATATAAATCTTCTTGTCTCCTAATTAAATGTAAATTTGCTGGCCTAAGCCTAGTATTTCTTCTTAGGAGCGACGGCGGGGAGCGCGAAGGCTTTGCTGATGCCCTTGGCCATCTTCTTCCATAGGGCGAAGTCAAAGTCTTGATTCCATGTCAGCATGCCGACCCAGGGCTGCACGTTATAATGGACATGAAGAGTCACATCCTCCGTGTTGGCTACTTTGCCTGTCGGATGGGTGATTTGGTACTTGGGTCTTTGGTTCTTGAGCGATAGCTTGCCTCTGGGAGTAGTCAAAATGTCAGTAAAGTATCTGTGCGCGAAAGTGTATATGCCGCGAGAAGCGGGATTTTGTGCGTACCGGCTCGGATCTACGCTCTTGCCAGCGGCGCTCTTGCGAAGCTTCTTCAAGGTAGCGGGGCCTATGTTGGCGAGGTGGTCGGAGCTCGGGCTCGTGATGATGGTGTCCCAAATGACGGCTTTGTTCGTCTGGTTGGTGTCGCTGCTGGCGGCCGCGGGCCACTCGGCCGTGACGTAGACGAAGAGCTGCTTGGTGTTCCACGTGAACAGCGACGACAGGTCGGCGTCTAGCGAGAACTTGATGATGGCGTACTCCTCCTTCTTGGAGCTGTAATAATGCGGCCGGCCCTTGACACTGTTGTTCATGGCGGCGTCGCGCGCGCAAACATTAGCTTAACTGGGGACATGGCTCGTTTCACTTTATCAAATTTATAGATTCATTCACTCGTTCATTGATGCAATTCAACGGGCTGGGTTGGGCTGGGCTGCTTGTCGCCTACGTACACCTGTACATTAGTCGCCTTGACCGTGGCGCTCGGTGTTCGTGGGGCTGTGAAGTCGGAGGCGGCTATTATAGCAGCTACGACGAAGGCTACCGTTGTGAAGAAGCCAAAGACGGTTTGTAGGCGATTGAGAGAGTTGTACATGTTAGGCGAGATAAGCCCGGCGTGTTGGCCGGGGTTTACGACAGCGAACACTCTTCCTTCCTACTTCTCGGTCGGTCGTCAATTCGTTTGTCGGTACTCGATATCTGAGTTGTATGTAAATGCGTCGTCGGCAAAGTCTGTTCTGGTAGATATTTCGCCTAGAGAGCTCCTTATTCTAAGGCCACGTTTGACGTCCCTACAAATATGTCAGCTAGTTAATTGGTCTTGAGAGCTGGGGTACGTCTGGGGTCCCTTGAGTAGGTACCTACATAGGTAGGTATGCTTATCGGCTACTTATCTTGGTCAGCACTCTACCAGCAATTCTTGGCAACGATTTATTCATATTGTTCCTACCTAGTGTTTGTGACCCAATGTTCGCCGCATGGTTTGTTTCTTTCTTGCAATCTCAAAGTCAGAGCAGCAGTGAGATCTTATATTAACGGATGAGTATAGAGTGTATTTCGTTGGTGTTTTAGTATTAAAGCATTAGGTAACACTGACTTGTTGACATCTGGCTTCGCACCCAACCTGTCTTCATATATTTCTCTTTCCTCCTCATTCTCCCTGCTAGGTACATACTATGTATAACGAGATGGAGAAGAAAGTTAAGATATTTAATTAGCTTCAAATAAAAAGGGCACATGTTATAAGACAACGTCAGGGTTGGTCATTTGCATTTTTGACATTTCTAGAATAACGCTATGAAGTAACGCTTGGGCCGTCGGTCTCTACTGCGATTTGAGTCATAGGTGACTAGGCCGCTCGAATGTTGACGCGAGGTTGCTCACCAACATCATTGTTGTCCATCCTCTGCAATAATTATATCCAAATTCGCATCGCTTTTCGTGACAATTTCAAATCCCCATCAGGAAACTAGGTTATACACTAGCCATCCGTACTGTAGGAAACAAGGATGACAACTGGACTTCATGGCAGGGTATGTCCCGCGAGTGTTCAGGTCATTTCATGTTATACACACAGGGTAGCTAGCTATATACAAGTACCCAGGTACGTAGGTAGATTACATTTCTTCCTATAGCGCATCTCAACATTAGTTTTAAGAATCAAATGCCGCAGGCAAAACAGCCTGCCAAACCTGCTATCTGTGACCACCAAGACATGCAGCCGTTTTTGCCCCTTCTAGAGTTGCCGTTTCCTTATTGTACACAGTACCCAGCTGTTTCACCCTGGTACCCTAGCCCTAGCCCTAGCCCAGATCGAATTGTGACTCAGTTCTGAGATATAACTCTATATTCATCATGGTTGGATGGAGTGGCCCGCCTTACGAAAACATTGGCGAATCGGTTATTAACACAGAAGGTGGAGGGAAAATAGTAGTTGACCTAAATTTCGAGGCTTCATGCTCGTTGGTTAAGGGCCCAGCTGAGAGCTGAAAGAATCCCACCGCTCCAGCGTGCATTCGAACTACCTTAATAAGAGGGGAGATCTCGTGGTGAGGGTTGGATTAAAAGGGTATGTTGGGAGACGCTTGAGCACCCAAAGCTTCCTGTTGCTCCTGTAATTCCTCCCCTCCAGCTTCGATGGTTATACCGAGGCCAACCTTGGCATTTTGCTGTCAAATTATTAGCACAAAAAAGCGAGACACTTTCGAGGTCTCTATCATCACTCACGGTCATATGATCAACATCGGCGCAGAAGGACATGGTGACAGGAGGTAACACCCTCTTCTCGAGGAGGCAGCCAAGCTTGCCCTTGGAGTCAACCTGAGCACGGAATGTAGACATGCGGAAGTCGTACTTGACACCAACCGAGGTGACACCTTCCTTTTGCAAGCCACCCATCATGCCACCAGGGCTAGGGGCAACCTGGAGAGTCATGTCAACGCCGGCCTGTACCTTATCAGATAGTCTGCGCCAGTATGTAGCATTCAATGCGCCTTGAGCAGCATGGAGCTGTGCCGTCGCAATCCAATCCTCAGCCTTGTATCTAGCGGAATAGGATGTGGCGGATTCGGGAGGCTGGCTCAAAGCGGCGCGTTGCCAGACAGCTTCAACACCAAGAGACAGTCTTTTTGTGATAGCCTGGAGATGGCTGAGTATAAAGATACCTGTCAAGCCACCCTCAAGATACGAGGGGTTCAACATTTTAAGAGATGAAGTAAAATCGCTGCCGGTATATTCGTGCTCGATCGATGTCATATCCTGAGGGGAGCCTATTTGGAACTGAGACTTGGTAACAAGCGCAGAATTCCACCTGTAATTAAAACGCGTCGACAATATGCCATCATTGTCTACGCTGCCTTGCAAGAACACCTAGTGTTGGAGAAGACGAGTATGAGCAACGTCAACAGATCTCCGAGATTGTAATGGGCTAGGCGCAGCAACTCACGTTATTGGTGCCAAAGAGCGCAGCAAAAGCATATGGTTTCATGTGCTCGCCCATGGCAAACTGGTGTGATACTTGGAACAAGGGCGACAGGCTCACAGCCTTTGTGAGATCGGCTCGAAGGCCGGTATGCATATAGTTGGTAAGGGAGACCTCACGCTGGACCTCTTTGCTAATGCCCTCGACAGTGCCGGGGTTTGTGAGGCCGAGCTTGGCTCTGCGATCCGAGAAGGATCGGTAGGCATCACTGACAGCGTTTGCGAAGGGGTTGGCGGTCAGAAAGCCAAAGGGCAATGCCGACGTTATGTCCTGGCTAGAGGCCATGGTTGACGGGGTTTGCGCAAATGGCCAAGGATGTGCTGTCCGTGTAGTTGAAGAGTAGTCGTTGGAGAGCGGGCGCCGATGCGGGCGAGGAGTGCGGGCAAGGGCGAGGCGGAAAAGTGCAGCAGAACAGAGTCAGCAGAACTTGTTGGTTCAGTATTTGATAATACAAGCCGGCGAACAGGAGAAGACAGGAGAAGAGGGTTTAGGGCGGCGGTCGGATGGGTAGAGCACGATCTGGAGCTCCCAAGGACACGCACACTGCACACTGCACAATGGGGAAGTATGAGGAAATACGTTAGCTTATCCTGGTGATACCGGTAAAGGAAGACAGGCCAGCGAAAAAAATCATTTCACGGGCCTTGCGCTGTGAGTTCATTATCCTGGCTGATGGATCCACACAAGGTCCCATCCCGCTGTTTAGGTCGCTGGGGGATGGGGGACGGGAGTCTGTGATTATGCTATAACACCGGTAGAGAGATACGATGGGGCGGCAAAGAGTTATGCATATAAGCAGCTTAAAAGGACAGGCGAGGGAGAGGCACTTGCATTCCAAAAAAAAAGTGACCTTCATCATCATGTCTCAGCAGTACCTTGTAGAGGTCTAAGGTACTTTACATCGTAGGCAGATTATCTACATCACGCAGGTACCTAGTCTATACCCAGGCATGCTCGATATGTACCTATCAGGCTATCACAGTACACTAGACCTCAAGTGCATGTTGTGTGGCCCTTATCTCCTCTCGCATACTATGTACTATAAGTAAGTTTGGACGGTGGATCTGGCTAGCAGCAGAGTGACGTGATAGGCTTCAAGCATCAGGAAGTGACTGGTAGGAAAGTACAGGCTAGAAGAATTCTCTGCTGTACATACTAGGTAGTAGTAGTCTGGTAGTACCTACCTAGGTACCTAGTAGGTAGCAGGTAGGTACATAGTATACCGTAGTATAAGGACTTCCCTCGTGCAGGCTCAGTACATATTATGTAGGTAGGCGGCTCGAAGAGGTATAGATACTTACCTAGTAGTATTTTCCTTTGGTCCTTTTCCGGGCAATCGCATCGAATCGCATCCTTAAGTACTACATAGGTACATACTTACATAGTACAGTACTGTACACTGCACGCCCGCGAGCTTCTTTGGGTCAAGTATCGGAGATGCTGCGCTGCGCTGCACACCAGGTACCGACCTATGTGTACTGTTCCCTACTGCCAGTGTTCAAGTTCTTCTCGTGAGGTTACTTCGGGTGGGCGCCGTTACATAAAGTTCCCATACCTAGCATAATAACATGCCTAGGTAGTTCCTTTGTCACCTGCAACCCTTGACGCAACTCTTGACAGCGGGAAAGACGGAGAGACAGAAGAGAGCGAAGCGGGAGGAAGAACAAGAACAAGGAGGCGGAGACGGAGAAGAAACAGACGGCCAAATTCAAACATCAAAGAAGAAGAAGAAGAAGAAGAAGAAGAAGAAGAAGACGACGAAGACGAAGAAAAAAAAAAGAAAAGAAAAGAAAGGCCAAGAGACAGAGCATTGTGTGGATGCACTTGGCCGTCTATCACTCCTCAGCACCTGCATACTGAGTAGACACTACACTACCTACTACCTACTACCTACCTACCTACCTATCTACATAAGTACCTACCTGCCTGCCTGCCTCATCTTCATGTGAGTACTACAAGTACAGCTCATCATCTGCTCCTTCTAAGTTTCATGACCCTAAATCTAAGAAAACTACACAGCCTTGGCCTCTACGAACACCGGTACCAACAACTCACACTGGAACATCTACACTCTGCCCCCGCTACCTCACATTGTTGGATCCCTGTTATACTCCGAACTTTAATCAACACAAACAGTCCATTGAGCCAGAGTCTTCATCGATTTTGTTAAAATCCATTTCGACCCTTGGGAACACTAAACGATATCCCATTAACTTGGCTCTCTTGTCAGCCAGTGCAGAGGCGTCCAGAAATCCCGGAAATCCCTGCGTCCTGGCATTCAGCGTGTCAAGAGTCCTGTTTCTTCATCTAGTGACCTCCGGCGCTTTGAACCTTGAGGTATCAGCCAGATTATAAAAATTCCATCCCTTCTAACGCTGTATATCTATATACGCATTGCATTGCCTAGCTCCTTTTATCGACCATCCGGGATATAAGACGGAAAGCGGCGAGCGAAAAGAACCGGCATTCGGAAGTCAGTACCGGTCACCATGGATACCTTACTGTAAGTCATCTGATATCGTTGCCTGTTTAATACGGCTGCACCCCAAGTTTCTATGTAATGGGGCATAATCGATTGGTTCACTGCTTTCGACTTGAGGGTTCGGCGATGTGAACTTCCCAGGCAATGAGCCCAATAGCGAGGTGGTGCGGTTATTATCTCGGAACAGCCATTCTAGAACCATGTATCTATCGTGTTGTTCGGCTCGGCTGAATCAACTTCTGCTCCGCTGCCACCGATTACAAGCATCTTCCATCTCATCTTCGCATCGCCACTCATGCAGAAACCAACCCGTTCTGGCAGCAGACGTTGCCCATTCTATCCAGATACTGATCAATCTTCCAGCACCGCAGAGATTGCTGCAAATGCACCTCGCTATAGGCGTAAGAGCAGCACTTTATTTGACGGGATCCACGATGTCCCTGAAGATGGCAACAGGGCACCTGCCCAGCTGTATAGCACAATGTCAGGACGGCTCTTCCATTCAGGCCGCATTGCTATAATCATGGTTGGGCTTCCAGCCCGAGGTAAAACGTATGGGACACCAACCGCCACGAACTCTTCATGCGATTTCTGACGAGTCGTAGTCATATATCCGTATCTATGGCACGTTATCTGCAATGGTATGCTGCTCTCCGATATACGGTTTCATAGTAGCCTACTTACCAGCTTTCTAGGCTAGGCGTCAAGACCCGGATTTTTCATCTTGGAGATTATCGTCGTGCGACCCTTGGTCAAAACAATGATGTGCCTGATGATTACTTTTACCCGGATGCCTCGCCTGCGTCCGTTATGTTACGGCAGAAGATCCTCAAGAAGTGTCGCGAGGATATTTATGCCTGGCTTAATCATGAGAACGGGCAGGTGGCTATCTATGACGCTGTAAACCCGACAGCCACAGGCCGTCGATCCTTGGCCAAAGAATTTGCGAAACACGATGTTCAAGTATGCTTTGTCATTCCTAGCCCCCGATTTACTCCAAAGCCTCTGCTAATATACTTCCAGACACTGTTTCTTGAATCATACGTCGACGACGATAACATCCTTCGTGAAAATGCCCGAAATGTGAAGATTGGGTCTCCTGATGTTTGTTGCCCCCGAGTTTCAATATTCTCTGCGGAGTCACTAACGTAAATAGTTTGCCAACATAGACCCAGACGAAGCAGCAAAATTGTACCTCGAACGGATGGGAAGAAAGATACCCATATTCGAGACCATGAACGAGAAGGAGTTAAACTATATCAAAATGATCAATGCAGGGCAGAAATTCTTCTACAACAATGTGTCTTTCAATTACCTTTCCCATCGTATCG
Organism: Xylaria bambusicola; assembly: GCF_022495145.1. Lineage (NCBI taxonomy): Eukaryota > Fungi > Ascomycota > Sordariomycetes > Xylariales > Xylariaceae > Xylaria > Xylaria bambusicola. The sequence continues at coordinate 1,370,480 of NW_025953557.1, read as the reverse complement.
TGTTTTATCTTACCAACACTCACATCAAATCACGCGCTACCTATTTTGTCCGAGCTGGCGCAGCTCAGGGAGAAGAGAGCTACAAGGCAGATGCCCCTCTCTCTGCGGAAGGCATCAGATATGCCCAAGTCATGGCCGAGACGTTGATAAAGCATCGAGAGCGGGCACATGCCGAGCTTGTTTCGCAAGGGGGGGGCAACATCCCCATGCGCCAACTTACAGTCTGGTGTTCGACGCGAGTACGAACCCTGCAGACGGCCGACGCCTTTAAAGATCGAGGATTCGAAGTTCGCCAGCGCACCCAAATGTCCCAAATCAATCCAGGCGTCTGTGAGCGGCTGAGCGAGCGTGCTATTCGTCGCCTCTACCCGGAAGAAATTGAAAAGCACGAGCTTGATCCGTACCATCACCGGTACCCGCGAGCCGAATCGTACCATGATTTGGCAGTGCGGTTGGAGCCCATTATTTTAGAGCTGGAGCGCGAACAGAACGATCTCGTGGTTATTGCTCACGAAAGTGTTCTGCGTGTTCTATACGCGTACCTCATGCATTGTAGCACGATGGATATTCCTAAGCTCAAATTTCCTCGGGACGAAATCATTGAGATTATCCCGGCAGCCTATCAAAACGAGGCTAGGCGTATTCACAGTGAGTATTATTTAATAAGATCGCCTTGCCTCACTATACTTCTTCTCCTGAATTGTCTCCCAATGGGGTAAACCATTCGGCCTACCAGCCAAGACCCTCGTTTAGGAAACTACTCTAGTAGCGTTGCGCAATTCTAAAACATAACCCCGATGAGGATTCTCTAAAGCATAAGATTATTAACCTATGAAATTTCTACCATAGTCCCTGGCCTCGACCCCAACACCGTCCCCGGCTCGCCCGAGGATATCCGCATCCCTGTCCCCGAAAGCCGTGGCGGTACTGATACACCCAGCCTACTACCCGACCCCGCAATCTCGACCCCTGTCGAACCCAAGAGCCTCAACTTCGACCGGCCTCCGGAGAAGGTGATAAACGCGGCAGCTGACGCGGTGAGAGATAAAATAGCCGACGAAGACTGAAGACAATAGACTGGATGATTATCCTTAGCTAGTAGGTAGATAGCCAAGTAGCCTCGTACGAGTCGCTACAAGGTTTCAGCTAGGCTTATCAAGAAACCGAAGTTGTATGTTATTGAGGAGGGGTAATATATATAGTATTGAGGCACTATTATTTGGTCTGAATGGCACGTAACGTCTGCAATGATAGATGTAACTCATGGGTTTAGTCACTCAAGGAATTGTGACTAATACTTTTTTCTTTCCTCTTGAGATCAAGCTTTCTGAATCTTCTCGAGAAAACTTGTGTTGTATCTGAACTTATACTACATGTGATAGAGGATCAAATGACCACTTGGCCATAATACTTCGGTAGTAGAGTCGACCCGCCCTCAAATTGCTAACACTGTTTTTCTACCCACTTGGGACAAACAGTTCCAACGCCGACTTCTGTTCGTTGTTGAGTAGGTGTAAACCTACTTGCTCAGCTCGTCGTAGCCTGTGCCTCTGAGATGTCATCTACTCGAGCCCGGCTATCGCTGCTGCTGCTGCTGACGAGGGTTGGAGCTTTCAAGCTACCATTAGTGACCCTCTTAAACGATAAATCTTCCACGTGCTTTCTCTTCTTGCGCTGGAGCTTTAAAGCTACCAAGGCGCCTGCAATTCCTCAAATTGGGCTGCATCACTAAGCTCCTCATTAACTCGTCTAACTCCATTTCGTGCTGGGACTCAGTTGTTTGGGGTATGGCATTGCTGTGTTGTGCAAAACTAAGGGGGTGGATGTGGGGATATGAGTGCTATGACTTTGCAGTTTGCCTGCGGAGGTGACTATGAACTGCTCAGGTTGCTGTCAAATGTTTGGTGACAGACTGAGTGTGATTGGAGTTGTCAAAGATCCATGTGGCTATCTTCGCACATGTGTCTTACATGTCCATCGAGTCGGCGCCGTTGGCAAAGTTGAAACCACCCTGAGTGGTAGTACCTTGAGTGCCGAAGCCAAATGTACCATTGGATGTCGCCTGGGCATTCATTCCCTCGTCCGCATTCTCCTCATCATCGGAGAAGTATTTCTCAATGATATTGTACGACTTCATGTAGATCTCCTCGTTGGCGTTCGTTTGGCAGTCGTGAATCTTCTCCATACCACCGCACTCCTCGATGTACAGGGCATAGCGATTGATCGATTCAGGGCCGTCTCCAGCCGCTTGCTTGTCGAGGTCACCCACCTTGAGAACATTTTCTAGGCCGTCCAATGCAACTTGGATAATCTTGTTATCGGGGCACGCGAGGAGGTCACAGAGAGGCTTGATGCAGCCTTGGGTCACCAAGTATCGAATCTGCTCAGGCTTTTGAAGACCGCCGCTTGTAGCGTTGCTGATGGCCCAGCAAGCCTCCTTCCGAGTCTTCAAGTCCCCATTGGAGAGCAGATGAATTAGAGGTGGGATGATGTTGGCGTCGATGACGGCTTGGATTTGCTGTGAGTTCCCAGCAGTAATGTTTGAAATGGTCCAGCAAGCTTCCTTTCGAATACCGTCTTTGTTAGAGCTGAGCAGCGACAATAGACAGGATAGAGCACCACAGTTGATGATCACTTGGGTCTGCACATCATCACCAGTAACTATGTTGCCAACAGATCTAAGTGCAGGCGTCTGAACACTAGTTGATGCATGCATAAGGAGCTCGACCAGTCGTCGGGGAATGCCAGCCTCGATGACTGCTTGAATCTTGTCGTTAGACCCATCTGACAAGTACGAAATGGCCCAGCAAGCGTCAATCAAGACTTCGTCATCAAGAGAGTAGACAAGCTTGGCGAGGACAGGAAGTGCGGGTGCGATCTAAGCCTTGTTAGCATATTCATCTGGTTTGCATCTAGTTTGAGGAGGATCACTCACGGTGACCCAGTCTGGCTGAGGAGTCTTGCCTCTACAGAAGTTGCTGAGGGTCCATGTCGCGTTTCGCAGCATGCTAAGCTTGCGGCTGTCGCCGAGCAAATTGAGTAGAGGCTTCAGGGCGCCGCAGCTCAGAACATAGTCTCGGCATGAAGGGCTATCTCCAGCAATGTTTCCAAGAGCCCAAACAGCTTGTTCCCGGACGTCAGGCTCAGGACTGGCAAGTAATTCCACAAAGATAGGAACAGCGCCGGCCTCGATGACGACCTGGGTCTGGGCGGCACTACCTGAGGCGATGTTAGTCAAAGCCCAGGCAGCCTCGAACTGGACCAGCGTGTGAGGAGATCGAAGAAATTCGACGAATCTGGTGACAACGCCTGTCTTGATAACCTCTTCGATAGGGGGGTTGCGCTCTTTGGACAAGAGCTTCCTGAACTTGGTGGTGGCCTGGATCTGCAGATCTATTTGGTCGGAGAAAACACCCTGGACCATCTGAGGTAGGTCCTCATTGAGCTAGATAAGAAAACACGTCAGATCGAGCGCATGTCCAACGATTTCGCCAATAGCGTCTTAGAACAAATGGAAAAGGACAGAATCAGGGCGAGCTTCAGCTTTTAAAAGCCTTGCCCTCGAAGCGCAACAGTTGCTTGTGTTGTATGACACGAAAGGACTGGGCAATGTAGCTACTGCGTGAGACATGGGAAAGGAGAGCCTGACAAACTGGCACGAAAACAAAGGCGCGAGACGGTATGCGAGATGGGTGAACTTACTTGACTTTCGGTGGGAGCGGTGTCATCATCGCTGTCGGGGGCTGCGCCGAGCGAGGCGCCGGGACGATCAGCACCTGTACCGATGCCTCGACGCTTGGCTAGATTCTCCTCTCGCTTGGCCTTTCGGATCTCGACCTGGGCCTCTTCGCGGCGACGACGCAGCTCGTCGGGCTTGAATGTGCTTTTCGCCTTGTATTGGTTGCGGCGATGCTCGGGGATGTATTTGTCAGACATGGTGACGATGGCTGGGCTGTCGATGACAGACGCTGGGTAGGGATGGTGAAAGTCGTATTATCTAAGGGTGGTGTTGTTTTTGGCGGAGAGGAGGAAGAGTAGTCACAGGGCGGGGTGATATGTTTTGACGACCCCAAAATCAAATTGTGCCAAGAAAGTCAGATGCTTGTGCTGCTGTATCGATACCAGATGGGATGGACAGGCAGACAGACAAGCCAACCCGCTAGTGTGTGGAATCGGCCGTGCAGGGTTCAGGGTGACGTGGGGTTTCGGCGTTGCTGATGAATGAACAGTAGTGGTAGGCGTGGGGGAAGGAAAGGGAAGAAAGAGAGGGAGAGAGGGAGGAAGGGAGGAATAGAATAGCAGAGAGAGATAGAAAGAGAAAAGAGGCGGTTGTCGATAGGAGAGGAGAGGGGAGGAGAGATTCGGACGAGGAAAAATTCAAACAGACGGTACTAGGTAGCAGCCAGTTGCAGGTAGGTACCTGCCTACCTACCGTACTCTATAGGTACAGAGAGAAGGTTCGGGTTGTGGGGTTCTAGCGGGAGGGTTGAAATTGCTGCTGGAGTGCTGGAAACAGCACAGGAATTCGCATTGGATGGTTTAGGTCGGTGGTTCTTTCCTGGTTCTTTCATCCTGCTAGCGGCAGCTCTGAGGCGGGCCCTGGCCGCGCCATTCTACCTACCTACTACGGTATGTAGGTAGAATAACCTACCTACTATCCTATTCATTTTTTATTATTATTATATATACCTACATCCAGCTATGTAGGCATTGCCCAAAGCGATAAAAGGCAGGTACCTACCATGTACCTACAGTAAATAAGGTGTGTACCTATCTCAGGTCTCTCTCCATGCTGCAAAGGAAGTACCTACTTGTAGGTAGGTACTAGACTAGGTACTAGACTAGGTACTAGACTAGGTACTAGACTAGGTAACATGGAACAAGATGCAAGCACATTATGACAGGTCGCCCTTATTCAGCAGATCCATCATCATGATAGCTTGTGATGGGTCGGTACGATATGCCAAGAATATGCCACCTGATTCATTCTTCCATCCTCCTTGAGCTCCGAGCCTACTACTTATACATCTACCACCGCATGCGTATTACTCCTTGCGAGTAGGAGGATGAGGGGGAGGGGTAGTGCGCACAAGCCAATTAATCACCTGAAAAGACATGTATACTAATACTGTACAACATAAAAGTGGCCACTCAAATCCATTGAAAAATCCATTGAACCAAGGTCGTAGGTAGGTGCAAAGCAGATACCTACATTAAATATCTACGGTGACATACCTATAGGTAGGTAAGTTCTTACCTAAAGTACCTACCTAGGTAGGTAGGAACTTATGCATCTACTGGGCGCGAATCACCTGCCCGACGCCTATGCTACCGGTAGTATCGTTAAAACCGATATCATTAATGCGTACCTAGGTAGGTACCGTAGGTTACACCTCTTACAACCTCACCACCTCACAACGCGTACCTCAAATAGGTCCAGAATAGTGGCTTTCAATCAATAAAAACACCTGCAAAACATCATCGCAACCAAACCACACGCGTCATCTCTGCGTGACCACGTACTCCCGTCGACTTGCAGCATGGCTGTCTACCAACCTTCGAGCGCAGGGCAGTTTGCAAGTCGGAACAGGGAGCTGCCTTCGAGATACACAAGCATCGTGGATATACTTGCTGGGAGGGTGCCTATAGGCCGACTCATCAGCGTCATGGGCTTGGTAAAGGATTACCAAGTTCCCATCCCGACGAATGGAAATCGTGAGTACTCCTACCGTAGAGCTCTACCGTAGTGATCTAGCCATCCCAAACCGAACCTAGCATCTGACTTGGTACATATGACACCCTGAAGATCACAAATGTACAATCACTATTTACGATAAATCGGTAGAATACGACCAAGTTGGCCTTTCCATTAGCATATTTCGTCAACCCGGTGAAATGCCCAGGCCTACAGCTGGAGATGTCCTAGTCATTCACTCGGTCAAGGTCCAGTCGTATCGTGACACCATATCATTAATCGCTAACAAAACAACGACGTTCTACATCTACTCAGCTTTAGAAATCCCTGAGCCGCCACAGTCTGCCGAAGGTGCTCTTCAGTCTCCCCAGCATGTTCGAGCCCTTGGCGCGCAAGACCACGAGTATGTGTCTTGCTTGTATCACTTCACCAACAAAAAGTCAATTCCGGATAAGGAAACCTTCCAGAATCGTGTTGATCAATCGGCCCGCGCAAAAGACAAATTCTGCAAGCTAGAAAATGTCGTAGACCACCAGTTCTGCGACATCATTGTAAATGTAGTGAAGGCACCATTTGATCAGATGGACAAGGCCACTTTCTGGGTATCAGATTATACCGAGAACAGTGCTTTCCACAAGTTCTCCTGGGATGGTGCTCAGCAGCTGGAAGCGCTGGGAGACCAGGATGGCTACCTCACTACAGATTATCACACAGCAACCAAATGGGCCGGCCCCTTTGGAAAACGCTCAATGCAAATTACCTGTTTCGAACCGCATGCTTCTCAAGTCAAGTCAGAAGTGCAGTTAGATCAATGGATTCGGATTCGAAATTTACGCATCAAATTTGGGAAAAATGGTCTCAACCTGGAAGGTACATTACACTCTGGCGGCGAGTTCGCCCACCGGCAAATCGACGTCTTGAAATGGCAAGGAAGAGACGATTGTGACCCGCGTCTCAAAGATGCCATTCGGCGAAAAAAAGATTATGAGAATCTCAAGAAAAAACAAATGAATAGCTTTGCAGAAAATGCGCGTGCAGAAGATGCAGGTATGAAGCGGACGGCAGAAAACAGTGAGACACCAAAGCTGAATTCGAAGAAACGACGGACCCAGAAGCGAGCGGCTGCAAAAAAGGAAGTCGAGGAACTAGATAAGCAGGCTGAGGAGCGACTCGGCTTGAATGATCTCAGTGGGTAGCCTAACCGTTTTCACCTATGACCAGTACTAAACATGGTCTAGTCAGATGTGAACACAGTGAACAGCCCACGACCGCCGTCTCCTCCATAGTTGATCCGGTACTCTGGAAGACCACAGTGGAGGGCGAGGAAGTGACGTTGACACTCCCTTTCACATGTGCTAACTATCGTACTAACGTCCGTGTTGTTGACTTTCGTCCACCCAAATTAGAAAGTTTCGCAACCTGGCGCGCGAGCACTGAGTATGACGTGCTTTCTGACTGCAGCAGCGATTCAGACTCGGGGTCTGACGGCGACAACGACTCCCTTACCCAGGGTTGGGGGGAGAAAATCTGGGAGTGGCGGTTTGCGCTACAACTCGAGGATGCAGATCCGAAATCGAAAGGAGAGAACAATAAGTTCTGGGCAGTTGTCAACAACGTCGAGGGGCAGCTGCTAACCGGCTTGGACGCTTGCGAGTAAGTTTACCTGTCCAGAGAATCGCCTCAAAGACCTCACGTCCGGTATTCGATCCTCTTTAGAATTAGTCTATACTTACATATATTTAGTCTCCGAAAAGATCCAGATGTTCTAAGCTCCCTTCGTGAACAACTCTTTAGGCTATGGGGCAATCTCGAAGAGCTGAAGCGGCACGAGCAGAATCAACAAATCACAAACCTGCGACGCGTGGCAGCCAACCAACCACCCCCAAGCTCGCCAGTGTGTGTCGATTATCCATACTCGCAACGAAAAACTGACGACATAAAGAATAAGGGCCATAATGGGGTTGGACTGTCAAATAAACCATTTTCATGCTGTATTCGGCAGTACGGTGTGAGCCTACGGGAGCCTGATCCGCAACGCGCAGACGCTGGCGAGGGCCGTCGATGGGCGAGGGTATTTGGGCTCTTTGGGACCAAGATCCACTCTTTCACACTCGACTCACCATTAAATTAGGTTCCTTTAAATGGGCTACTTGTTGGTTCTTTTTTTTTCCCCCTCTTTATACTCATAAAAGCGCGGTGCCGCCTATTTGAAGGAATGGGATGCTTTTCGGCTCAACTGTTGCTGTTTGTACTGTACTTGTCTATAATTACTCTTATATACCCTTGTACTGTTGAAGGCTGTCTAATATGAGAAACAAGTGATGGAGCATCGGGAAAGAACAAGTTGCCCGACTAAAGAGCTTCAAATATCTTGATTGCTCTCATAGGGGGAGGGGATTGTTTCTAGTCATGGAATTTACCGAGATATTGACCTAACTTCTACCTAGCCGCCCACCAAGCTAGCAGGCATATACGGAGCGCTATGATCTTCCTAGAACTTCTTTGAAACAGCGGGAGAATGTACCATGAAATCCGGAATTGGGGAGGGTCTCAATAAAGAGTTGCCCGACCACGTGAGTATACTCATGTCTCGAAATATATATTCCAGGTTCTGTACTTGAGTAGGCCTATATAGTAGCCGGATGGATTATTGAAACCTAAGACCGTTCAAGACAACATCGAAGGGCAATTGCATGCAGAATCACTATGAGGTATTGGTGGGCGCACACAAGGGGTTAAGGAATTAGAGTCATAAAACGTGTCTTCAGGGGTGTATAAAGAAGAAATACCGAGTACTTCTAGATATACATATGAAACAGGTTTACTCAAAGGCTAGTACAGCATTTGAGAAGTCATTACACAAATGTCCATCAACATCTCAAACGCCTAGCGTTCTATGAAAGCTAAAACTTATATCGAATACCTAATTCATAAATAGTAATCACTTATTCAAGAGTTACAACTACCTAACCTTGGTGTGGCATTGGATTGTTCGTACATTACACAAGAAACAAAACCTGGAAGCCTGTTGCTCTTGAGTAGTTTCCAGACCTTCCGAGAGAGAGACAACATCACGGAATACTTTATTAGGAGGAAAGAAATAGAGATGATGAAGAAAAACACTTGGTATTGTATGAAAGCACTACGCATGTTAAGAATCTTTTAGGAAAGCTTTCGTAACAAGACACCTAAATCATACATGCCGCCCCGATCCATAATCATCTCCATGATTTTGTTAGTGCAACCCTCCTCTGGAAGTACGGGTAATGCTAGATATAGGAGCACCTCTAGCGCCCAATCATCCCCAGCCATCTAGCAAGAAAAAAAAAACAAATCGGTAGCCGTCAAAGGCACAGCTAATCACCGATTACTTCATCGTCCTCTTCTACCTGATTAGTCGCGGGAGGCTCTTCTTCATCATCCTCGATAGGATCATCTAATAACTCGCGACGCCTGAGATCTTCAGCCGTGCCTTCCTCAGGCTCTACCTCCTCGAAAGGGTCATCTTCGTCTTCGTCATTGTCGACAACGATTTCTGTACTCAGGACCGGCTTTTTTGGAGCTTCTTTTCCTCTGCTCCTAGCCGTAGCCTTTCTTTTCCCGCCCTGCAACTCGCGTAGGTAGTCCTCATCTAGGTACGAGACCACGTCCTTGAAATTTGTCCCGAGCTTATTTTTATTCCGATGCAGTCGCCTCCTAAGTTTACCGGCGTCTGGCCCGTTGTTGTCGATAGTTTTGGCCAGAATAGCCATTACCAGCTTTGCGGCTAGCTCGCAGAGAATCTTCTCCGCTTTCAACTCGGCGGCAAAACGCTCCTGCTCCGTCAACTCTTCCTCTTCATCGTCTTCAGGCGGCAGTTCATCATCAAGGGGTTCGTCGTCGTCCGCGGGGTCATTGAGTGTCTTCTTTATGCGCTTTGCATAAGCCCTCTCCGCAGCGTCGAGTATTGGGATAATCTCCTGCGTGATCAGGCCTGCTGGCATCTCATCCAGTAAGGGACGTAGCGTCTTATATTTACCTGCTTTAGGCCCGTCTGTATGCGGCCTCAAAAAGATGAAAAGTTGAGTGATGTCACAGGCAACCCCGACGGCATACAAACGGAGATCATCGTTGAATCCACGCGATGAGAAGGTCTGGATGAGATTATTAATCAGGTCTTTGCGTAAGACAACAAATTTGTCTATGTCATCATTAGGTATATCTTCGTCGTTATCGATGATTTTCCGTAATCGCTGCACTTTCCACATGAAATAGAAAAGGCAGGACTTGATGGCAAAGGCCACAATTTCGTCCTCGGGGTCATCTAGTTCATCATCTGGTTCTGTAAGGCGACCTCGGGCGACAATTCCAACTAGGATCTTGATGGGTGGTTGTTCTGAGTCGATGGATGTTCCAGGGGCTTCCAGCACATCGATGCAGTCTGAGATGGTAACCAACTTGCTAATCTTCATCAAAGTCTGGCTTAAACTTGTGAGCGTCAACCTGTCGAGGTTACCCCGGAGGGACAATTCGCAGATCTTGTCTACGCTTCGCAGTGAATTGATTAAATCTTCCCAGAGTCCTGCCATCTTACCATCAACCAGTTCTTCTAATTCATAATACTGCCGGGCATGCAGGAGAGATGCGACCGCTTCGTTTAGAAGAGCTTGGTCAACATGCCTGTTAAATTGGGTAGCTATCTCTTCGAGTAGCTGATTATACGTGGCCGAGTTCTGCCGAAGCTGCTGAAAGACTTCTAAATCCAGGAAATGCTCTAACCGAAGGACGGTAGCAGCCATAGCTGGGTCAGAGCCATACTTATTCAACAAACGAGGTATAAACCCAGCAAGCTGTAGTCCAGCGTCTTCCTGGGCATCATGGTCAAGCCTATGATGCCGTCGTTTGTTTCTATCGTGCTCCATTGACGGCGCAAGATTTTCCTTTACTGCGGTAGCAAGGACTTCGAGTAATATAGCTTCTTCCCGAGGTTCCGGCGCTACTGTCTTCTTAACAGCAACCTCCGCTGAATTACTCTTCGACGATCGAGATTTTGAACTGGTGGTATGGTCGAATAGGAGATAACCAGCTACCACCTGCCAATTGGAAATTTCTGGCATTTTCTCGTACAGGGCCTGCGCCGCCAAAGAAACTCGACTTTCGGGCATAGCCGCATTCGCTACATCGGCGGCCACATCCAATCCATGTCTTATTTCATCCTGCTCAGCATCTAGCTGGGAATCATAAGCTGCCAAATTCTCTGCCAAGGCCTTGATGTTGATCCAATCCTTTCTGACCGACTCAAAATCGTCATCTTCTTGATCTCCAAAAAGTTCATCCAGTAAATCGTTCCCACCAATCTCGTCAATTTTGTTATCGATAAACTCTTGCACCAACTCAGAGAAGAAGCCAACGACTGCTTTACGGACACGGATTTCGGAGTCGAAGACTAATTTGCTGATCGAGTCAACCTCTTCCGGTTCCAGCATTCCAGAACCCCGCAAAACATCGACAACAGCTATGGCAGCAACACGCACTGAGACCTCAGAATCCCGAGTTGCCATCTCGACAAGTCGCGGTCGAAATCTATCAATGAAGTGGGCCAGCTTCTCGGCATCTCTCTTCAGTACCTTCGCGAGTTGCTTCAGAACTTCCAGACGGGTTGTGACATTGACATCGGAGAGCAGCCATCCTAAGTACCGCAAGTATTCCGGTGACATATACACTGTTGGTAAATTGCAGACCCACGTCCCAAGAGCTTCAATACATTCTGCCCTAATCTTGGGATCAATATCACGATAGCGATGGACGAAAACAATATCAAAAAGGTCCTTAACTTTAGCATCGAGAAGTTCACGGTTTGCCTTGGAAGATTCCACTGCTCTTTGGGTATCATCCATTAGTCCCTTGTTCTTCCCACGCCGGCTGGACTCTGTCTGTAAGGACTGGTTGAATCTCGTGATTCTTTCGTCGAGTTGTTTCATCACGTTGATCAACGACGTGAGCATGGATAAAGCCACTGTTGTCGCCGTATGCCTGAAAGGTCGAAGCGCCGAAGACGACATGATTCCAACCCATCGCTGTATGTTCTCTAAAAATTCCTCGTCTTTGTATATGACATCGGTCTGGTGAACTAAAGTGATAAGAGAGTCAAAAAACCCAACAAGCAGCTCACGGAAATTTTTGCTGCTTTTCGTTCTCGAAATAAGCGGGTAGTCAGAGATACTAGTCTATCAGGCAAGATCAACATAGGCGCTTTCGAGGCTTGGGGGAGAAGTATTCTGTACCTGTTCATACGCTTCTTCAAGCTCCGTCAACCTATTTGCAGAGTTTTCGGGGTCCCCTATGTCGTCTTCAGTAAGCTGCTGTTCGCACCCAGCGGCGAGAAGGACGCAATTGATTAGTTCGGTCATGGCTTTCGTGTCATCGTTCTGGTAGCGCTGGAACCAATGTCCGGCTACATCATCAGAATTGTTGCCAGACCCGAATACTTCAGCTAAGAAGATATCAGCAAATGAATCAGCTTGAAAGAGAGATATATTAGTTATCAGAGGCGGCTCTCACAGTAAAGATCGTTATTATCGCGTCGTGCGAGGCTTGCCGGAGCAACTTTGCTCGTAGTCTTCTTCGGCCGGTTTGGCAGCTTCACGGCAGGAACACTCAGAGGACCATGAGTGGTAGTTGGTGCAGTACCATTGATCTTAGTACGTTTTGCTGCTGGCTTTTTGGAACGTGAAGTCTGACCAGACCTCGACTTTTTGGATCGCCGGGGCGGTTCATCATCGGCGTCAACATCGTCAATATCGTTGTCCTCGTCGCGCTCCTCATCCGTCAGCGCATCCTGGTCTGAACCTTCTGATTCCTCGTTCTCGTTCTCGACATCGTCGCCATTGTCTTGGCCACGCTTGCGCTTCGATGAGGAAGCATGTTCACTCTGCGACGGACGCGGGTCTGGGCTGAATTTCTGAGGAGCGACTCTAGCGCGTCCAGAGCGGCGCGGCGCGGGCGACTCGCTCGCGTTATTATCAGAGGTCTCCATGAGAGGCAATCGGGACCGTAACTTGGGTTTACAGTGAAGGCGACAGGAACATCCTGCCAAAGAGGCGATGCCAGAGTCCACGAGGGGGAGGGGGGAGAAGGTTAGAAGAGCGAGCGTGGTGGTGGCTGCGATGCGGAATGGTGTGGTGTGGTGTGGTGGTGAGGATGGGAGCTAGGCGCGTGTGTTCGCTGAATCTGAGTGCTGTAGACTGCGTATGTACATAGTGGGGAGAAATCCAAACAGATTAAACGCGTGGAGCTAGATAGTACCTGCCTACGTAGTAGGGAGCAGGGAAGTAGCGCCAATCATCCACATCCATGATGTAGGTATCTATAAGTACCAGGACCATGCAGATATACATACATGTACGTATCACAATGGGTAGGTGCCACTTACGTGCGTGTATACTTACAGGCTTTCAGTATGTGCTTGAACAGCGTCCGCGTACCTAGCAGACCTAGGTACTTTTCTTACTACGGGCGGTATTTGGCACCATACATACATACCTAAGTAGGTAGGTATCTGTGAAGTACTTACTCGATGTAGGCGTACCTAGTCGAGGACATATACCTAATGATGTACGTATATGATTATGTACCTGCTAGGGAGGCACCGCAAGGGTATATAAGAATACCTAGGTACCTACCTAGTGGGTATGAGTACTTATGGCTTGGCAGCCCTGGAATCCCTCTTCAATTCTACCTACATAGGTACGGTAGCTACCCTATTCAACAAGCCACTTATTTGGCTACAGTCACTCGCTCTCTTTCACTACTATGCAGGTTCGTAAATCACCGAAGTTCTGCCTTACATGCCGCGAGTATTTAGAAGATCGTGCTTCACTTGTAATGGTAGCCTCATACAGCAATTGCTTATCTTTATAGATGTGGACAAGAGGTAGTTGAGTCTAGCTGTTTCCTCCGTGACTTTTTGTCAACGCGAAGCCGTGATATGTTCTGGGACAAGTCCTTTTCAAAGGGGAAAATCCGTTCTGACATCTACTCATGTGTTTGGAGCTGGTTGAAAAAGGTTACTTTCTTGTCCCGCAGAGTCTAGTTGCAAAATTCTTATCAGTAGGTATGGCCTGAGGCCCCCAAAGAGCACACACACTCTCTCCCTGAAAGCCAATATTACCATGGAATCTCCTTTTCCAAAGTCTTCATCGTCTGCTGGGGAGGGATGCATCATCGTTGATCTTTTACCAAATCATCTGTCTACGCTTGAGCACATTAGCTACCAATACCCGCTAAAGCTCATCTCGCCATCGCCCAAGACGGATCAACCAAGCGTCCTAGTATTCCTCCTTTCCTACGGAGGCGGCCTCGTCGGAGGTGATCAAGTGAACCTCTCTGTTGAAGTCCGGCCCAGGGCAAAACTCAGCATTGTGACCCAGGGCCATACCAAGATCTTCCAATCTAGCAGTCCCCATGTGGTCACGAGACAAACATTACAAGTGGAGCTCAAGAGCCACGCTGCACTCTGCCTGCTTCCGGACCCCGTACAGCCTTTCGAGAACAGCGTGTACGAGCAGATCCAAACATTCAACGTTGCCTTTGGTGCGTCCTTATGCTTGCTAGACTGGGTCACTCATGGTCGTTCAGCTCGAGGTGAGAACTGGAGCTTGACACGATGGGTAGGTCGTAATGAGATATGGGCGTCTGAAGCTCCGAAGCTCTCCAGGCCTCGGCTCCTCGTGCGCGATGCCATCGTTCTTGATGACAAAGAGCGATCCACTCAGCTACAGACTCTCCAGGAGTCCATGTACAAGCATGCCGTCGTGGGTACCCTCATCTTACGCGGCCCAAAGATGAAGAAACTCGGCGATTTCTTCCTCTCCGAGTTTACTGTGTTACCAAGACTGGGTGCTCGCGACTTTCGAAGTGCAGAGACCCGTCAGAAAGAGGCAGCAACTCCTCAGTTACCCATAGAAATCTGGCGGGCAACAAGACTCGCACAGGAGCGAGAGTCTAATCTACTATGGTCCGCAGCCAGTGTTCGCGGCTGCGTCATTGTCAAGTTTGGCGCAGCTAACGTGGAAGCTGGACGCAACTGGATTGGCTCCATGCTGCTCCAGGAAGGAAGCCTCGAGCGAGAATTTGGCGAGGCGGCCTTGATGTGCATCCGATGATGGATTCCTAAACATATAAAGAGACTGCTTTCACACATAGAAGGGCTACAGTTTTTTCGACATTTGATATATGTAATATGTACCTCTTACCCTGCCTACCTCTCTACATGGAACGACGACCAACGTTGTTGATTTGCTAGAGAATTGCTTGGATAGGACAATTTCATCAAAACATTGCTAGATAATGCTTGAGAATCCAAAGGAGCAAATAACCATCCAAAACGCATGTGTATAGTTTATTTCCTTTCAGCACAATGAACACCAAGTCACCCGCGAAATCTGCCATACATAGCTAGTAGTAAGGTAATAGACAGGTACCTACATTATGTATCTAGCTACCTAGCCTAGGTAGGTAATAGTCAAGATTCAATACTGTGCCTATGTGAGTACCTACAGTATTTGATACTTGGCCAACTACATACATGTAGGTACCTGTGTAGGTACACAGTAAGTACCTAGTATATACATAGGTACTTACTCAGGGACTTAGGTAGTGTACCTATCTACTTGTATATGTCGTGCCCCACCAACGTCCCGCGCATTCTGTATCCCCACCATAAACTTTTTTGTTCTACCGGTAGTCTACAATGTTATGAGTTACACCCAGCCCTTTCAAGGGAATCTCAAATTTATAACCACTATTATATCTAGCCTGATGTTATAAAAAATGCCTCCCGGATCGCGTGGAGGTGAGAAGGCTGGAAGAGGCACTAGAGGCGGAGGTGGCAGAGCCCTCGGTGCCTCCCATCGCACTGCGCCAAGACCATCTTCAGATGACCCAGTGCCCTCATCGGAGACGTCTTCACACATCAATGACAATGCTCTAGACCACCGCAGCAAGACAGAGGCTCCCCTGGGAAGTGGTCGATCTACACCTACTGGTCTACGAACCTCGCAGACACCAGCTACATCATCACGAGGTACTAGCCGCTTCAAGCCGAAAAATGTCAGAAGAGATGAGGCTGAGCGTAAGAGGCTCGAGGAAGACAGAAGTCGCGATCTAGCTTCCAAGATAAAAGCAGAGGAGCGTGAGCTGCGGGCAGAAGAGCGTAGAGCAAGGCGGGGACGGGGAAGGGGAGGCATGTCGCGAGGTCTGATAAGACGCACTGTCACAGCAAGCGGACCATTCTCTGCCATAGCATCAGGTGCGTCTTATGCGCGCCCGTCTTCTTGTTTTATGGACTAATTCGCATGCAGAGAGCGTAAAGACAGATGCCAGCCGCGGTGGGTGGGCAACTAGCTCAGGTTTTGGAAAAGGGGATGCATTTACACGTGATTCAGAGAACCGCATTCGCTACCAGCCTAGGCGAGAGCATGAATCTAGAGTCAACATCGACCTTCTAAACGGTCTCACAGATGGCCACGCCGCAGACGGTTCCCTGCTGTACCAGCCAAACCGTTATACCCAAAAGTCTGCGGGTAACCTACCCATTGGTATACATCGAACCTTGCATCAAAACCCCGAGGTTAAGGTCAAGACACAGGCCGAGCTCGAGGCAGAGGACCGACAGGAATCTGATGAAGAAGGGAACTTGTTTGTTGACGCACCTGTTGGAGACCCTCGAGACATCGGAATGAATAACGACAATGAAGTATGGCATGCGGCGCCAAAGAACCAAGTGCACGTTAAGACCGAGCCAATCACAGAAGAGGACGGTGTCGATGTTGATATGGCCGATATTCCAGAGGCCCCGAAAGCACCTCCCTCTCCGGAAGTAAAGAAGAAGCCCATTCTGGATGAACAAGGTCTAGCTACAGATGTCAATACCGAGAAGGTAAGACGCAAAGAGAAGAAGATAGCTGAGGACCCAGAATTCATGTACTCGACGATGGATGTGGAGGCATTATTACGTAGTCTCAGCCTCACTACTCCAGCTGAGAGCGAAGAAGGTCAAGGAAAGGATGATCAACTCTTCATCTTCCAGTTGCCACCTATCCTTCCACCTCTGACCAAACCCTCAAAGAGCCTCGATGGGCAACCCGAAACAATCGATATCGTGTCGACCGATATTGGCTCAAAGATAAAGCTCGAGGACGGCGTTGCAGCAACTCCTGGTAGGTCCGCAGGTCTTCCAGCTGAAGGAGGATTTATAGGGAGACTCAATGTGCGTAAATCTGGCAAAGTTGAACTTGACTGGGGCGGTACCACACTCAACCTGGGGATGGAAACAGAAACCGACTTCTTGACAACTGCAACGATTATCGAGCAAAAGGAGAATGTGGAGACCGCAGAAGAGACAGCAGGGTTTGCGTATGGCATGGGTCAAGTCTTTGGCAAATTTGTGCTAGCGCCTCCATGTGAAGACGAGGATGAATGGGACCCCAACATCGAAGACATTATGCGCGCCGCTGATAATCAATCCACAATATAGTTGAGGATGTCATAAACTTTCACGGCACACATTTTCCTGTCTCTATCCGCTTCGTGCCCGGATCAGTCTAGCCGTATCGTCAATATGGGTCCACTGAGAAAATCATCTCTCCATCTGAGGAAACGGTGAAAGTGAACAGTCCCACCTTGCCCTACTCATAGATGCAGTAACAACTCTGTTAAACAAAGAGGGTTGCTACATTATCTAGGGGGACTGCTTCAGTATGAGCAACTCAATCATCCTACGCCTAGGGATGAGTAAAGTAGTATGCCATGCTGACTTTTGCAGATAATGGATACGCATTATCCCAAACGCCTTCACGTCTGCTTAGAAAGGTGGATGAGTGTGTAGTCAACTCTTGTGTGAAGCGTTCCAGTTCAAATATTTACATGTTTAAGTCAGGCTTATCCGAGAACCAACAAGACTCAATTAAGCTAGCCTATCATCCGCCCTATCCCAGATTTTGATGACGCGAGATTCTCATCAACCTTTATTAAACCCAACTACCTGAAAAATCCCTTAGCCTCTTGACCCCCCTGATCCCTCTATCCAGCCTTTTATACACAATTTTTTACATAATCATAACACCGCTGTGATACCGTCGTCCGCGTCTATTAAACAGAGAAGCATCAAGCGAATAATGGCCGTTTGCGACGCGGATAATTATATCCTCATAATGAGACGTAATTTTCTTTGCAGAACGTGTCTATAAATTGGCATGTGTTTCTTCTTTTCGTTTGTCATCAATCCACCGCACCAATGTCATGACCGCGGATACCGGCTCGCATTACCAGGTCCGGTAAGCTCTATGGAAGAGCTGTCAGATTCTTGGTCGAGCCATGTGCCCGTTATGTGGGCGTCTGATACCGATGACGGGGACTCAAAGCTGTCAATAATGAACGTCTCGCTCTTCGCTTCTCCCTTTTTGCTACTTTGATCACGGAAAGCTGATGAGTGTTCCCAGTCGTATCTGTCTGGCGCCGGGGCGAGAACCTTGGGTAGTTGCGATATCTTCTGTGCAGTGAATTTCGGTGTCGGTATTCCCACGGCGGGCGACAGGGCATGTGTAGGTGCAAGTTCAATATCGACTAACGTCACGTCTTGTGGACCGAAACCTGGCATTTTGCTCACTCTTTTTTGGTCTTGACTCGGCGCGCCTGTCCCACGACTACGTTCGCTATGTGTGAAACCTCTTATCTTCCATCGGCGAAGAAGTGGGCGAATGGTCACCAGGCTAGCAGCAGAAATCGCGATTCCCGGCTCAACAAGTGTCCAAATCATTGCATCTGTCCCTGCATCTAACGTATGCGTCACCATTAGCGACCAGTAAACATCTAGGACGCCAAAACAACGATATTTCAAGCTTTTGCAAGGACGTCACGAAGAAGACAACTTACGAAGGATATCCGTCACATCTGTTATATCTGCCAAAAACTTAAGTCGTATGATAGTGGCGATACTAGCGAAGACTCCTAATGAGAGGACAGCAATGACCGAAATCTTTGCTTGGGTTGTCATCTTCACCCGCCATATCATAGGTATAGGTAGTAATGCGTATAGCCAGTCCGACAAGATAGTCAGCGCGCTGAGCGCATAGGCAGCATTTACGATCTCATCTGCCGAAACACAATGAGATTCGGGGTCGCGTGCAAGTATCGTGTAGTCCCACTGCGCTGGAACAGGGCTGCATTGGAAGATATTCCAGAAAAATAAAGTGAGACTCCAAATCCCAACGACGACAATGCTTATCCCCAAAATCCATTTATATCTCTGATCGGCTAGACGGAAGAGGAAAAGACCAATGCTCAACTTTATCAGCCACATGTTGGAGACGTAAGACGCAGTTGCAAGCGCCTGGTACTTCAAGGCCTCAATCTCATCACGCTGGGAAAGCGACCGGTTATGCCTACCCAAGCCGTACGAGAACCCTGCAAAGATGAAAGAACATGATACAGTGAAGTTAGCCTGTCCAGATGAATGGTTAGCGCACCGAAATTAAACTCGAGATATAGAGAGTGCCTACTAGACCAGCTAGCATCACCCAGTCATCTATTTGAAAAGACCTTGTCATCCCAGCGCGAACGTAAGTTCGCAAGGCGACTGACAGCGAGGAAATGGAAAGTGTGACAATGGCAGCAACCAGAAGACTAGGGCCATTAGTATCGGTTGGCGCGTTTGGGTCTTGGGGTGCCATCGAGGATCTTTGCTCATGGGGCGTCCATACGAGATAGATTATAGTCGAGATAGCAGAAAAGAGTGAGAAAGAGTATATAATTCAAAGCATGCGAGAGAAGAGAGGTGATGTAGGCAAGCCTGAGCCCAGAACCAGTACAGAAAACGCCATGATGCTGCTACTGTCATGCTAATGCGGTCTCCATCTTTGGAACTCAGCTAGATACTTGCTCCGCAGAACAGGGCCGAATGATATCAGTACCCTGGTTCTCATTGTTAGTTACAGGATGCAAGTTCAGACACCTAGTGCGTGCGGCGCAGGCTATTCTCCTCGAAGCTTCACCAAATGATCCACTGCTCGTGTATACCCTTGCCCTTCCCAAGTCTAGAGCGAAATAAGTGTATTGTTCCATTCACTCACCCATCAATGTGTGCTGTTAGTACGGCACTTATGCGTAACGCAAAACTTCTGCTACGACTGCTAGGAGTGGGAGAATGACTCGCGTTCTTTCTTCTCCTATCCCCTTTCTCTTGCCATATGGGTTATACAGTAGGACGACCATCTTGATGGCGCCCTTACAAAATGCTTATGGTGTAGTTACCACGACACTGCTTACACCTCTACTCCCACCATTGCAGCGAGCTTAGAAAATACGGGTCTCGCAATTCTGAAAAGCCGGCAATGTACATATGCTTAAGATACATGTGGTGCTGGAATACCCTTTAGCCTCTTATCAGTGGTTGGGGCTGCGAGTCTGGGTGGCTTGTCATCATGCTCGCAAGCTGCATTGGTTACCTACGCATACATCACCAAATTACAGGATTATGGCAACGAGAGTCCAAGAACGTGGGCCTCAATCGAGGTAGCCGGAGATTAGTCTATCTGCATGTCGTCCCGTTGCCATCAGATTCACATTGAGCTGAACTAAAGTGCGCACAGGCCTTTGCCTGCAGTTATGGCGGCCTACCTTGGCGGCCTACCTAGGTGTTAATACTGACTCGTCTCACGATGAAGGCTTTATCAGCCTCTTCGACTAGTTGTTGACTCCTAGTGTTCTTTATGGAGGCAAATCCCTACTAGAACTATCCTCTGAATGAGATCGTTTGATCAGTTCAAAAGTACATGCAAGGAAAGGTACCTACTTATGAGATGCCAGAGCAGAAAGAACAGTAGATATCCCCCCCTTGCCCATGAGATGAGGATTCCGGTTGGAGATCCGTGATCTACCAACAGGCAGAACCGGCAGGGCGGACTGACAACGTCCAGGAACCCCGGTTTCATTTTAAGAGCTCCAAAGGGCCGAGACGGGGACGTCAATACCGCACTATCTGCGCACTAGGTCACTCATAGGCGTAGCGTCCGGGGAATATCGTTGCATCCAGGGACTGTATACATGTACTGTACTATAAGCAACTGATAATCAGCCTGTGCGGCAGAATGCACCAGGGGTAGCAACGTACCTACTTACTCACTGGCGTTTTCAACACCGCTTCACTTGTCTGTACCAGCCCAGAAATCTACCTAGCTAAGGTTAGGTGGTTAGTGTATACTTAGTGGTGCGCAATGCGGTCCGATAGACGATTCTGTCCGAGATTTTTGCTACTCGATAGTAGGGATTTTAAGGCGAATACACCCCAATCCTCCGCATCTAGACTACTCGCAAACCCCGTTGATGTTCCCGGTAATGCTAGACTTACTGTACTATAACAAGTAGGTAGTTGAGCGTGGCCCTAAATTACTCTCTCAAAGAAGCGTCTATAATGACACGTAAAGGGTTTCGAATATAACGTAAACCCATCTTTTAGCAACTCGGGGATTATGCACACTCACCACCGCCATGCGATCTTCGTACTGTTAGTGCACATGTGGTGCGGTAGCATATGTAGAATACCACCTCCAGGAGATGACAGCGGGTCGCGCGAACTACCAAGGATGAGCAGCAAAGAGCAAAGTCCACCAATGTTTCGGGGGCGGGGCCCCCCCCCCCCACCGGGCCGCGGGGGGACACGTCGGGGCAGGGGGGGGGGGGGCTCTGGGGGTTGTTGGGGGCACGG